>NW_027464650.1:357647-715294 GCF_043290135.1 Rhipicephalus microplus
CAACTAGAAACTCCAAAACTAGATACTCTGCAACTATAAACTCCGCAGCTAGAAACTCCACAACTAGAAACTCCACAACTCGAAACTTCACAACTAGAAACTCCGCAACTAGAGACTCCACAACTAGAAACTCCACAACTTGAAACTCCACATTTAGAAACTCCACAACCAGAAACTTCACAAGTAGAAACTCCACAACTAGAAACTCCACAACTAGAAACTCCGCAACTAGAGACTCCACAACTAGAAACTCCACAACTAGAAACTCCACAACTACAATCTCCAAAAATAGAGACTCGGCAACTAGAAATTCCATATCTAGAAACTCCACAACTAAAAACTCCACAACTAGAAACTGCAAAACTAGAGACTTCACAACTAGAAACTCCACAACTGGAAACTCCACAACTAGACACTCCGCAACTAGCAACTCCACAACTCGAGACTTCACAACTTGAAACTCCACAACTTTAAACTCCACAACTTGAGACTCAGCAACTAGAAACTCCACAACATGAAACTCCACAACTAGAAACTCCACAACCAGAAACTCCACAACCATAAACTCCACAACTAGAAACTCCACAACTAGAAACTCTTCAACTAGAGACTCCACAACTAGAAACTCCACAACTACAAACTCCACAACTACAAACTCCACAATTAGAGACTCGGCTACAAGAAATTTCATGTCTAGAAAGTCCACAATTAAAAACTCCACAACTGGAAACTCCACAACTTGAGACTCCACAACTAGAAACTCCACAACTAGAAACTCCACAACTAGAAACTCCACAACTAGAAACTCCGCAACTGGAGACTCCACAACTAGAAACTCCACAACTTGAAACTCCACAACTAGAAACTCCACAACTTGAAACTGCACAACTAGAAACTCCACAACCAGAAACTTCACAAGTAGAAACTCCACAACTAGAAACTCCACAACGAGAAACTCCGCAACTAGAGACTCCACAACTAGAAACTCCACAACTAGAAACTCCACAACTACAATCTCCACAAATAGAGACTCGGCAACTAGAAATTCCACAACTAGAAACTGCAAAACTAGAGACTTCACAACTAGAAACTCCACAACTGGAAACTCCACAACTAGACACTCCGCAACTAGCAACTCCACAACTTGAGACTCAACCACTAGAAACTCCACAACATGAAACTCCAGAACTAGAAACTCCACAACCAGAAACTCCACAACCATAAACTCCACAACTAGAAACTCCACAACTAGAAACTCTTCAACTAGAGACTCCACAACTAGGAACTCCACAACTACAAACTCCACAACTACAAACTCCCAAATTAGAGACTCGGCTACAAGAAATTTCATGTCTAGAAAGTCCACAACTGAAAACTCCACAACTGGAAACTCCACAAGTTGAGACTCCACAACTAGAAACTTCACAACTAGAAACTCCACAACTAGAAACTCCACAACTAGAAACTCCACAACTTGAAACTCCACAACTAGAAACTCCACAACTAAAAACTCTACAACTAGAGACTCCTCAACTAGAGAATTCGCAACTAGAGACTCTGCACCTAGAAACTCCGCAGCTAGAAACTCCACAACTCGAAACTCCACAACTAGAAACTCCACAACTAGAAACTCCACAACTTGAAACTCCACAACTCAAAGTTCCAGAACTTGAAACAACACAACTAGACACTCCACAACTTGAGACTCCGCAACTAGAAACTCCACAACTAGAAACTCCACAACTAGAAACTCCGCAACTAGAGACTCCACAACTAGAAACTCCACAACTTTAAACTCCACAACTAGAAACTCCACAACTAGAAACTCCACAACTAGAAACCCCGCAACTAGAGACTCCACAATTAGAAACTCCACAACTAGAAACTCCACAACTACAAACTCCACAAATAGAGACTCGACAACTAGAAATTCCATATCTAGAAACTCCACAACTAGAAACTGCAAAACTAGAGACTTCACAACTAGAAACTCAACAACTAGAAACTCCACAACTAAAAACTCCACAACTGGAAACTCCACAACTTGAAACTCCACAACTAGATACTCCACAACTGGAAACTCCAAAACTAGATAATCAATATCTGGAAACTCCACAACTAGAAACTCCACAACTTGAAACTCCACAACTAGATACTCCACAACTAAAAACTCCAAAACTAGATAATCCATATCTGGAAACTCCACAACTAGAAACTCCACAACTAGAGACTCAACAACTAGAAACTCCACAACTAATAAAAACTCTACAACTAGAGGCTCCTCAACTAGAGAATTCGCAACTAGAGACTCTGTACCTAGAAACTCCGCAGCTAGAAACTCCACAACTCGAAACTCCACAACTATAAACTCCACAACTAGAAACTCCACAACTTGAAACTCCACAACTCAAAGTTCCAGAACTTGAAACAACACAACTAGACACTCAACAACTTGAGACTCCGCAACTAGAAACTCCACAACTAGAAACTCCACAACTAGAAACTCCGCAACTAGAGACTCCACAACTAGAAACTCCACAACTTTAAACTCCACAACTAGAAACTCCACAACTAGAAACTCCACAACTAGAAACTCCAAAAATAGAGACTCGGCAACTAGAAATTCCATATCTAGAAACTTCACAACTAGAAACTCAACAACTAGAAACTCCACAACTAGAAACTCAACAACTAGAAACTCCACAACTAAAAACTCCACAACTGGAAACTCCACAACTTGAAACTCCACAACTAGATACTCCACAACTGGAAACTCCAAAACTAGAAAATCAATATCTGGAAACTCCACAACTAGAAACTCCACAACTTGAAACTCCACAACTAGATACTCCACAACTAAAAACTCCAAAACTAGATAATCCATATCTGGAAACTCCACAACTAGAAACTCCACAACTAGAGACTCAACAACTAGAAACTCCAACACTTGAAACTCCACAACTCAAAACTCCACAACTTGAAACTCCACAACTAAAACCTCCACAACTGGAAACTCCACAACTTGAGACACTGCAACTAGAAACTCCACAACTTGAAACTCCACAACTAGAAACTCCACAACTAAAAACTCTACAACTAGAGACTCCTCAACTAGAGAATTCGCAACTAGAAACTCCAAAAGTAGAGACTCTACACCTAGAAACTCCACAACTAGAAACTCCACAACTAGAAACTCCACAACTTGAAACTCCACAACTAGAAACTCCACAACTTGAGACTCCGCAACTAGAAACTCCACAACTTGAAACTCCACAACTAGAAACTCCACAACCAGAAACTCCACAACTAGAAACTCCACAACTAGAAACTCCACAACTAGAAACTCCACAACTAGAAACTCCGCAACTAGAGACTCCACAACTAGAAACTCCACAACTTGAAACTCCACAACTAGAAACTCCAACACTAGAAACTCCACCACTCGAAACTCCACAACTAGAAACTCCACAACTAGAAACTCTGCAACTAGAGACTCCACAACAAGAAACTCCACAACTAGAAACTCCACAACTACAAACTCCACAAATAGAGACTCGGCTACAAGAACTTTCATTTCTAGAAAGTCCACAACTAAAAACTCCATAACTGGAAACTCCACAACTAGAAACTCCACAACTAGAAACTCCACAACCAGAGACTCTGCAACTAGAAACTCCGCAGCTAGAAACTCCACAAATAGATACTCCGCAACTAGAAACTGCAAAACTAGAGACTTCACAACTAGATACTTCACAACTGAAAACTCCACAACTAGATACTCCACCACTCGAAACTCCACAAATAGAAACTCCACAACTAGAAACTCTGCAACTAGAGACTCCACAACAAGAAACTCCACAACTAGAAACTCCACAACTACAAACTCCACAAATAGAGACTCGGCTACAAGAACTTTCATTTCTAGAAAGTCCACAACTAAAAACTCCACAACTGGAAACTCCACAACTAGAAACTCCACAACTAGAAACTCCACAACCAGAGACTCTGCAACTAGAAACTCCGCAGCTAGAAACTCCACAAATAGATAGTCCGCAACTAGAAACTGCAAAACTAGAGACTTCACAACTAGATACTTCACAACTGAAAACTCCACAACTAGATACTCCACAACTTTAAACTCCACAACTAGAAACTCCACAACTAGAGACTCCACAACTCGAAACTCCACAACTAGAAACTCCACAACTAGAAACTCTACAACCAGAGACTCCGCAACTCCACAACTGGAAACTCCACAACTGGAAACTCCACAACTGGAAACTCCACAACTAGATACTCCGCAACTAGAAACTCCACAACTGGAAACTCCACAACTAGATACTCCGCAACTAGAAACTCCACAACTAGAGACTCCACAACTTGAAACTCCACAACTTTAAACTCCACAACTTGAGACTCCACAACTAGAAACTCCACATCTTGAAACTCCAAAACTAGAAACTCCACTACCAGAAACTCCACAACTAGAAACTCCACAACTAGAACCTCCACAACTAGAAACTCTGCAACTAGAGACTCCACAACTAAAAACTCCACAACTACAAACTCCACAAATAGAGACTCGGCTACAAGAAATTTCATGTCTAGAAAGTCCAACACTAAAAACTCCACAACTAGAAACTCCACAACTAGAAACTCTACAACTAGAGACTCCGCTACTAGAAACTCCACAACCAGAGACTCTGCAACCTGAAACACCGCCGCTTGAAACTCCACAAATAGAAACTCCGCAACTAGAAACTCCGCAGCTAGAAACTCCACAACTAGAAACTTTGCAACTAGAGACTCCACAACTAGAAACTCCACAACTAGAAACTCCACAACTAGGCACTCCAACCCTAATAACTCTTCAACTAGAAACTCCTAAACTAGAGACTTCACAACTAGAGAATCTACAACTAGGGACTCCGCAACTAGAAACTCCACAACTATAAACTCCACAACTGGAAACTCCACTACTAGATACTCCACAACTTGAAACTCCACAACTTGAGACTCTGCAACTAGAAACTCCACAACTAGAGAGTCCGCAACTCCACAACTAGAAACTTCACAACTGGAAAATCCATAACTTGATACTCCACAACTAGAAACTCCACAACTTGAGACTCTGCCACTAGAAACTCCACAACTTGAAAATCCACAACTAGAAACTCCACAACCAGAAACTCCACAACTAGAAACTGTGCAACTAGAGACTCCACAACTAGAAACTCCACAACTTGAAACTCCACAACTAGAAACTCCACAACTAGAAACTCCACAACTAGAAACTCCACAACTAGAAACTCCGCAACTAGAGACTCCACAATTAGAAACTCCACAACTACAAACTCCACAACTACAAACTCCACAAATAGAGACTCGGCAACTAGAAGTTCCATATCTAGAAACTCCACAACTGAAAACTCCACAACTAGAAACTGCAAAACTAAAGACTTCACAACTAGAAACTCCACAACTAGGAACTCCACAACTAGAAACTCCACAACTAGAGATTCCGCAACTAGAAACTCCACAACCAGAGACTCTGCAACTAGAAACTCCGCAGCTAGAAACTCCACAAATAGAAGCTCCGAAACTAGAAACTCCGCAGCTAGAAACTACAGAACTAGAGACTCCACAACTAGAAACTCCACAACTAGAAACTCCACAACTTGAAACCTCACAACCTTAAGTTTCGCAACTAGAAAATCCACAGCTAGAGATTCCGCAACTAGAATCTTCACAACTAGAAACTCCACAACTCAAAACTCCACAATTAGAAACTCCAAAACTAGAACTTCCAACACTCGAAAGTCCACAACTGGAAACTCCACAACTAGACACTCCACAACTAAAAACTCTTCAACTAGAAACTCCTAAACAAGAGACTCCACAACTAGAGAATCTACAACTAGAGACTTCAAACTAGAAACTCCACAACTAGAAACTCCACAACTAAAAACTCAACAACTAGAAACTCCACAGCTTGAGACTGCGCAACTTTAAACTCCACAATTAGAAACTCCGCAACTAAAAACTCCACAACTAGAAACTCCACAACTGGAAACTCCACTACTAGATACTCCACAACTGGAAACTCGACAACTAGGAACTCCACATCTAGAGACTCCACAACTTGAAACTCCACAACTAGAGACTCTGCAACTAGAAACTCCACAACTAGAGACTCCGCAACTCCACAACTAGAAACTCCACAACTAGAAAATCCACAACTAGAAACTCCACAACTATAGACTCCACAACTTGAAACTCCAAAAGTTTAAACTCCACAACTTGAGACTCCACAACTAGAAACTCCCCAACCAGAAACTCCGCAACTAGAAACTCCGCAACAGGAGACTCTACAACTAGAAACTCCACAACTAGAAACTCCAAAACTAGAAACTCCACAACTAGAAACTTCACAATTCGAAACTTTACTAGAAACTCCAAAACTTGAGACTCCACAACTAGGCACTCCACAACTAGAAACTCCACAATTAGAGACTCTGCAACACTAGAACTCCGCAACTAGAAACTCCGCATTTAAAAACTCCGCAACAAGAAATTCCACGGCTAGAAACACCACAACTAGACACTCCGCAACTAGAAACTCTACAACTAGAGACTCCTCAACTAGAGAATTCGCAACTAGAAACTCCAAAACTAGATACTCTGCAACTATAAACTCCGCAGCTAGAAACTCCACAACTAGAAACTCCACAACTCGAAACTCCACAACTAGAAACTCCGCAAATAGAGACTACACAACTAGAAACTCCACAACTTGAAACTCCACAACTAGAAACTCCACAACCAGAAACTTCACAAGTAGAAACTCCACAACTAGAAACTCCACAACTAGAAACTCCGCAACTAGAGACTCCACAACTAGAAACTCCACAACTAGAAACTCCACACCTACAAACTCCACAAATAGAGACTCGGCAACTAGAAATTCCATATCTAGAAACTCCACAACTAAAAACTCCACAACTAGAAACTGCAAAACTAGAGACTTCACAACTAGAAACTCCACAACTAGAAACTCTACAACTGGAAACTCCACAACTTGAAACTCCACAACTTTAAACTCCACAACTTGAGACTCCACAACTAGAAACTCCACATCTTGAAACTCCAAAACTAGAAACTCCACTACCAGAAACTCCACAACTAGAAACTCCACAACTAGAAACTCCACAACTAGAAACTCTGCAACTAGAGACTCCACATCTAGAAACTCCACAACTACAAACTCCACAAATAGAGACTCAGCTACAAGAAATTTCATGTCTAGAAAGTCCAACACTAAAAACTCCACAACTAGAAACTCCACAACTAGAAACTCTACAACTAGAGACTCCGCTACTAGAAACTCCACAACCAGAGACTCTGCAACTAGAAACACCGCCGCTTGAAAGTCCACAAATAGAAACTCCGCAACTAGAAACTCCGCAGCTAGAAACTCCACAACTAGAAACTTTGCAACTAGAGACTCCACAACTAGAAACTCCACAACTAGGCACTCCAACCCTAATAACTCTTCAACTAGAAACTCCTAAACTAGAGACTTCACAACTAGAGAATCTACAACTAGGGACTCCGCAACTAGAAACTCCACAACTATAAACTCCACAACTGGAAACTCCACTACTAGATACTCCACAACTTGAAACTCCACAACTAGAGACTCTGCAACTAGAAACTCCACAACTAGAGAGTCCGCAACTCCACAACTAGAAACTTCACAACTGGAAAATCCATAACTTGATACTCCACAACTAGAAACTCCACAACTTGAGACTCTGCCACTAAAAACTCCACAACTTGAAAATCCACAACTAGAAACTCCACAACCAGAAACTCCGCAACTAGAAACTCTGCAACTAGAGACTCCACAACTTGAAACTCCACCACTTTAAACTCCACAACTTGAGACTCAACAACTAGAAACTCCACAACATGAAACTCCACAACTAGAAACTCCACAACCAGAAACTCCACAACCATAAACTCCACAACTAGAAACTCCACAACTAGAGACTCTGCAACTATAGAACTCCGCAAGTAGAAACTCCGCGTTTAAAAACTCCGCAACAAGAAATTCCACGGCTATAAACACCACAACTAGACACTCCGCAACTAGAAACTCTACAACTACAGACTCCTCAACTAGAGAATTCGCAACAAGAAACTCCAAAACTAGAGACTCTGCAACTAGAAACTCCGCAGCTAGAAAATCCACAACTCGAAACTCCACAACTCGAAACTCCACAACTAGAAACTCCACAACTTGAGACTCCGCAACTAGAAACTCCACAACTTGAAACTCAACAACTAGAAACTCCACAACCAGAAACTTCACTACTAGAAACTCCACAACTAGAAAATCGCAAACAGAGACTCCACAACTAGAAACTCCACAACTTGAAACTCCAGAACTAGAAACTCCACAACCAGAAACTTCACAACTAGAAACTCCACAACTAGAAACTCCACAACTAGAAACTCCGCAGCTAGAGACTCCACAACTAGAAACTCCACAACTAGAAACTCCACAACTACAAACTCCACAAATAGAGACTCGGCAACTAGAAATTCCATATCTAGAAACTCCACAACTAAAAACTCCACAACTAGAAACTGCAAAACTAGAGACTTCACAACTAGAAACTCCACAACTGGAAACTCCACAACTACATACTCCGCAACTAGAAACTCCACAACTAGAGACTCCACAACTTGAAACTCGACAACTTTACACTCCACAACTTGAGACTCCACAACTAGAAACTCCACAACATGAAACTCCACTACTAGAAACTCCAAAACCAGAAACTCCACAATCATAAACTCCGCAACTAGAAACTCCACAACTAGAAACTCTGTAACTAGAGACTCCACAAATAGAAACTCCACAACTAGAAACTCCACAACTACAAACTCCACAAATAGAGACTCGGCTACAAGAAATTTTATGTCTAGAAAGTCCACAACTAAAAACTCCACAACTGGAAACTCCACAACGTGAGACTCCACAACTTGAGACGCTGCAACTAGAAACTCCACAACTTGAAACTTCACAACTAGAAACTCCACAACTAAAAACTCTACAACTAGAGACTCCTCAACTAGAGAATTCGCAACTAGAAACTCCAAAAGTAGAGACTCTGCACCTAGAAACTCCGCAGCTAGAAACTCCACAACTAGAAACTCCACAACTAGAAACTCCGCCACTAGAAACTCCACAACTACAAACTCCACAACTACAAACTCCACAAATAGAGACTCGGCAACTAGAAATTCCATATCTAGAAACTCCACAACTAGAAACTGCAAACCTAGAGACTTCACAACTAGAAACTCAACAACTATAAACTCCACAACTAAAAACTCACAACTGGAAACTCCACAACTTGAGACTCCGCACTTTGAAACTCCACAACTAGAAACTCCGCTGTTAAAAACTCCGCAACTAGAAACTCCGCAACTAGAAACTCCACAACCCTAAACTCCACAACTAGATACTCCACAACTGGAAATTCCACAACAAGATACTTCACAACTGGGAACTCCACAACTAGATACTCCATATCTGGAAACTCCACAACTAGAAACTCCACAGCTAGAGACTCAACAACTCGAAACTCCACAACTAGAAACTCAACAATTAGGAACTCCACAACCAGACACTCCGCAGTTCCACAACTGGAAACTCCACAACTGGAAACTCCACAACTAGATACTCTGCAACTAGAAACTCCACAACTAGAGACTCCACAACTTGAAACTCCACAACTAGAAACTCCACAACAAGAAACTCTGCAACTAGAGACTCCACAACTAGAAACTCCACAACTAGAAACTCCACAACTATGAACTCCACAAATGGAGACTCGGCTACAAGAAATTTCATGTCTAGAAAGTCCAGAACTAAAAACTCCACAACTGGAAACTCCACAACTAGAAACTCAACAACTAGAGATTCCGCAACTAGATACTCCCCAACCTGAGACTCTGCAACTAGAAACTCCGCAGCTAGAAACTGCACAATTAAAAGCTCCGCAACTAGAAACTCCGCAGCTAGAAACTACAGAACTAAACACTCCACAACTAGAAACTCCACAACTAGAAACTCCACAACTTGAAACTCCACAACTCAAAACTCCAACTAGAAACTCCAAAACTCGAACTTTCACAACTCGAAACACCACAACTGGAAACTCCACAACTAGACAGTCTTCAACTAGAAACTCCTAAACTAGAGACTCCACAACTAGAGAATCTACAACTAGAGACTTCAAACTAGAAACTCAACAACTAGAAACTCCACAACTAAAAACTCAACAACTAGAAACGCCACAGCTTGAGACTCCGCAACTTGAAACTCCACAACTAGAAACTCCGCAACTAGAAACTCCACAAC
Organism: Rhipicephalus microplus; assembly: GCF_043290135.1. NCBI lineage: Eukaryota > Metazoa > Arthropoda > Arachnida > Ixodida > Ixodidae > Rhipicephalus > Rhipicephalus microplus. The sequence goes on from NW_027464650.1 coordinate 368,083, forward strand.
TAGGGACTCCGCAACTAGAAACTCCGCAACGAGAAACTCCACAACTGGAAACTCCACTACTAGATACTCCACAACTGGAAACTCGACAACTAGAAACTCCACATCTAGAGACTCCACAACTTCAAACTCCACAATTAGAGACTCTGCAACTAGAAACTCCACAACTAGAGACTCCGCAACTCCACAACTAGAAACTCTACAACTGGAAAATCCAATCTAGATACTCCACAACTAGAAAATCCACAACTAGAAACTCCACAACTTGAAACTCCACAAGCTTAAACTGCACAACTTGAGACTCCACAACTAGAAATTCCACAACTAGAAACTCCACAACTAGAAACTACCCAACTAGAAAATCGCAACCAGAGACTCCACAACTAGAAACTCCACAACTTGAAACTCCAGAACTAGAAACTCCACAACCAGAAACTTCACAACTAGAAACTCCACAACTAGAAACTCCACAACTAGAAACTCCCCAACTAGAGACTCCACAACTAGAAACTCCACAACTAGAAACTCCACAACTACAAACTCCACAAATAGAGACTCGGCAACTGGAAATTCCATATCTAGAAACTCCACAACTAAAAACTCCACAACTAGAAACTGCAAAACTAGAGACTTCACAACTAGAAACTCCACAACTGGAAACTCCACAACTAGATACTCCGCAACTAGAAACTCCACAACTAGAGACTCCACAACTAGAAACTCGACAACTTTAAACTCCACAACTTGAGACTCCACAACTAGAAACTCCACAACATGAAACTCCACAACTAGAAACTCCAAAACCAGAAACTCCACAACCATAAACTCCGCAACTAGAAACACCACAACTAGAAACTCTGCAACTAGAGACTCCACAAATAGAAACTCCACAACTAGAAACTCCACAACAACAAACTCCACAAATAGAGACTCGGCTACAAGAAATTTCATGTCTAGAAAGTCCACAACTAAAAACTCCACAACTGGAAACTCCACAACTTGAGACTCCACAACTTGAGACGCCGCAACTAGAAACTCCACAACTTGAAACTTCACAACTAGAAACTCCACAACTAAAAACTCTACAACTAGAGACTCCTCAACTAGAGAATTCGCAACTAGAAACTTCAAAAGTAGAGACTCTGCACCTAAAAACTCCGCAGCTAGAAACTCCACAACTAGAAACTCCACAACTCGAAACTCCACAACTAGAAACTCCACAACTTGAAACTCCACAACTCAAAACTCCACAACTTGAAACTCCACAACTAGAAACTCCACAACTTGAGACTCTGCCACAAGAAACTCAACAACTTGAAAATCCACAACTAGAAACTCCACAACCAGAAACTCCACAACTAGAAACTCCACAACGAGAAACTACGCAACTAGAGACTCCACAACTAGAAACTCCACAACTTGAAACTCTACAACTAGAAACTCCACAACTAGAAACTCCACAACTAGAAACTCCGCCACTAGAGACTCCACAATTAGAAACTCCACAACTACAAACTCCACAACTACAAACTCCACAAATAGAGACTCAGCAACTAGAAATTCCATATCTAGAAACTGCACAACTAGAAACTCCGCAACTAGAGACTCCACAACTAGAAACTCCACAACTAGAAACTCCACAACTACAAACTCCACAAATAGAGACTCGGCAACTAGAAATTCCATATCTAGAAACTCCACAACTAGAAACTGCAAAACTAGAGGCTCCACAACTAGAAACTCAACAACTAGAAACTCCACAACTAAAAACTCCACAACTGGAAACTCCACAACTAGAAACTCCGCTGTTAAAAACTCCGCAACTAGAAACTCCGCAACTAGAAACTCCACAACTTGAAACTCCACAACTAGATACTCCACAACTGGAAACTCCACAACTAGATACTTCACAACTGGGAACTCCACAACTAGATACTCCATATCTGGAAACTCCACAACTAGAAACTCCACAACTAGAGACTCAACAACTCGAAACTCCACAACTAGAAACTCAACAATTAGAAACTCCACAACCAGACACTCTGCAGTTCCACAACTGGAAACTCCACAACTGGAAACTCCACAACTAGATACTCCGCAACTAGAAACTCCACAACTAGTGACTCCACAACTTGAAACTCCACAACTAGAAACTCCACAACAAGAAACTCTGCAACTAGAGACCCCACAACTAGAAACTCCACAACTAGAAACTCCACAACTAGGCACTCCAACCCTAATAACTCTTCAACTAGAAACTCCTAAACTAGAGACTTCACAACTAGAGAATCTACAACTAGGGACTCCGCAACTAGAAACTCCACAACTATAAACTCCACAACTGGAAACTCCACTACTAGATACTCCACAACTTGAAACTCCACAACTAGAGACTCTGCAACTAGAAACTCCACAACTAGAGAGTCCGCAACTCCACAACTAGAAACTTCACAACTGGAAAATCCATAACTTGATACTCCACAACTAGAAACTCCACAACTTGAGACTCTGCCACTAGAAACTCCACAACTTGAAAATCCACAACTAGAAACTCCACAACCAGAAACTCCGCAACTAGAAACTCTGCAACTAGAGACTCCACAACTTGAAACTCCACAACTTTAAACTCCACAACTTGAGACTCAACAACTAGAAACTCCACAACATGAAACTCCACAACTAGAAACTCCACAACCAGAAACTCCACAACCATAAACTCCACAACTAGAAACTCCACAACTAGAGACTCTGCAACTATAGAACTCCGCAAGTAGAAACTCCGCGTTTAAAAACTCCGCAACAAGAAATTCCACGGCTATAAACACCACAACTAGACACTCCGCAACTAGAAACTCTACAACTACAGACTCCTCAACTAGAGACTCTGCAACTAGAAACTCCGCAGCTAGAAACTCCACAACTCGAAACTCCACAACTAGAAACTCCACAACTAGAAACTCCACAACTTGAGACTCCGCAACTAGAAACTCCACAACTTGAAACTCAACAACTAGAAACTCCACAACCAGAAACTTCACTACTAGAAACTCCACAACTAGAAAATCGCAAACAGAGACTCCACAACTAGAAACTCCACAACTTGAAACTCCACAACTAAAAACTCCACAACTAGAAACTGCAAAACTAGAGACTTCACAACTAGAAACTCCACAACTGGAAACTCCACAACTACATACTCCGCAACTAGAAACTCCACAACTAGAGACTCCACAACTTGAAACTCGACAACTTTACACTCCACAACTTGAGACTCCACAACTAGAAACTCCACAACATGAAACTCCACTACTAGAAACTCCAAAACCAGAAACTCCACAATCATAAACTCCGCAACTAGAAACTCCACAACTAGAAACTCTGTAACTAGAGACTCCACAAATAGAAACTCCACAACTAGAAACTCCACAACTACAAACTCCACAAATAGATACTCGGCTACAAGAAATTTTATGTCTAGAAAGTCCACAACTAAAAACTCCACAACTGGAAACTCCACAACGTGAGACTCCACAACTTGAGACGCTGCAACTAGAAACTCCACAACTTGAAACTTCACAACTAGAAACTCCACAACTAAAAACTCTACAACTAGAGACTCCTCAACTAGAGAATTCGCAACTAGAAACTCCAAAAGTAGAGACTCTGCACCTAGAAACTCCGCAGCTAGAAACTCCACAACTCGAAACTCCACAACTCGAAACTCCACAACTAGAAACTCCACAACTTGAAACTCCACAACTAGAAACTCCACAACTAGAAACTACGCAACTAGAGACTCCACAACTTGAAACTCCACAACTTGAAACTCCACAACTAGAAACTCCACAACTGGAAACTCCACAACTAGATACTTCACAACTGGGAACTCCACAACTAGATACTCCATATCTGGAAACTCCACAACTAGAAACTCCACAACTAGAGACTCAACAACTCGAAACTCCACAACTAGAAACTCAACAATTAGAAACTCCACAACCAGACACTCTGCAGTTCCACAACTGGAAACTCCACAACTGGAAACTCCACAACTAGATACTCCGCAACTAGAAACTCCACAACTAGAGACTCCACAAGTTGAAACTCCACAACTAGAAACTCCACAACAAGAAACTCTGCAACTAGAGACCCCACAACTAGAAACTCCACAACTAGAAACTCCACAACTACGAACTCCACAAATAGAGACTCGGCTACAAGAAATTTCATGTCTAGAAAGTCCAGAACTAAAAAGTTCACAACTGGAAACTCCACAACTAGAAACTCCACAACTAGAGATTCCGCAACTAGATACTCCACAACCAGAGACTCTGCAACTAGAAACTCCGCAGCTAGAAACTTCACAAATAAAAGCTCCGCAACTAGAAACTCCGCAGCTAGAAACTACAGATTTAGACACTCCACAACTAGAAACTCCAAAACTAGAAACTCCACAACTTGAAACCTCACAACCTTAAGTTACGCAACTAGAAAATTCACAGCTAGAGAATCCGCAACTAGAAACTCCACAACTCAAAACTCCAACTAGAAACTCCAAAACTCGAACTTCCACAACTCGAAACTCCACAACTGGAAACTCCACAACTAGGCACTCTTCAAATAGAAACTCCTAAACTAGAGACTCCACAACTAGAGAATCTACAACTAGAGACTTCAAACTAGAAACTCAACAACTAAAAACTCCACAACTAAAAACTGAACAACTAGAAATGCCACACCTTGAGACTCCGCAACTTGAAACTCCACAACTAGAAACTCCGCAAATAGAGACTCCACAATTGGAAACTCCACTTTTGGATACTCCACAACTGGAAACTCGACAACTAGAAACTCCACATCTAGAGACTCCACAACTTGAAACTCCACAACTAGAGACTCTGCAACTAGAAACTCCACAACTAGAGACTCCGCAACTCCACAACTAGAAACTCTACAACTGGAAAATCTAATCTAGATAGTCCGCAACTAGAAAATCCACAACTAGAAACTCCACAACTATAGACTCCACAACTTGAAACTCCACAAGCTTAAACTGCACAACTTGAGACTCCACAACTAGAAACTCCACAACTAGAAACTCCACAACTAGAAACTACGCAACTAGAAACTCCGCAACTAGAAACTCCACAACTAGAAACTTCACAACTAGAAACTCTTCAACTAGAGACTCCACAACTAGAAACTACACAACTACAAACTCCACAACTTGAAACTTCAAAACTAGAAACTCCGCAACTAGAAACTCCCCAACTAGAAACTCCGCAACTAGAGACTCCACAACTAAAAACTCCACAACTAGAAATTCCACAACTACAAACTCCACAAATAGAGACTCGGCAACTAGAAATTCCATATCTAGAAACTCCACAACTAAAAACTCCACAATTAGAAACTGCAAAACTAGAGACTTCACAACTAGAAACTCCACAACTAGAAACTCCACAACTGGAAACTCCACAACTAGACACTCCGCAACTAGAAACTCCACAACTAGAGACTCCACAACTTGAAACTCCACAATTTTAAACCCCACAACTTGACACTGAAACTAGAAACTCCACAACATGAAACTCCAAAACTAGAAACTCCACAACCAGAAACTCCACAACCATAAACTCCACAACTAGAAACTTCACAACTAGAAACTTCACAACTAGAAACTCTTCAACTGGAGACTCCACAACTAGAAACTACACAACTACAAACTCCACAAATAGAGACTCGGCTACAAGAAATTTCATGTCTAGAAAGCCCACAACTAAAAACTCCACAACTGCAAACTCCACAACTTGAGACTCCACAACTAGAAACTCCACAACTAGAAACTCCACAACTAGAAACTCCCCAACTAGAAACTCCACAACTAGAAACTCCGCAACAAGAAACTCCACAACTTGAAACTCTACAACTAGAAACTCCACAACTTGAAACTCCACAACTAGAAACTCCACAACCAGAAACTTCACAAGTAGAAACTCCACAACTAGAAACTCCACAACTAGAAACTCCGCAACTAGAGACTCCACAACTAGAAACTCCACAACTAGAAACTCCACAACTACAATCTCCACAAATAGAGACTCGGCAACTAGAAATTCCATATCTAGAAACTCCACAACTAAAAACTCCACAACTAGAAACTGCAAAACTAGAGACTTCACAACTAGAAACTCCACAACTAGAAACTCCACAACTGGAAACTCCACAACTAGACACTCCGCAACTAGCAACTCCACAACTTAAGACTCAACCACTAGAAACTCCACAACATGAAACTCCACAACTAGAAACTCCACAACCAGAAACTCCACAACCATAAACTCCCCAACTAGAAACTCCACAACTAGAAACTCTTCAACTAGAGACTCCACAACTAGAAACTCCACAACTACAAACTCCACAACTACAAACTCCCAAATTAGAGACTCGGCTACAAGAAATTTCATGTTCAGAAAGTCCACAACTGAAAACTCCACAACTGGAAACTCCACAAGTTGAGAATCCACAACTTGAGACGCCGCAACTAGAAACTCCACAACTTGAAACTTCACAACTATAAACTCCACAACTAAAAACTCTACAACTAGAGACTCCTCAACTAGAGAATTCGCAACTAGAAACTCCAAAAGTAGAGACTCTGCACCTAGAAACTCCGCAGCTAGAAACTCCACAACTAGAAACTCCACAACTAGAAACTCCACAACTAGAAACTCCAACACTTGAAACTCCACAACTCAAAACTCCACAACTTGAAACTCCACAACTAGAAACTCCACAACTTGAGACTCTGCCACTAGAAACTCCACAACTTGAAAATCCACAACTAGAAACTCCACAACCAGAAACTCCACAACTAGAAACTCCACAACTAGAAACTCCACACCTAGAAACTACGCAACTAGAGACTCCACAACTTGAAACTCCACAACTTGAAACTCCACAACTAGAAACTCCACAACTAGAAACTCCACAACTAGAAACTCAACAACTAGAAACTCCGCCACTAGAAACTCCACAACTACAAACTCCACAACTACAAACTCCACAAATAGACACTCGGCAACTAGAAATTCCATATCTAGAAACTCCACAACTAGAAACTGCAAACCTAGAGACTTCACAACTAGAAACTCAACAACTATAAACTCCACAACTAAAAACTCACAACTGGAAACTCCACAACTTGAGACTCCGCAACTTGAAACTCCACAACTAGAAACTCCGCTGTTAAAAACTCCGCAACTAGAAACTCCGCAACTAGAAACTCCACAACTAGAAACTCTACAACTAGAGACTCCGCTACTAGAAACTCCACAACCAGAGACTCTGCAACTAGAAACACCGCCGCTTGAAACACCACAAATAGAAACTCCGCAACTAGAAACTCCGCAGCTAGAAACTCCACAACTAGAAACTTTGCAACTAGAGACTCCACAACTAGAAACTCCACAACTAGAAACTCCACAACTAGGCACTCCAACCCTAATAACTCTTCAACTAGAAACTCCTAAACAAGAGACTTCACAACTAGAGAATCTACAACTAGGGACTCCGCAACTAGAAACTCCACAACTATAAACTCCACAACTGGAAACTCCACTACTAGATACTCCAACACTTGAAACTCCACAACTACAGACTCTGCAACTAGAAACTCCACAACTAGAGAGTCCGCAACTCCACAACTAGAAACTTCACAACTGGAAAATCCATAACTTGATACTCCACAACTAGAAACTCCACAACTTGAGACTCTGCCACTAGAAACTCCACAACTTGAAAATCCACAACTAGAAACTCCACAACCAGAAACTCCACAACTAGAAACTCTGCAACTAGAGACTCCACAACTAGAAACTCCACAACTTGAAACTCCACAACTAGAAACTCCACAACTAGAAACTCCACAACTAGAAACTCCACAACTAGAAACTCCGCAACTAGAGACTCCACAATTAGAAACTCCACAACTACAAACTCCACAACTACAAACTCCACAAATAGAGACTCGGCAACTAGAAGTTCCATATCTAGAAACTCCACAACTGAAAACTCCACAACTAGAAACTGCAAAACTAAAGACTTCACAACTAGAAACTCCACAACTAGGAACTCCACAACTAGAAACTCCACAACTAGAGATTCCGCAACTAGAAACTCCACAACCAGAGACTCTGCAACTAGAAACTCCGCAGCTAGAAACTCCACAAATAGAAGCTCCGAAACTAGAAACTCCGCAGCTAGAAACTACAGAACTAGAGACTCCACAACTAGAAACTCCACAACTAGAAACTCCACAACTTGAAACCTCACAACCTTAAGTTTCGCAACTAGAAAATCCACAGCTAGAGATTCCACAACTAGAATCTTCACAACTAGAAACTCCACAACTCAAAACTCCACAATTAGAAACTCCAAAACTAGAACTTCCAACACTCGAAAGTCCACAACTGGAAACTCCACAACTAGACACTCCACAACTAAAAACTCTTCAACTAGAAACTCCTAAACAAGAGACTCCACAACTAGAGAATCTACAACTAGAGACTTCAAACTAGAAACTCCACAACTAGAAACTCCACAACTAAAAACTCAACAACTAGAAACTCCACAGCTTGAGACTGCGCAACTTTAAACTCCACAATTATAAACTCCGCAACTAAAAACTCCACAACTAGAAACTCCACAACTGGAAACTCCACTACTAGATACTCCACAACTGGAAACTCGACAACTAGGAACTCCACATCTAGAGACTCCACAACTTGAAACTCCACAACTAGAGACTCTGCAACTAGAAACTCCACAACTAGAGACTCCACAACTCCACAACTAGAAACTCCACAACTAGAAAATCCACAACTAGAAACTCCACAACTATAGACTCCACAACTTGAAACTCCAAAAGTTTAAACTCCACAACTTGAGACTCCACAACTAGAAACTCCCCAACCAGAAACTCCGCAACTAGAAACTCCGCAACAGGAGACTCTACAACTAGAAACTCCACAACTAGAAACTCCAAAACTAGAAACTCCACAACTAGAAACTTCACAATTCGAAACTTTACTAGAAACTCCAAAACTTGAGACTCCACAACTAGGCACTCCACAACTAGAAACTCCACAATTAGAGACTCTGCAACACTAGAACTCCGCAACTAGAAACTCCGCATTTAAAAACTCCGCAACAAGAAATTCCACGGCTAGAAACACCACAACTAGACACTCCGCAACTAGAAACTCTACAACTAGAGACTCCTCAACTAGAGAATTCGCAACTAGAAACTCCAAAACTAGATACTCTGCAACTATAAACTCCGCAGCTAGAAACTCCACAACTAGAAACTCCACAACTCGAAACTCCACAACTAGAAACTCCGCAAATAGAGACTCCACAACTAGAAACTCCACAAATTGAAACTCCACAACTAGAAACTCCACAACCAGAAACTTCACAAGTAGAAACTCCACAACTAGAAACTCCACAACTAGAAACTCCGCAACTAGAGACCCCACAACTAGAAACTCCCCAACTAGAAACTCCACACCTACAAACTCCACAAATAGAGACTCGGCAACTAGAAATTCCATATCTAGAAACTCCACAACTAAAAACTCCACAACTAGAAACTGCAAAACTAGAGACTTCACAACTAGAAACTCCACAACTAGAAACTCCACAACTGGAAACTCCACAACTAGACACTCCGCAACTAGCAACTCCACATTTAGAGACTCCACAACTTGAAACTCCACAACTTTAAACTCCACAACTTGAGACTCAACAACTAGAAACTCCACAACATGAAACTCCACAACTAGAAACTCCACAACCAGAAACTCCACAACCATAAACTCCACAACTAGAAACTCCACAACTAGACACTCTACAACTAAAAACTTCACAATTCGAAACTGTACTAGAAACTCCACAACTTGAAACTCCACAACTAGACACTCCATAACTAGAAACTCCACAACTAGAGACTCTGCAACTATAGAACTCCGCAAGTAGAAACTCCGCGTTTAAAAACTCCGCAACAAGAAATTCCACGGCTATAAACACCACAACTAGACACTCCGCAACTAGAAACTCTACAACTACAGACTCCTCAACTAGAGAATTCGCAACTAGAAACTCCAAAACTAGAGACTCTGCAACTAGAAACTCCGCAGCTAGAAACTCCACAACTCGAAACTCCACAACTCGAAACTCCACAATTAGAAACTCCACAACTTAGACTCCGCAACTAGAAACTCCACAACTTGAAACTCAACAACTAGAAACTCCACAACCAGAAACTTCACTACTAGAAACTCCACAACTAGAAAATCGCAAACAGAGACTCCACAACTAGAAACTCCACAACTTGAAACTCCAGAACTAGAAACTCCACAACCAGAAACTTCACAACTAGAAACTCCACAACTAGAAACTCCACAACTAGAAACTCCGCAGCTAGAGACTCCACAACTAGAAACTCCACAACTAGAAACTCCACAACTACAAACTCCACAAATAGAGACTCGGCAACTAGAAATTCCATATCTAGAAACTCCACAACTAAAAACTCCACAACTAGAAACTGCAAAACTAGAGACTTCACAACTAGAAACTCCACAACTGGAAACTCCACAACTACCTACTCCGCAACTAGAAACTCCACAACTAGAGACTCCACAACTTGAAACTCGACAACTTTACACTCCACAACTTGAGACTCCACAACTAGAAACTCCACAACATGAAACTCCATTACTAGAAACTCCAAAACCAGAAACTCCACAATCATAAACTCCGCAACTAGAAACTCCACAACTAGAAACTCTGTAACTAGAGACTCCACAAATAGAAACTCCACAACTAGAAACTCCACAACTTCAAACTCCACAAATAGAGACTCGGCTACAAGAAATTTTATGTCTAGAAAGTCCACAACTAAAAACTCCACAACTGGAAACTCCACAACGTGAGACTCCACAACTTGAGACGCTGCAACTAGAAACTCCACAACTTGAAACTTCACAACTGGAAACTCCACAACTAAAAACTCTACAACTAGAGACTCCTCAACTAGAGAATTCGCAACTAGAAACTCCAAAAGTAGAGACTCTGCACCTAGAAACTCCCCAGCTAGAAACTCCACAACTAGAAACTCCACAACTCGAAACTCCACAACTAGAAACTCCACAACTTGAAACTCCACAACTCAAAACTCCACAACTTGAAACTCCACAACTAGAAACTCCACAACTTGAGACTCTGCCACTAGAAACTCCACAACTTGAAAATCCACAACTAGAAACTCCACAACTAGAAACTCCACAACTAGAAACTACGCAACTAGAGACTCCACAACTTGAAACTCCACAACTTGAAACTCCACAACTAGAAACTCCACAACTAGAAACTCCACAACTAGAAACTCAACAACTAGAAACTCCGCCACTAGAAACTCCACAACTACAAACTCCACAACTACAAACTCCACAAATAGAGACTCGGCAACTAGAAATTCCATATCTAGAAACTCCACAACTAGAAACTGCAAACCTAGAGACTTCACAACTAGAAACTCAACAACTATAAACTCCACAACTAAAAACTCACAACTGGAAACTCCACAACTTGAGACTCCGCAACTTGAAACTCCACAACTAGAAACTCCGCTGTTAAAAACTCCGCAACTAGAAACTCCGCAACTAGAAACTCCACAACTAGAAACTCTACAACTAGAGACTCCGCTACTAGAAACTCCACAACCAGAGACTCTGCAACTAGAAACACCGCCGCTTGAAACTCCACAAATAGAAACTCCGCAACTAGAAACTCCGCAGCTAGAAACTCCACAACTAGAAACTTTGCAACTAGAGACTCCACAACTAGAAACTCCACAACTAGAAACTCCACAACTAGGCACTCCAACCCTAATAACTCTTCAACTAGAAACTCCTAAACTAGAGACTTCACAACTAGAGAATCTACAACTAGGGACTCCGCAACTAGAAACTCCACAACTATAAACTCCACAACTGGAAACTCCACTACTAGATACTCCACAACTTGAAACTCCACAACTAGAGACTCTGCAACTAGAAACTCCACAACTAGAGAGTCCGCAACTCCACAACTAGAAACTTCACAACTGGAAAATCCATAACTTGATACTCCACAACTAGAAACTCCACAACTTGAGACTCTGCCACTAGAAACTCCACAACTTGAAAATCCACAACTAGAAACTCCACAACCAGAAACTCCACAACTAGAAACTCTGCAACTAGAGACTCCACAACTAGAAACTCCACAACTTGAAACTCCACAACTAGAAACTCCACAACTAGAAACTCCACAACTAGAAACTCCACAACTAGAAACTCCGCAACTAGAGACTCCACAATTAGAAACTCCACAACTACAAACTCCACAACTACAAACTCCACAAATAGAGACTCGGCAACTAGAAGTTCCATATCTAGAAACTCCACAACTGAAAACTCCACAACTAGAAACTGCAAAACTAAAGACTTCACAAATAGAAACTCCACAACTAGGAACTCCACAACTAGAAACTCCACAACTAGAGATTCCGCAACTAGAAACTCCACAACCAGAGACTCTGCAACTAGAAACTCCGCAGCTAGAAACTCCACAAATAGAAGCTCCGAAACTAGAAACTCCGCAGCTAGAAACTACAGAACTAGAGACTCCACAACTAGAAACTCCACAACTAGAAACTCCACAACTTGAAACCTCACAACCTTAAGTTTCGCAACTAGAAAATCCACAGCTAGAGATTCCGCAACTACAATCTTCACAACTAGAAACTCCACAACTCAAAACTCCACAATTAGAAACTCCAAAACTAGAACTTCCAACACTCGAAAGTCCACAACTGGAAACTCCACAACTAGACACTCCACAACTAAAAACTCTTCAACTAGAAACTCCTAAACAAGAGACTCCGCAACTAGAGAATCTACAACTAGAGACTTCAAACTAGAAACTCCACAACTAGAAACTCCACAACTAAAAACTCAACAACTAGAAACTCCACAGCTTGAGACTGCGCAACTTTAAACTCCACAATTAGAAACTCCGCAACTAAAAACTCCACAACTAGAAACTCCACAACTGGAAACTCCACTACTAGATACTCCACAACTGGAAACTCGACAACTAGGAACTCCACATCTAGAGACTCCACAACTTGAAACTCCACAACTAGAGACTCTGCAACTAGAAACTCCACAACTAGAGACTCCGCAACTCCACAACTAGAAACTCCACAACTAGAAAATCCACAACTAGAAACTCCACAACTATAGACTCCACAACTTGAAACTCCAAAAGTTTAAACTCCACAACTTGAGACTCCACAACTAGAAACTCCCCAACCAGAAACTCCGCAACTAGAAACTCCGCAACAGGAGACTCTACAACTAGAAACTCCAAAACTAGAAACTCCACAACTAGAAACTTCACAATTCGAAACTTTACTAGAAACTCCAAAACTTGAGACTCCACAACTAGGCACTCCACAACTAGAAACTCCACAGTTAGAGACTCTGCAACACTAGAACTCCGCAACTAGAAACTCCGCATTTAAAAACTCCGCAACAAGAAATTCCACGGCTAGAAACACCACAACTAGACACTCCGCAACTAGAAACTCTACAACTAGAGACTCCTCAACTAGAGAATTCGCAACTAGAAACTCCAAAACTAGATACTCTGCAACTATAAACTCCGCAGCTAGAAACTCCACAACTAGAAACTCCACAACTCGAAACTCCACAACTAGAAACTCCGCAAATAGAGACTCCACAACTAGAAACTCCACAACTTGAAACTCCACAACTAGAAACTCCACAACCAGAAACTTCACAAGTAGAAACTCCACAACTAGAAACTCCACAACTAGAAACTCCGCAACTAGAGACTCCACAACTAGAAACTCCCCAACTAGAAACTCAACACCTACAAACTCCACAAATAGGGACTCGGCAACTAGAAATTCCATATCTAGAGACTCCACAACTAAAAACTCCACAACTAGAAACTGCAAAACTAGAGACTTCACAACTAGAAACTCCACAACTAGAAACTCCACAACTGGAAACTCCACAACTAGACACTCCGCAACTAGCAACTCCACATTTAGAGACTCCACAACTTGAAACTCCACAACTTTAAACTCCACAACTTGAGACTCAACAACTAGAAACTCCACAACATGAAACTCCACAACTAGAAACTCCACAACCAGAAACTCCACAACCATAAACTCCACAACTAGAAACTCCACAACTAGACACTCTACAACTAAAAACTTCACAATTCGAAACTGTACTAGAAACTCCACAACTTGAAACTCCACAACTAGACACTCCATAACTAGAAACTCCACAACTAGAGACTCTGCAACTATAGAACTCCGCAAGTAGAAACTCCGCATTTAAAAACTCCGCAACAAGAAATTCCACGGCTATAAACACCACAACTAGACACTCCGCAACTAGAAACTCTACAACTACAGACTCCTCAACTAGAGAATTCGCAACTAGAAACTCCAAAACTAGAGACTCTGCAACTAGAAACTCCGCAGCTAGAAACTCCACAACTCGAAACTCCACAACTCGAAACTCCACAACTAGAAACTCCACAACTTGAGACTCCGCAACTAGAAACTCCACAACTTGAAACTCAACAACTAGAAACTCCACAACCAGAAACTTCACTACTAGAAACTCCACAACTAGAAAATCGCAAACAGAGACTCCACAACTAGAAACTCCACAACTTGAAACTCCAGAACTAGAAACTCCACAACCAGAAACTTCACAACTAGAAACTCCACAACTAGAAACTCCACAACTAGAAACTCCGCAGCTAGAGACTCCACAACTAGAAACTCCACAACTAGAAACTCCACAACTACAAACTCCACAAATAGAGACTCGGCAACTAGAAATTCCATATCTAGAAACTCCACAACTAAAAACTCCACAACTAGAAACTGCAAAACTAGAGACTTCACAACTAGAAACTCCACAACTGGAAACTCCACAACTACATACTCCGCAACTAGAAACTCCACAACTAGAGACTCCACAACTTGAAACTCGACAACTTTACACTCCACAACTTGAGACTCCACAACTAGAAACTCCACAACATGAAACTCCATTACTAGAAACTCCAAAACCAGAAACTCCACAATCATAAACTCCGCAACTAGAAACTCCACAACTAGAAACTCTGTAACTAGAGACTCCACAAATAGAAACTCCACAACTAGAAACTCCACAACTACAAACTCCACAAATAGAGACTCGGCTACAAGAAATTTTATGTCTAGAAAGTCCACAACTAAAAACTCCACAACTGGAAACTCCACAACGTGAGACTCCACAACTTGAGACGCTGCAACTAGAAACTCCACAACTTGAAACTTCACAACTAGAAACTCCACAACTAAAAACTCTACAACTAGAGACTCCTCAACTAGAGAATTCGCAACTAGAAACTCCAAAAGTAGAGACTCTGCACCTAGAAACTCCGCAGCTAGAAACTCCACAACTAGAAACTCCACAACTAGAAACTCCACAACTAGAAACTCCACAACTTGAAACTCCACAACTCAAAACTCCACAACTTGAAACTCCACAACTAGAAACTCCACAACTTGAGAATCTGCCACTAGAAACTCCACAACTTGAAAATCCACAACTAGAAACTCCACAACCAGAAACTCCACAACTAGAAACTCCACAACTAGAAACTCCACAACTAGAAACTACGCAACTAGAGACTCCACAACTTGAAACTCCACAACTTGAAACTCCACAACTAGAAACTCCACAACTAGAAACTCCACAACTAGAAACTCAACAACTAGAAACTCCGCCACTAGAAACTCCACAACTACAAACTCCACAACTACAAACTCCACAAATAGAGACTCGGCAACTAGAAATTCCATATCTAGAAACTCCACAACTAGAAACTGCAAACCTAGAGACTTCACAACTAGAAACTCAACAACAATAAACTCCACAACTAAAAACTCACAACTGGAAACTCCACAACTTGAGACTCTGCAACTTGAAACTCCACAACTAGAAACTCCGCTGTTAAAAACTCCGCAACTAGAAACTCCGCAACTAGAAACTCCACAACCCTAAACTCCACAACTAGATACTCCACAACTGGAAACTCCACAACAAGATACTTCACAACTGGGAACTCCACAACTAGATACTCCATATCTGGAAACTCCACAACTAGAAACTCCACAGCTAGAGACTCAACAACTCGAAACTCCACAACTAGAAACTCAACAATTAGGAACTCCACAACCAGACACTCCGCAGTTCCACAACTAGATACTCCGCAACTAGAAACTCCACAACTAGAGACTCCACAACTTGAAACTCCACAACTAGAAACTCCACAACAAGAAACTCTGCAACTAGAGACTCCACAACTAGAAACTCCACAACTAGAAACTCCACAACTATGAACTCCACAAATGGAGACTTGGCTACAAGAAATTTCATGTCTAGAAAGTCCAGAACTAAAAACTCCACAACTGGAAACTCCACAACTAGAAACTCAACAACTAGAGATTCCGCAACTAGATACTCCCCAACCTGAGACTCTGCAACTAGAAACTCCGCAGCTAGAAACTCCACAATTAAAAGCTCCGCAACTAGAAACTCCGCAGCTAGAAACTACAGAACTAAACACTCCACAACTAGAAACTCCACAACTAGAAACTCCACAACTTGAAACTCCACAACCCTAAACTCCACAACTAGATACTCCACAACTGGAAACTCCACAACAAGATACTTCACAACTGGGAACTCCACAACTAGATACTCCATATCTGGAAACTCCACAACTAGAAACTCCACAGCTAGAGACTCAACAACTCGAAACTCCACAACTAGAAACTCAACAATTAGGAACTCCACAACCAGACACTCCGCAGTTCCACAACTAGAAACTCCACAACATGAAACTCCACAACTAGAAACTCCAAAACCAGAAACTCCACAACCATAAACTCCGCAACTAGAAACTCCACAACTAGAAACTCTGCAACTAGAGACTCCACAAATAGAAACTCCACAACTAGAAACTCCACAACTACAAACTCCACAAATAGAGACTCGGCTACAAGAAATTTCATGTCTAGAAAGTCCACAACTAAAAACTCCACAACTGGAAACTCCACAACTTTAGACTCCACAACTTGAGACGCCGCAACTAGAAACTCCACAACTTGAAACTTCACAACTAGAAACTCCACAACTAAAAACTCTACAACTAGAGACTCCTCAACTAGAGAATTCGCAACTAGAAACTTCAAAAGTAGAGACTCTGCACCTAAAAACTCCGCAGCTAGAAACTCCACAACTAGAAACTCCACAACTCGAAACTCCACAACTAGAAACTCCACAACTTGAAACTCCACAACTCAAAACTCCACAACTTGAAACTCCACAACTAGAAACTCCACAACTTGAGACTCTGCCACAAGAAACTCAACAACTTGAAAATCCACAACTAAAAACTCCACAACCAGAAACTCCAAATCTAGAAAATCCACAACTAGAAACTCCACAACTAGAAACTCCGCAACTAGAGACTCCACAACTAGAAACTCCACAACTAGAAACTCCAACACTAGAAACTCCACAACTAGAAACTCCGCAACTAGAGACTCCACAATTAGAAACTCCACAACTACAAACTCCACAACTACAAACTCCACAAATAGAGACTCGGCAACTAGAAGTTCCATATCTAGAAACTCCACAACTGAAAACTCCACAACTAGAAACTGCAAAACTAGAAACTTCACAACTAGAAACTCCACAACTAGAAACTCTACAACTAGAAACTCCACAACTAGAGATTCCGCAACTAGAAACTCCACAACCAGAGACTCTGCAACTAGAAACTCCGCAGCCTGAAACTCCACAAATAGAAGCTCCGAAACTAGAAACTCCGCAGCTAGAAACTACAGAACTAGAGACTCCACAACTAGAAACTCCACAACTTGAAACCTCACAACCTTAAGTTTCGCAACTAGAAAATTCACAGCTAGAGATTCCGCAACTAGAATCTTCACAACTAGAAACTCCACAACTCAAAACTTCACAACTAGAAACTCCAAAACTAGAACTTCCAACACTCGAAAGTCCACAACTGGAAACTCCAACACTAGACACTCCGCAACTAAAAACTCTTCAACTTGAAACTCCTAAACTAGAGACTCCACAACTAGAGAATCTACAACTAGAGACTTCAAACTAGAAACTCAACAACTAGAAACTCCACAACTAAAAACTCAACAACTAGAAACTCCACAGCTTGAGACTCCACAACTTGAAACTCCACAATTAGAAACTCCGCAACTAGAAACTCCACAACTAGAAACTCCACAACTTGAGACACTGCCACTAGAAACTCCACAACTTGAAAATCCACAACTAGAAACTCCACAACCAGAAACTCCACAACTAGAAACTCCACAACTAGAAACTCCACAACTAGAAACTACGCAACTAGAGACTCCACAACTAGAAACTCCACAACTTGAAACTCCACGACTAGAAACTCCACAACTAGAAACTCCACAACTAGAAACTCCACAACTAGAAACTCCGCCACTAGAGACTCCACAATTAGAAACTCCACAACTACAAACTCCACAACTACAAACTCCACAAATAGAGACTCAGCAACTAGAAATTCCATATCTAGAAACTGCACAACTAGAAACTCCGCAACTAGAGACTCCACAACTAGACACTCCACAACTAGAAACTCCACAACTACAAACTCCACAAATAGAGACTCGGAAACTAGAAATTCCATATCTAGAAACTCCACAACTAGAAACTGCAAAACTAGAGACTTCACAACTAGAAACTCAACAACTAGAAACTCCACAACTAAAAACTCCATAACTGGAAACTCCACAACTTGAGACTCCGCAACTTGAAACTCCACAACTAGAAACTCCGCTGTTAAAAACTCCGCAACTAGAAACTCCGCAACTAGAAACTCCACAACTTTAAACTCCACAACTAGATACTCCACAACTGGAAACTCCACAACTAGATACCTCACAACTGGGAACTCCACAACCAGATACTCCATATCTGGAAACTCCACAACTAGAAACTCCACAACTAGAGACTCAACAACTCCACAACTAGAAACTCAACAATTAGAAACTCCACAACCAGACACTCCGCAGTTCCACAACTGGAAACTCCACAACTGGAAACTCCACAACTAGATACTCTGCAACTAGAAACTCCACAACTAGAGACTCCACAACTTGAAATTCCACAACTAGAAACTCCAAAACAAGAAACTCTGCAACTAGAGACTCCACAACTAGAAACTCCACAACTAGAAACTCCACAACTACAAACTCCACAAATAGAGACTCGGCTACAAGAAATTTCATGTCTAGAAAGTCCAGAACTAAAAACTCCACAACTGGAAACTCCACAACTAGAAACTCCACAACTAGAGATTCCGCAACTAGATACTCCACAACCAGAGACTCTGCAACTAGAAACTCCGCAGCTAGAAACTCCACAATAAAAGCTCCGCAACTAGAAACTCCGCAGCTAGAAACTACAGAACTAGACACTCCACAACTAGAAACTCCACAACTAGAAACTCCACAACTTGAAACCTCACATCCTTAAGTTACGCAACTAGAAAATTCACAGCTAGAGAATCCGCAACAAGAAACTCCACCACTCAAAACTCCAACTAGAAACTCCAAAACTCGAACTTCCACAACTCGAAACTCCACAACTGGAAACTCAACAACTAGACACTCTTCAACTAGAAACTCCTAAACTAGAGACTCCACAACTAGAGAATCTACAACTAGAGACTTCAAACTAGAAACTCAACAACTAGAAACTCCACAACTAAAAACTCAACAACTAGAAACGCCACAGCTTGAGACTCCGCAACTTGAAACTCCACAACTAGAAACTCCGCAACTAGAAACTCCACAACTAGGGACTCCGCAACTAGAAACTCCACAACTCAAAACTCCACAACTTGAAACTCCACAACTAGAAACTCCACAACTTGAGACTCTGCCACAAGAAACTCAACAACTTGAAAATCCACAACTAAAAACTCCACAACCAGAAACTCCAAATCTAGAAAATCCACAACTAGAAACTCCACAACTAGAAACTCCGCAACTAGAGACTCCACAACTAGAAACTCCACAACTAGAAACTCCAACACTAGAAACTCCACAACTAGAAACTCCGCAACTAGAGACTCCACAATTAGAAACTCCACAACTACAAACTCCACAACTACAAACTCCACAAATAGAGACTCGGCAACTAGAAGTTCCATATCTAGAAACTCCACAACTGAAAACTCCACAACTAGAAACTGCAAAACTAGAAACTTCACAACTAGAAACTCCACAACTAGAAACTCTACAACTAGAAACTCCACAACTAGAGATTCCGCAACTAGAAACTCCACAACCAGAGACTCTGCAACTAGAAACTCCGCAGCCTGAAACTCCACAAATAGAAGCTCCGAAACTAGAAACTCCGCAGCTAGAAACTACAGAACTAGAGACTCCACAACTAGAAACTCCACAACTTGAAACCTGACAACCTTAAGTTTCGCAACTAGAAAATTCACAGCTAGAGATTCCGCAACTAGAATCTTCACAACTAGAAACTCCACAACTCAAAACTTCACAACTAGAAACTCCAAAACTAGAACTTCCAACACTCGAAAGTCCACAACTGGAAACTCCAACACTAGACACTCCGCAACTAAAAACTCTTCAACTAGAAACTCCTAAACTAGAGACTCCACAACTAGAGAATCTACAACTAGAGACTTCAAACTAGAAACTCAACAACTAGAAACTCCACAACTAAAAACTCAACAACTAGAAACTCCACAGCTTGAGACTCCACAACTTGAAACTCCACAATTAGAAACTCCGCAACTAGAAACTCCACAACTAGAAACTCCACAACTTGAGACACTGCCACTAGAAACTCCACAACTTGAAAATCCACAACTAGAAACTCCACAACCAGAAACTCCACAACTAGAAACTCCACAACTAGAAACTCCACAACTAGAAACTACGCAACTAGAGACTCCACAACTAGAAACTCCACAACTTGAAACTCCACAACTAGAAACTCCACAACTAGAAACTCCACAACTAGAAACTCCACAACTAGAAACTCCGCCACTAGAGACTCCACAATTAGAAACTCCACAACTACAAACTCCACAACTACAAACTCCACAAATAGAGACTCAGCAACTAGAAATTCCATATCTAGAAACTGCACAACTAGAAACTCCGCAACTAGAGACTCCACAACTAGAAACTCCACAACTAGAAACTCCACAACTACAAACTCCACAAATAGAGACTCGGAAACTAGAAATTCCATATCTAGAAACTCCACAACTAGAAACTGCAAAACTAGAGACTTCACAACTAGAAACTCAACAACTAGAAACTCCACAACTAAAAACTCCATAACTGGAAACTCCACAACTTGAGACTCCGCAACTTGAAACTCCACAACTAGAAACTCCGCTGTTAAAAACTCCGCAACTAGAAACTCCGCAACTAGAAACTCCACAACTTTAAACTCCACAACTAGATACTCCACAACTGGAAACTCCACAACTAGATACCTCACAACTGGGAACTCCACAACCAGATACTCCATATCTGGAAACTCCACAACTAGAAACTCCACAACTAGAGACTCAACAACTCGCAACTCCACAACTAGAAACTCAACAATTAGAAACTCCACAACCAGACACTCCGCAGTTCCACAACTGGAAACTCCACAACTGGAAACTCCACAACTAGATACTCTGCAACTAGAAACTCCACAACTAGAGACTCCACAACTTGAAATTCCACAACTAGAAACTCCAAAACAAGAAACTCTGCAACTAGAGACTCCACAACTAGAAACTCCACAACTAGAAACTCCACAACTACAAACTCCACAAATAGAGACTCGGCTACAAGAAATTTCATGTCTAGAAAGTCCAGAACTAAAAACTCCAGAACTGGAAACTCCACAACTAGAAACTCCACAACTAGAGATTCCGCAACTAGATACTCCACAACCAGAGACTCTGCAACTAGAAACTCCGCAGCTAGAAACTCCACAATAAAAGCTCCGCAACTAGAAACTCCACAACTTGAGACTCCGCAACTAGAAACTCCACAACTTGAAACTCAACAACTAGAAACTCCACAACCAGAAACTTCACTACTAGAAACTCCACAACTAGAAAATCGCAAACAGAGACTCCACAACTAGAAACTCCACAACTTGAAACTCCAGAACTAGAAACTCCACAACCAGAAACTTCACAACTAGAAACTCCACAACTAGAAACTCCACAACTAGAAACTCCGCAGCTAGAGACTCCACAACTAGAAACTCCACAACTAGAAACTCCACAACTACAAACTCCACAAATAGAGACTCGGCAACTAGAAATTCCATATCTAGAAACTCCACAACTAAAAACTCCACAACTAGAAACTGCAAAACTAGAGACTTCACAACTAGAAACTCCACAACTGGAAACTCCACAACTACATACTCCGCAACTAGAAACTCCACAACTAGAGACTCCACAACTTGAAACTCGACAACTTTACACTCCACAACTTGAGACTCCACAACTAGAAACTCCACAACATGAAACTCCATTACTAGAAACTCCAAAACCAGAAACTCCACAATCATAAACTCCGCAACTAGAAACTCCACAACTAGAAACTCTGTAACTAGAGACTCCACAAATAGAAACTCCACAACTAGAAACTCCACAACTACAAACTCCACAAATAGAGACTCGGCTACAAGAAATTTTATGTCTAGAAAGTCCACAACTAAAAACTCCACAACTGGAAACTCCACAACGTGAGACTCCACAACTTGAGACGCTGCAACTAGAAACTCCACAACTTGAAACTTCACAACTAGAAACTCCACAACTAAAAACTCTACAACTAGAGACTCCTCAACTAGAGAATTCGCAACTAGAAACTCCAAAAGTAGAGACTCTGCACCTAGAAACTCCGCAGCTAGAAACTCCACAACTAGAAACTCCACAACTAGAAACTCCACAACTAGAAACTCCACAACTTGAAACTCCACAACTCAAAACTCCACAACTTGAAACTCCACAACTAGAAACTCCACAACTTGAGAATCTGCCACTAGAAACTCCACAACTTGAAAATCCACAACTAGAAACTCCACAACCAGAAACTCCACAACTAGAAACTCCACAACTAGAAACTCCACAACTAGAAACTACGCAACTAGAGACTCCACAACTTGAAACTCCACAACTTGAAACTCCACAACTAGAAACTCCACAACTAGAAACTCCACAACTAGAAACTCAACAACTAGAAACTCCGCCACTAGAAACTCCACAACTACAAACTCCACAACTACAAACTCCACAAATAGAGACTCGGCAACTAGAAATTCCATATCTAGAAACTCCACAACTAGAAACTGCAAACCTAGAGACTTCACAACTAGAAACTCAACAACAATAAACTCCACAACTAAAAACTCACAACTGGAAACTCCACAACTTGAGACTCTGCAACTTGAAACTCCACAACTAGAAACTCCGCTGTTAAAAACTCCGCAACTAGAAACTCCGCAACTAGAAACTCCACAACCCTAAACTCCACAACTAGATACTCCACAACTGGAAACTCCACAACAAGATACTTCACAACTGGGAACTCCACAACTAGATACTCCATATCTGGAAACTCCACAACTAGAAACTCCACAGCTAGAGACTCAACAACTCGAAACTCCACAACTAGAAACTCAACAATTAGGAACTCCACAACCAGACACTCCGCAGTTCCACAACTAGATACTCCGCAACTAGAAACTCCACAACTAGAGACTCCACAACTTGAAACTCCACAACTAGAAACTCCACAACAAGAAACTCTGCAACTAGAGACTCCACAACTAGAAACTCCACAACTAGAAACTCCACAACTATGAACTCCACAAATGGAGACTTGGCTACAAGAAATTTCATGTCTAGAAAGTCCAGAACTAAAAACTCCACAACTGGAAACTCCACAACTAGAAACTCAACAACTAGAGATTCCGCAACTAGATACTCCCCAACCTGAGACTCTGCAACTAGAAACTCCGCAGCTAGAAACTCCACAATTAAAAGCTCCGCAACTAGAAACTCCGCAGCTAGAAACTACAGAACTAAACACTCCACAACTAGAAACTCCACAACTAGAAACTCCACAACTTGAAACTCCACAACCCTAAACTCCACAACTAGATACTCCACAACTGGAAACTCCACAACAAGATACTTCACAACTGGGAACTCCACAACTAGATACTCCATATCTGGAAACTCCACAACTAGAAACTCCACAGCTAGAGACTCAACAACTCGAAACTCCACAACTAGAAACTCAACAATTAGGAACTCCACAACCAGACACTCCGCAGTTCCACAACTAGAAACTCCACAACATGAAACTCCACAACTAGAAACTCCAAAACCAGAAACTCCACAACCATAAACTCCGCAACTAGAAACTCCACAACTAGAAACTCTGCAACTAGAGACTCCACAAATAGAAACTCCACAACTAGAAACTCCACAACTACAAACTCCACAAATAGAGACTCGGCTACAAGAAATTTCATGTCTAGAAAGTCCACAACTAAAAACTCCACAACTGGAAACTCCACAACTTTAGACTCCACAACTTGAGACGCCGCAACTAGAAACTCCACAACTTGAAACTTCACAACTAGAAACTCCACAACTAAAAACTCTACAACTAGAGACTCCTCAACTAGAGAATTCGCAACTAGAAACTTCAAAAGTAGAGACTCTGCACCTAAAAACTCCGCAGCTAGAAACTCCACAACTAGAAACTCCACAACTCGAAACTCCACAACTAGAAACTCCACAACTTGAAACTCCACAACTCAAAACTCCACAACTTGAAACTCCACAACTAGAAACTCCACAACTTGAGACTCTGCCACAAGAAACTCAACAACTTGAAAATCCACAACTAAAAACTCCACAACCAGAAACTCCAAATCTAGAAAATCCACAACTAGAAACTCCACAACTAGAAACTCCGCAACTAGAGACTCCACAACTAGACACTCCACAACTAGAAACTCCAACACTAGAAACTCCACAACTAGAAACTCCGCAACTAGAGACTCCACAATTAGAAACTCCACAACTACAAACTCCACAACTACAAACTCCACAAATAGAGACTCGGCAACTAGAAGTTCCATATCTAGAAACTCCACAACTGAAAACTCCACAACTAGAAACTGCAAAACTAGAAACTTCACAACTAGAAACTCCACAACTAGAAACTCTACAACTAGAAACTCCACAACTAGAGATTCCGCAACTAGAAACTCCACAACCAGAGACTCTGCAACTAGAAACTCCGCAGCCTGAAACTCCACAAATAGAAGCTCCGAAACTAGAAACTCCGCAGCTAGAAACTACAGAACTAGAGACTCCACAACTAGAAACTCCACAACTTGAAACCTCACAACCTTAAGTTTCGCAACTAGAAAATTCACAGCTAGAGATTCCGCAACTAGAATCTTCACAACTAGAAACTCCACAACTCAAAACTTCACAACTAGAAACTCCAAAACTAGAACTTCCAACACTCGAAAGTCCACAACTGGAAACTCCAACACTAGACACTCCGCAACTAAAAACTCTTCAACTTGAAACTCCTAAACTAGAGACTCCACAACTAGAGAATCTACAACTAGAGACTTCAAACTAGAAACTCAACAACTAGAAACTCCACAACTAAAAACTCAACAACTAGAAACTCCACAGCTTGAGACTCCACAACTTGAAACTCCACAATTAGAAACTCCGCAACTAGAAACTCCACAACTAGAAACTCCACAACTTGAGACACTGCCACTAGAAACTCCACAACTTGAAAATCCACAACTAGAAACTCCACAACCAGAAACTCCACAACTAGAAACTCCACAACTAGAAACTCCACAACTAGAAACTACGCAACTAGAGACTCCACAACTAGAAACTCCACAACTTGAAACTCCACGACTAGAAACTCCACAACTAGAAACTCCACAACTAGAAACTCCACAACTAGAAACTCCGCCACTAGAGACTCCACAATTAGAAACTCCACAACTACAAACTCCACAACTACAAACTCCACAAATAGAGACTCAGCAACTAGAAATTCCATATCTAGAAACTGCACAACTAGAAACTCCGCAACTAGAGACTCCACAACTAGACACTCCACAACTAGAAACTCCACAACTACAAACTCCACAAATAGAGACTCGGAAACTAGAAATTCCATATCTAGAAACTCCACAACTAGAAACTGCAAAACTAGAGACTTCACAACTAGAAACTCAACAACTAGAAACTCCACAACTAAAAACTCCATAACTGGAAACTCCACAACTTGAGACTCCGCAACTTGAAACTCCACAACTAGAAACTCCGCTGTTAAAAACTCCGCAACTAGAAACTCCGCAACTAGAAACTCCACAACTTTAAACTCCACAACTAGATACTCCACAACTGGAAACTCCACAACTAGATACCTCACAACTGGGAACTCCACAACCAGATACTCCATATCTGGAAACTCCACAACTAGAAACTCCACAACTAGAGACTCAACAACTCCACAACTAGAAACTCAACAATTAGAAACTCCACAACCAGACACTCCGCAGTTCCACAACTGGAAACTCCACAACTGGAAACTCCACAACTAGATACTCTGCAACTAGAAACTCCACAACTAGAGACTCCACAACTTGAAATTCCACAACTAGAAACTCCAAAACAAGAAACTCTGCAACTAGAGACTCCACAACTAGAAACTCCACAACTAGAAACTCCACAACTACAAACTCCACAAATAGAGACTCGGCTACAAGAAATTTCATGTCTAGAAAGTCCAGAACTAAAAACTCCACAACTGGAAACTCCACAACTAGAAACTCCACAACTAGAGATTCCGCAACTAGATACTCCACAACCAGAGACTCTGCAACTAGAAACTCCGCAGCTAGAAACTCCACAATAAAAGCTCCGCAACTAGAAACTCCGCAGCTAGAAACTACAGAACTAGACACTCCACAACTAGAAACTCCACAACTAGAAACTCCACAACTTGAAACCTCACATCCTTAAGTTACGCAACTAGAAAATTCACAGCTAGAGAATCCGCAACAAGAAACTCCACCACTCAAAACTCCAACTAGAAACTCCAAAACTCGAACTTCCACAACTCGAAACTCCACAACTGGAAACTCAACAACTAGACACTCTTCAACTAGAAACTCCTAAACTAGAGACTCCACAACTAGAGAATCTACAACTAGAGACTTCAAACTAGAAACTCAACAACTAGAAACTCCACAACTAAAAACTCAACAACTAGAAACGCCACAGCTTGAGACTCCGCAACTTGAAACTCCACAACTAGAAACTCCGCAACTAGAAACTCCACAACTAGGGACTCCGCAACTAGAAACTCCACAACTCAAAACTCCACAACTTGAAACTCCACAACTAGAAACTCCACAACTTGAGACTCTGCCACAAGAAACTCAACAACTTGAAAATCCACAACTAAAAACTCCACAACCAGAAACTCCAAATCTAGAAAATCCACAACTAGAAACTCCACAACTAGAAACTCCGCAACTAGAGACTCCACAACTAGAAACTCCACAACTAGAAACTCCAACACTAGAAACTCCACAACTAGAAACTCCGCAACTAGAGACTCCACAATTAGAAACTCCACAACTACAAACTCCACAACTACAAACTCCACAAATAGAGACTCGGCAACTAGAAGTTCCATATCTAGAAACTCCACAACTGAAAACTCCACAACTAGAAACTGCAAAACTAGAAACTTCACAACTAGAAACTCCACAACTAGAAACTCTACAACTAGAAACTCCACAACTAGAGATTCCGCAACTAGAAACTCCACAACCAGAGACTCTGCAACTAGAAACTCCGCAGCCTGAAACTCCACAAATAGAAGCTCCGAAACTAGAAACTCCGCAGCTAGAAACTACAGAACTAGAGACTCCACAACTAGAAACTCCACAACTTGAAACCTGACAACCTTAAGTTTCGCAACTAGAAAATTCACAGCTAGAGATTCCGCAACTAGAATCTTCACAACTAGAAACTCCACAACTCAAAACTTCACAACTAGAAACTCCAAAACTAGAACTTCCAACACTCGAAAGTCCACAACTGGAAACTCCAACACTAGACACTCCGCAACTAAAAACTCTTCAACTAGAAACTCCTAAACTAGAGACTCCACAACTAGAGAATCTACAACTAGAGACTTCAAACTAGAAACTCAACAACTAGAAACTCCACAACTAAAAACTCAACAACTAGAAACTCCACAGCTTGAGACTCCACAACTTGAAACTCCACAATTAGAAACTCCGCAACTAGAAACTCCACAACTAGAAACTCCACAACTTGAGACACTGCCACTAGAAACTCCACAACTTGAAAATCCACAACTAGAAACTCCACAACCAGAAACTCCACAACTAGAAACTCCACAACTAGAAACTCCACAACTAGAAACTACGCAACTAGAGACTCCACAACTAGAAACTCCACAACTTGAAACTCCACAACTAGAAACTCCACAACTAGAAACTCCACAACTAGAAACTCCACAACTAGAAACTCCGCCACTAGAGACTCCACAATTAGAAACTCCACAACTACAAACTCCACAACTACAAACTCCACAAATAGAGACTCAGCAACTAGAAATTCCATATCTAGAAACTGCACAACTAGAAACTCCGCAACTAGAGACTCCACAACTAGAAACTCCACAACTAGAAACTCCACAACTACAAACTCCACAAATAGAGACTCGGAAACTAGAAATTCCATATCTAGAAACTCCACAACTAGAAACTGCAAAACTAGAGACTTCACAACTAGAAACTCAACAACTAGAAACTCCACAACTAAAAACTCCATAACTGGAAACTCCACAACTTGAGACTCCGCAACTTGAAACTCCACAACTAGAAACTCCGCTGTTAAAAACTCCGCAACTAGAAACTCCGCAACTAGAAACTCCACAACTTTAAACTCCACAACTAGATACTCCACAACTGGAAACTCCACAACTAGATACCTCACAACTGGGAACTCCACAACCAGATACTCCATATCTGGAAACTCCACAACTAGAAACTCCACAACTAGAGACTCAACAACTCGCAACTCCACAACTAGAAACTCAACAATTAGAAACTCCACAACCAGACACTCCGCAGTTCCACAACTGGAAACTCCACAACTGGAAACTCCACAACTAGATACTCTGCAACTAGAAACTCCACAACTAGAGACTCCACAACTTGAAATTCCACAACTAGAAACTCCAAAACAAGAAACTCTGCAACTAGAGACTCCACAACTAGAAACTCCACAACTAGAAACTCCACAACTACAAACTCCACAAATAGAGACTCGGCTACAAGAAATTTCATGTCTAGAAAGTCCAGAACTAAAAACTCCAGAACTGGAAACTCCACAACTAGAAACTCCACAACTAGAGATTCCGCAACTAGATACTCCACAACCAGAGACTCTGCAACTAGAAACTCCGCAGCTAGAAACTCCACAATAAAAGCTCCGCAACTAGAAACTCCACAACTTGAGACTCCGCAACTAGAAACTCCACAACTTGAAACTCAACAACTAGAAACTCCACAACCAGAAACTTCACTACTAGAAACTCCACAACTAGAAAATCGCAAACAGAGACTCCACAACTAGAAACTCCACAACTTGAAACTCCAGAACTAGAAACTCCACAACCAGAAACTTCACAACTAGAAACTCCACAACTAGAAACTCCACAACTAGAAACTCCGCAGCTAGAGACTCCACAACTAGAAACTCCACAACTAGAAACTCCACAACTACAAACTCCACAAATAGAGACTCGGCAACTAGAAATTCCATATCTAGAAACTCCACAACTAAAAACTCCACAACTAGAAACTGCAAAACTAGAGACTTCACAACTAGAAACTCCACAACTGGAAACTCCACAACTACATACTCCGCAACTAGAAACTCCACAACTAGAGACTCCACAACTTGAAACTCGACAACTTTACACTCCACAACTTGAGACTCCACAACTAGAAACTCCACAACATGAAACTCCATTACTAGAAACTCCAAAACCAGAAACTCCACAATCATAAACTCCGCAACTAGAAACTCCACAACTAGAAACTCTGTAACTAGAGACTCCACAAATAGAAACTCCACAACTAGAAACTCCACAACTACAAACTCCACAAATAGAGACTCGGCTACAAGAAATTTTATGTCTAGAAAGTCCACAACTAAAAACTCCACAACTGGAAACTCCACAACGTGAGACTCCACAACTTGAGACGCTGCAACTAGAAACTCCACAACTTGAAACTTCACAACTAGAAACTCCACAACTAAAAACTCTACAACTAGAGACTCCTCAACTAGAGAATTCGCAACTAGAAACTCCAAAAGTAGAGACTCTGCACCTAGAAACTCCGCAGCTAGAAACTCCACAACTAGAAACTCCACAACTAGAAACTCCACAACTAGAAACTCCACAACTTGAAACTCCACAACTCAAAACTCCACAACTTGAAACTCCACAACTAGAAACTCCACAACTTGAGAATCTGCCACTAGAAACTCCACAACTTGAAAATCCACAACTAGAAACTCCACAACCAGAAACTCCACAACTAGAAACTCCACAACTAGAAACTCCACAACTAGAAACTACGCAACTAGAGACTCCACAACTTGAAACTCCACAACTTGAAACTCCACAACTAGAAACTCCACAACTAGAAACTCCACAACTAGAAACTCAACAACTAGAAACTCCGCCACTAGAAACTCCACAACTACAAACTCCACAACTACAAACTCCACAAATAGAGACTCGGCAACTAGAAATTCCATATCTAGAAACTCCACAACTAGAAACTGCAAACCTAGAGACTTCACAACTAGAAACTCAACAACAATAAACTCCACAACTAAAAACTCACAACTGGAAACTCCACAACTTGAGACTCTGCAACTTGAAACTCCACAACTAGAAACTCCGCTGTTAAAAACTCCGCAACTAGAAACTCCGCAACTAGAAACTCCACAACCCTAAACTCCACAACTAGATACTCCACAACTGGAAACTCCACAACAAGATACTTCACAACTGGGAACTCCACAACTAGATACTCCATATCTGGAAACTCCACAACTAGAAACTCCACAGCTAGAGACTCAACAACTCGAAACTCCACAACTAGAAACTCAACAATTAGGAACTCCACAACCAGACACTCCGCAGTTCCACAACTAGATACTCCGCAACTAGAAACTCCACAACTAGAGACTCCACAACTTGAAACTCCACAACTAGAAACTCCACAACAAGAAACTCTGCAACTAGAGACTCCACAACTAGAAACTCCACAACTAGAAACTCCACAACTATGAACTCCACAAATGGAGACTTGGCTACAAGAAATTTCATGTCTAGAAAGTCCAGAACTAAAAACTCCACAACTGGAAACTCCACAACTAGAAACTCAACAACTAGAGATTCCGCAACTAGATACTCCCCAACCTGAGACTCTGCAACTAGAAACTCCGCAGCTAGAAACTCCACAATTAAAAGCTCCGCAACTAGAAACTCCGCAGCTAGAAACTACAGAACTAAACACTCCACAACTAGAAACTCCACAACTAGAAACTCCACAACTTGAAACTCCACAACCCTAAACTCCACAACTAGATACTCCACAACTGGAAACTCCACAACAAGATACTTCACAACTGGGAACTCCACAACTAGATACTCCATATCTGGAAACTCCACAACTAGAAACTCCACAGCTAGAGACTCAACAACTCGAAACTCCACAACTAGAAACTCAACAATTAGGAACTCCACAACCAGACACTCCGCAGTTCCACAACTAGAAACTCCACAACATGAAACTCCACAACTAGAAACTCCAAAACCAGAAACTCCACAACCATAAACTCCGCAACTAGAAACTCCACAACTAGAAACTCTGCAACTAGAGACTCCACAAATAGAAACTCCACAACTAGAAACTCCACAACTACAAACTCCACAAATAGAGACTCGGCTACAAGAAATTTCATGTCTAGAAAGTCCACAACTAAAAACTCCACAACTGGAAACTCCACAACTTTAGACTCCACAACTTGAGACGCCGCAACTAGAAACTCCACAACTTGAAACTTCACAACTAGAAACTCCACAACTAAAAACTCTACAACTAGAGACTCCTCAACTAGAGAATTCGCAACTAGAAACTTCAAAAGTAGAGACTCTGCACCTAAAAACTCCGCAGCTAGAAACTCCACAACTAGAAACTCCACAACTCGAAACTCCACAACTAGAAACTCCACAACTTGAAACTCCACAACTCAAAACTCCACAACTTGAAACTCCACAACTAGAAACTCCACAACTTGAGACTCTGCCACAAGAAACTCAACAACTTGAAAATCCACAACTAAAAACTCCACAACCAGAAACTCCAAATCTAGAAAATCCACAACTAGAAACTCCACAACTAGAAACTCCGCAACTAGAGACTCCACAACTAGACACTCCACAACTAGAAACTCCAACACTAGAAACTCCACAACTAGAAACTCCGCAACTAGAGACTCCACAATTAGAAACTCCACAACTACAAACTCCACAACTACAAACTCCACAAATAGAGACTCGGCAACTAGAAGTTCCATATCTAGAAACTCCACAACTGAAAACTCCACAACTAGAAACTGCAAAACTAGAAACTTCACAACTAGAAACTCCACAACTAGAAACTCTACAACTAGAAACTCCACAACTAGAGATTCCGCAACTAGAAACTCCACAACCAGAGACTCTGCAACTAGAAACTCCGCAGCCTGAAACTCCACAAATAGAAGCTCCGAAACTAGAAACTCCGCAGCTAGAAACTACAGAACTAGAGACTCCACAACTAGAAACTCCACAACTTGAAACCTCACAACCTTAAGTTTCGCAACTAGAAAATTCACAGCTAGAGATTCCGCAACTAGAATCTTCACAACTAGAAACTCCACAACTCAAAACTTCACAACTAGAAACTCCAAAACTAGAACTTCCAACACTCGAAAGTCCACAACTGGAAACTCCAACACTAGACACTCCGCAACTAAAAACTCTTCAACTTGAAACTCCTAAACTAGAGACTCCACAACTAGAGAATCTACAACTAGAGACTTCAAACTAGAAACTCAACAACTAGAAACTCCACAACTAAAAACTCAACAACTAGAAACTCCACAGCTTGAGACTCCACAACTTGAAACTCCACAATTAGAAACTCCGCAACTAGAAACTCCACAACTAGAAACTCCACAACTTGAGACACTGCCACTAGAAACTCCACAACTTGAAAATCCACAACTAGAAACTCCACAACCAGAAACTCCACAACTAGAAACTCCACAACTAGAAACTCCACAACTAGAAACTACGCAACTAGAGACTCCACAACTAGAAACTCCACAACTTGAAACTCCACGACTAGAAACTCCACAACTAGAAACTCCACAACTAGAAACTCCACAACTAGAAACTCCGCCACTAGAGACTCCACAATTAGAAACTCCACAACTACAAACTCCACAACTACAAACTCCACAAATAGAGACTCAGCAACTAGAAATTCCATATCTAGAAACTGCACAACTAGAAACTCCGCAACTAGAGACTCCACAACTAGACACTCCACAACTAGAAACTCCACAACTACAAACTCCACAAATAGAGACTCGGAAACTAGAAATTCCATATCTAGAAACTCCACAACTAGAAACTGCAAAACTAGAGACTTCACAACTAGAAACTCAACAACTAGAAACTCCACAACTAAAAACTCCATAACTGGAAACTCCACAACTTGAGACTCCGCAACTTGAAACTCCACAACTAGAAACTCCGCTGTTAAAAACTCCGCAACTAGAAACTCCGCAACTAGAAACTCCACAACTTTAAACTCCACAACTAGATACTCCACAACTGGAAACTCCACAACTAGATACCTCACAACTGGGAACTCCACAACCAGATACTCCATATCTGGAAACTCCACAACTAGAAACTCCACAACTAGAGACTCAACAACTCCACAACTAGAAACTCAACAATTAGAAACTCCACAACCAGACACTCCGCAGTTCCACAACTGGAAACTCCACAACTGGAAACTCCACAACTAGATACTCTGCAACTAGAAACTCCACAACTAGAGACTCCACAACTTGAAATTCCACAACTAGAAACTCCAAAACAAGAAACTCTGCAACTAGAGACTCCACAACTAGAAACTCCACAACTAGAAACTCCACAACTACAAACTCCACAAATAGAGACTCGGCTACAAGAAATTTCATGTCTAGAAAGTCCAGAACTAAAAACTCCACAACTGGAAACTCCACAACTAGAAACTCCACAACTAGAGATTCCGCAACTAGATACTCCACAACCAGAGACTCTGCAACTAGAAACTCCGCAGCTAGAAACTCCACAATAAAAGCTCCGCAACTAGAAACTCCGCAGCTAGAAACTACAGAACTAGACACTCCACAACTAGAAACTCCACAACTAGAAACTCCACAACTTGAAACCTCACATCCTTAAGTTACGCAACAAGAAAATTCACAGCTAGAGAATCCGCAACTAGAAACTCCACCACTCAAAACTCCAACTAGAAACTCCAAAACTCGAACTTCCACAACTCGAAACTCCACAACTGGAAACTCAACAACTAGACACTCTTCAACTAGAAACTCCTAAACTAGAGACTCCACAACTAGAGAATCTACAACTAGAGACTTCAAACTAGAAACTCAACAACTAGAAACTCCACAACTAAAAACTCAACAACTAGAAACGCCACAGCTTGAGACTCCGCAACTTGAAACTCCACAACTAGAAACTCCGCAACTAGAAACTCCACAACTAGGGACTCCGCAACTAGAAACTCCACAACTCAAAACTCCACAACTTGAAACTCCACAACTAGAAACTCCACAACTTGAGACTCTGCCACAAGAAACTCAACAACTTGAAAATCCACAACTAAAAACTCCACAACCAGAAACTCCAAATCTAGAAAATCCACAACTAGAAACTCCACAACTAGAAACTCCGCAACTAGAGACTCCACAACTAGAAACTCCACAACTAGAAACTCCAACACTAGAAACTCCACAACTAGAAACTCCGCAACTAGAGACTCCACAATTAGAAACTCCACAACTACAAACTCCACAACTACAAACTCCACAAATAGAGACTCGGCAACTAGAAGTTCCATATCTAGAAACTCCACAACTGAAAACTCCACAACTAGAAACTGCAAAACTAGAAACTTCACAACTAGAAACTCCACAACTAGAAACTCTACAACTAGAAACTCCACAACTAGAGATTCCGCAACTAGAAACTCCACAACCAGAGACTCTGCAACTAGAAACTCCGCAGCCTGAAACTCCACAAATAGAAGCTCCGAAACTAGAAACTCCGCAGCTAGAAACTACAGAACTAGAGACTCCACAACTAGAAACTCCACAACTTGAAACCTGACAACCTTAAGTTTCGCAACTAGAAAATTCACAGCTAGAGATTCCGCAACTAGAATCTTCACAACTAGAAACTCCACAACTCAAAACTTCACAACTAGAAACTCCAAAACTAGAACTTCCAACACTCGAAAGTCCACAACTGGAAACTCCAACACTAGACACTCCGCAACTAAAAACTCTTCAACTTGAAACTCCTAAACTAGAGACTCCACAACTAGAGAATCTACAACTAGAGACTTCAAACTAGAAACTCAACAACTAGAAACTCCACAACTAAAAACTCAACAACTAGAAACTCCACAGCTTGAGACTCCACAACTTGAAACTCCACAATTAGAAACTCCGCAACTAGAAACTCCACAACTAGAAACTCCACAACTTGAGACACTGCCACTAGAAACTCCACAACTTGAAAATCCACAACTAGAAACTCCACAACCAGAAACTCCACAACTAGAAACTCCACAACTAGAAACTCCACAACTAGAAACTACGCAACTAGAGACTCCACAACTAGAAACTCCACAACTTGAAACTCCACGACTAGAAACTCCACAACTAGAAACTCCACAACTAGAAACTCCACAACTAGAAACTCCGCCACTAGAGACTCCACAATTAGAAACTCCACAACTACAAACTCCACAACTACAAACTCCACAAATAGAGACTCAGCAACTAGAAATTCCATATCTAGAAACTGCACAACTAGAAACTCCGCAACTAGAGACTCCACAACTAGACACTCCACAACTAGACACTCCACAACTAGAAACTCCACAACTACAAACTCCACAAATAGAGACTCGGAAACTAGAAATTCCATATCTAGAAACTCCACAACTAGAAACTGCAAAACTAGAGACTTCACAACTAGAAACTCAACAACTAGAAACTCCACAACTAAAAACTCCATAACTGGAAACTCCACAACTTGAGACTCCGCAACTTGAAACTCCACAACTAGAAACTCCGCTGTTAAAAACTCCGCAACTAGAAACTCCGCAACTAGAAACTCCACAACTTTAAACTCCACAACTAGATACTCCACAACTGGAAACTCCACAACTAGATACCTCACAACTGGGAACTCCACAACCAGATACTCCATATCTGGAAACTCCACAACTAGAAACTCCACAACTAGAGACTCAACAACTCCACAACTAGAAACTCAACAATTAGAAACTCCACAACCAGACACTCCGCAGTTCCACAACTGGAAACTCCACAACTGGAAACTCCACAACTAGATACTCTGCAACTAGAAACTCCACAACTAGAGACTCCACAACTTGAAATTCCACAACTAGAAACTCCAAAACAAGAAACTCTGCAACTAGAGACTCCACAACTAGAAACTCCACAACTAGAAACTCCACAACTACAAACTCCACAAATAGAGACTCGGCTACAAGAAATTTCATGTCTAGAAAGTCCAGAACTAAAAACTCCACAACTGGAAACTCCACAACTAGAAACTCCACAACTAGAGATTCCGCAAC
The DNA here is from genome assembly GCF_043290135.1 of Rhipicephalus microplus. Lineage (NCBI taxonomy): Eukaryota > Metazoa > Arthropoda > Arachnida > Ixodida > Ixodidae > Rhipicephalus > Rhipicephalus microplus. The sequence goes on from NW_027464650.1 coordinate 405,510, forward strand.
TAGATACTCCACAACCAGAGACTCTGCAACTAGAAACTCCGCAGCTAGAAACTCCACAATAAAAGCTCCGCAACTAGAAACTCCGCAGCTAGAAACTACAGAACTAGACACTCCACAACTAGAAACTCCACAACTAGAAACTCCACAACTTGAAACCTCACATCCTTAAGTTACGCAACAAGAAAATTCACAGCTAGAGAATCCGCAACTAGAAACTCCACCACTCAAAACTCCAACTAGAAACTCCAAAACTCGAACTTCCACAACTCGAAACTCCACAACTGGAAACTCAACAACTAGACACTCTTCAACTAGAAACTCCTAAACTAGAGACTCCACAACTAGAGAATCTACAACTAGAGACTTCAAACTAGAAACTCAACAACTAGAAACTCCACAACTAAAAACTCAACAACTAGAAACGCCACAGCTTGAGACTCCGCAACTTGAAACTCCACAACTAGAAACTCCGCAACTAGAAACTCCACAACTAGGGACTCCGCAACTAGAAACTCCACAACTCAAAACTCCACAACTTGAAACTCCACAACTAGAAACTCCACAACTTGAGACTCTGCCACAAGAAACTCAACAACTTGAAAATCCACAACTAAAAACTCCACAACCAGAAACTCCAAATCTAGAAAATCCACAACTAGAAACTCCACAACTAGAAACTCCGCAACTAGAGACTCCACAACTAGAAACTCCACAACTAGAAACTCCAACACTAGAAACTCCACAACTAGAAACTCCGCAACTAGAGACTCCACAATTAGAAACTCCACAACTACAAACTCCACAACTACAAACTCCACAAATAGAGACTCGGCAACTAGAAGTTCCATATCTAGAAACTCCACAACTGAAAACTCCACAACTAGAAACTGCAAAACTAGAAACTTCACAACTAGAAACTCCACAACTAGAAACTCTACAACTAGAAACTCCACAACTAGAGATTCCGCAACTAGAAACTCCACAACCAGAGACTCTGCAACTAGAAACTCCGCAGCCTGAAACTCCACAAATAGAAGCTCCGAAACTAGAAACTCCGCAGCTAGAAACTACAGAACTAGAGACTCCACAACTAGAAACTCCACAACTTGAAACCTGACAACCTTAAGTTTCGCAACTAGAAAATTCACAGCTAGAGATTCCGCAACTAGAATCTTCACAACTAGAAACTCCACAACTCAAAACTTCACAACTAGAAACTCCAAAACTAGAACTTCCAACACTCGAAAGTCCACAACTGGAAACTCCAACACTAGACACTCCGCAACTAAAAACTCTTCAACTTGAAACTCCTAAACTAGAGACTCCACAACTAGAGAATCTACAACTAGAGACTTCAAACTAGAAACTCAACAACTAGAAACTCCACAACTAAAAACTCAACAACTAGAAACTCCACAGCTTGAGACTCCACAACTTGAAACTCCACAATTAGAAACTCCGCAACTAGAAACTCCACAACTAGAAACTCCACAACTTGAGACACTGCCACTAGAAACTCCACAACTTGAAAATCCACAACTAGAAACTCCACAACCAGAAACTCCACAACTAGAAACTCCACAACTAGAAACTCCACAACTAGAAACTACGCAACTAGAGACTCCACAACTAGAAACTCCACAACTTGAAACTCCACGACTAGAAACTCCACAACTAGAAACTCCACAACTAGAAACTCCACAACTAGAAACTCCGCCACTAGAGACTCCACAATTAGAAACTCCACAACTACAAACTCCACAACTACAAACTCCACAAATAGAGACTCAGCAACTAGAAATTCCATATCTAGAAACTGCACAACTAGAAACTCCGCAACTAGAGACTCCACAACTAGACACTCCACAACTAGAAACTCCACAACTACAAACTCCACAAATAGAGACTCGGAAACTAGAAATTCCATATCTAGAAACTCCACAACTAGAAACTGCAAAACTAGAGACTTCACAACTAGAAACTCAACAACTAGAAACTCCACAACTAAAAACTCCATAACTGGAAACTCCACAACTTGAGACTCCGCAACTTGAAACTCCACAACTAGAAACTCCGCTGTTAAAAACTCCGCAACTAGAAACTCCGCAACTAGAAACTCCACAACTTTAAACTCCACAACTAGATACTCCACAACTGGAAACTCCACAACTAGATACCTCACAACTGGGAACTCCACAACCAGATACTCCATATCTGGAAACTCCACAACTAGAAACTCCACAACTAGAGACTCAACAACTCCACAACTAGAAACTCAACAATTAGAAACTCCACAACCAGACACTCCGCAGTTCCACAACTGGAAACTCCACAACTGGAAACTCCACAACTAGATACTCTGCAACTAGAAACTCCACAACTAGAGACTCCACAACTTGAAATTCCACAACTAGAAACTCCAAAACAAGAAACTCTGCAACTAGAGACTCCACAACTAGAAACTCCACAACTAGAAACTCCACAACTACAAACTCCACAAATAGAGACTCGGCTACAAGAAATTTCATGTCTAGAAAGTCCAGAACTAAAAACTCCACAACTGGAAACTCCACAACTAGAAACTCCACAACTAGAGATTCCGCAACTAGATACTCCACAACCAGAGACTCTGCAACTAGAAACTCCGCAGCTAGAAACTCCACAATAAAAGCTCCGCAACTAGAAACTCCGCAGCTAGAAACTACAGAACTAGACACTCCACAACTAGAAACTCCACAACTAGAAACTCCACAACTTGAAACCTCACATCCTTAAGTTACGCAACTAGAAAATTCACAGCTAGAGAATCCGCAACTAGAAACTCCACCACTCAAAACTCCAACTAGAAACTCCAAAACTCGAACTTCCACAACTCGAAACTCCACAACTGGAAACTCAACAACTAGACACTCTTCAACTAGAAACTCCTAAACTAGAGACTCCACAACTAGAGAATCTACAACTAGAGACTTCAAACTAGAAACTCAACAACTAGAAACTCCACAACTAAAAACTCAACAACTAGAAACGCCACAGCTTGAGACTCCGCAACTTGAAACTCCACAACTAGAAACTCCGCAACTAGAAACTCCACAACTAGGGACTCCGCAACTAGAAACTCCACAACTCAAAACTCCACAACTTGAAACTCCACAACTAGAAACTCCACAACTTGAGACTCTGCCACAAGAAACTCAACAACTTGAAAATCCACAACTAAAAACTCCACAACCAGAAACTCCAAATCTAGAAAATCCACAACTAGAAACTCCACAACTAGAAACTCCGCAACTAGAGACTCCACAACTAGAAACTCCACAACTAGAAACTCCAACACTAGAAACTCCACAACTAGAAACTCCGCAACTAGAGACTCCACAATTAGAAACTCCACAACTACAAACTCCACAACTACAAACTCCACAAATAGAGACTCGGCAACTAGAAGTTCCATATCTAGAAACTCCACAACTGAAAACTCCACAACTAGAAACTGCAAAACTAGAAACTTCACAACTAGAAACTCCACAACTAGAAACTCTACAACTAGAAACTCCACAACTAGAGATTCCGCAACTAGAAACTCCACAACCAGAGACTCTGCAACTAGAAACTCCGCAGCCTGAAACTCCACAAATAGAAGCTCCGAAACTAGAAACTCCGCAGCTAGAAACTACAGAACTAGAGACTCCACAACTAGAAACCCCACAACTTGAAACCTGACAACCTTAAGTTTCGCAACTAGAAAATTCACAGCTAGAGATTCCGCAACTAGAATCTTCACAACTAGAAACTCCACAACTCAAAACTTCACAACTAGAAACTCCAAAACTAGAACTTCCAACACTCGAAAGTCCACAACTGGAAACTCCAACACTAGACACTCCGCAACTAAAAACTCTTCAACTTGAAACTCCTAAACTAGAGACTCCACAACTAGAGAATCTACAACTAGAGACTTCAAACTAGAAACTCAACAACTAGAAACTCCACAACTAAAAACTCAACAACTAGAAACTCCACAGCTTGAGACTCCACAACTTGAAACTCCACAATTAGAAACTCCGCAACTAGAAACTCCACAACTAGAAACTCCACAACTTGAGACACTGCCACTAGAAACTCCACAACTTGAAAATCCACAACTAGAAACTCCACAACCAGAAACTCCACAACTAGAAACTCCACAACTAGAAACTCCACAACTAGAAACTACGCAACTAGAGACTCCACAACTAGAAACTCCACAACTTGAAACTCCACGACTAGAAACTCCACAACTAGAAACTCCACAACTAGAAACTCCACAACTAGAAACTCCGCCACTAGAGACTCCACAATTAGAAACTCCACAACTACAAACTCCACAACTACAAACTCCACAAATAGAGACTCGGAAACTAGAAATTCCATATCTAGAAACTCCACAACTAGAAACTGCAAAACTAGAGACTTCACAACTAGAAACTCAACAACTAGAAACTCCACAACTAAAAACTCCATAACTGGAAACTCCACAACTTGAGACTCCGCAACTTGAAACTCCACAACTAGAAACTCCGCTGTTAAAAACTCCGCAACTAGAAACTCCGCAACTAGAAACTCCACAACTTTAAACTCCACAACTAGATACTCCACAACTGGAAACTCCACAACTAGATACCTCACAACTGGGAACTCCACAACCAGATACTCCATATCTGGAAACTCCACAACTAGAAACTCCACAACTAGAGACTCAACAACTCCACAACTAGAAACTCAACAATTAGAAACTCCACAACCAGACACTCCGCAGTTCCACAACTGGAAACTCCACAACTGGAAACTCCACAACTAGATACTCTGCAACTAGAAACTCCACAACTAGAGACTCCACAACTTGAAATTCCACAACTAGAAACTCCAAAACAAGAAACTCTGCAACTAGAGACTCCACAACTAGAAACTCCACAACTAGAAACTCCACAACTACAAACTCCACAAATAGAGACTCGGCTACAAGAAATTTCATGTCTAGAAAGTCCAGAACTAAAAACTCCACAACTGGAAACTCCACAACTAGAAACTCCACAACTAGAGATTCCGCAACTAGATACTCCACAACCAGAGACTCTGCAACTAGAAACTCCGCAGCTAGAAACTCCACAATAAAAGCTCCGCAACTAGAAACTCCGCAGCTAGAAACTACAGAACTAGACACTCCACAACTAGAAACTCCACAACTAGAAACTCCACAACTTGAAACCTCACATCCTTAAGTTACGCAACTAGAAAATTCACAGCTAGAGAATCCGCAACTAGAAACTCCACCACTCAAAACTCCAACTAGAAACTCCAAAACTCGAACTTCCACAACTCGAAACTCCACAACTGGAAACTCAACAACTAGACACTCTTCAACTAGAAACTCCTAAACTAGAGACTCCACAACTAGAGAATCTACAACTAGAGACTTCAAACTAGAAACTCAACAACTAGAAACTCCACAACTAAAAACTCAACAACTAGAAACGCCACAGCTTGAGACTCCGCAACTTGAAACTCCACAACTAGAAACTCCGCAACTAGAAACTCCACAACTAGGGACTCCGCAACTAGAAACTCCACAACTCAAAACTCCACAACTTGAAACTCCACAACTAGAAACTCCACAACTTGAGACTCTGCCACAAGAAACTCAACAACTTGAAAATCCACAACTAAAAACTCCACAACCAGAAACTCCAAATCTAGAAAATCCACAACTAGAAACTCCACAACTAGAAACTCCGCAACTAGAGACTCCACAACTAGAAACTCCACAACTAGAAACTCCAACACTAGAAACTCCACAACTAGAAACTCCGCAACTAGAGACTCCACAATTAGAAACTCCACAACTACAAACTCCACAACTACAAACTCCACAAATAGAGACTCGGCAACTAGAAGTTCCATATCTAGAAACTCCACAACTGAAAACTCCACAACTAGAAACTGCAAAACTAGAAACTTCACAACTAGAAACTCCACAACTAGAAACTCTACAACTAGAAACTCCACAACTAGAGATTCCGCAACTAGAAACTCCACAACCAGAGACTCTGCAACTAGAAACTCCGCAGCCTGAAACTCCACAAATAGAAGCTCCGAAACTAGAAACTCCGCAGCTAGAAACTACAGAACTAGAGACTCCACAACTAGAAACCCCACAACTTGAAACCTGACAACCTTAAGTTTCGCAACTAGAAAATTCACAGCTAGAGATTCCGCAACTAGAATCTTCACAACTAGAAACTCCACAACTCAAAACTTCACAACTAGAAACTCCAAAACTAGAACTTCCAACACTCGAAAGTCCACAACTGGAAACTCCAACACTAGACACTCCGCAACTAAAAACTCTTCAACTTGAAACTCCTAAACTAGAGACTCCACAACTAGAGAATCTACAACTAGAGACTTCAAACTAGAAACTCAACAACTAGAAACTCCACAACTAAAAACTCAACAACTAGAAACTCCACAGCTTGAGACTCCACAACTTGAAACTCCACAATTAGAAACTCCGCAACTAGAAACTCCACAACTAGAAACTCCACAACTTGAGACACTGCCACTAGAAACTCCACAACTTGAAAATCCACAACTAGAAACTCCACAACCAGAAACTCCACAACTAGAAACTCCACAACTAGAAACTCCACAACTAGAAACTACGCAACTAGAGACTCCACAACTAGAAACTCCACAACTTGAAACTCCACGACTAGAAACTCCACAACTAGAAACTCCACAACTAGAAACTCCACAACTAGAAACTCCGCCACTAGAGACTCCACAATTAGAAACTCCACAACTACAAACTCCACAACTACAAACTCCACAAATAGAGACTCAGCAACTAGAAATTCCATATCTAGAAACTGCACAACTAGAAACTCCGCAACTAGAGACTCCACAACTAGACACTCCACAACTAGAAACTCCACAACTACAAACTCCACAAATAGAGACTCGGAAACTAGAAATTCCATATCTAGAAACTCCACAACTAGAAACTGCAAAACTAGAGACTTCACAACTAGAAACTCAACAACTAGAAACTCCACAACTAAAAACTCCATAACTGGAAACTCCACAACTTGAGACTCCGCAACTTGAAACTCCACAACTAGAAACTCCGCTGTTAAAAACTCCGCAACTAGAAACTCCGCAACTAGAAACTCCACAACTTTAAACTCCACAACTAGATACTCCACAACTGGAAACTCCACAACTAGATACCTCACAACTGGGAACTCCACAACCAGATACTCCATATCTGGAAACTCCACAACTAGAAACTCCACAACTAGAGACTCAACAACTCCACAACTAGAAACTCAACAATTAGAAACTCCACAACCAGACACTCCGCAGTTCCACAACTGGAAACTCCACAACTGGAAACTCCACAACTAGATACTCTGCAACTAGAAACTCCACAACTAGAGACTCCACAACTTGAAATTCCACAACTAGAAACTCCAAAACAAGAAACTCTGCAACTAGAGACTCCACAACTAGAAACTCCACAACTAGAAACTCCACAACTACAAACTCCACAAATAGAGACTCGGCTACAAGAAATTTCATGTCTAGAAAGTCCAGAACTAAAAACTCCACAACTGGAAACTCCACAACTAGAAACTCCACAACTAGAGATTCCGCAACTAGATACTCCACAACCAGAGACTCTGCAACTAGAAACTCCGCAGCTAGAAACTCCACAATAAAAGCTCCGCAACTAGAAACTCCGCAGCTAGAAACTACAGAACTAGACACTCCACAACTAGAAACTCCACAACTAGAAACTCCACAACTTGAAACCTCACATCCTTAAGTTACGCAACAAGAAAATTCACAGCTAGAGAATCCGCAACTAGAAACTCCACCACTCAAAACTCCAACTAGAAACTCCAAAACTCGAACTTCCACAACTCGAAACTCCACAACTGGAAACTCAACAACTAGACACTCTTCAACTAGAAACTCCTAAACTAGAGACTCCACAACTAGAGAATCTACAACTAGAGACTTCAAACTAGAAACTCAACAACTAGAAACTCCACAACTAAAAACTCAACAACTAGAAACGCCACAGCTTGAGACTCCGCAACTTGAAACTCCACAACTAGAAACTCCGCAACTAGAAACTCCACAACTAGGGACTCCGCAACTAGAAACTCCACAACTCAAAACTCCACAACTTGAAACTCCACAACTAGAAACTCCACAACTTGAGACTCTGCCACAAGAAACTCAACAACTTGAAAATCCACAACTAAAAACTCCACAACCAGAAACTCCAAATCTAGAAAATCCACAACTAGAAACTCCACAACTAGAAACTCCGCAACTAGAGACTCCACAACTAGAAACTCCACAACTAGAAACTCCAACACTAGAAACTCCACAACTAGAAACTCCGCAACTAGAGACTCCACAATTAGAAACTCCACAACTACAAACTCCACAACTACAAACTCCACAAATAGAGACTCGGCAACTAGAAGTTCCATATCTAGAAACTCCACAACTGAAAACTCCACAACTAGAAACTGCAAAACTAGAAACTTCACAACTAGAAACTCCACAACTAGAAACTCTACAACTAGAAACTCCACAACTAGAGATTCCACAACTAGAAACTCCACAACCAGAAACTCCACAACTAGAAACTCCACAACTAGAAACTCCACAACTAGAAACTACGCAACTAGAGACTCCACAACTTGAAACTCCACAACTTGAAACTCCACAACTAGAAACTCCACAACTAGAAACTCCACAACTAGAAACTCAACAACTAGAAACTCCGCCACTAGAAACTCCACAACTACAAACTCCACAACTACAAACTCCACAAATAGAGACTCGGCAACTAGAAATTCCATATCTAGAAACTCCACAACTAGAAACTGCAAACCTAGAGACTTCACAACTAGAAACTCAACAACAATAAACTCCACAACTAAAAACTCACAACTGGAAACTCCACAACTTGAGACTCTGCAACTTGAAACTCCACAACTAGAAACTCCGCTGTTAAAAACTCCGCAACTAGAAACTCCGCAACTAGAAACTCCACAACCCTAAACTCCACAACTAGATACTCCACAACTGGAAACTCCACAACAAGATACTTCACAACTGGGAACTCCACAACTAGATACTCCATATCTGGAAACTCCACAACTAGAAACTCCACAGCTAGAGACTCAACAACTCGAAACTCCACAACTAGAAACTCAACAATTAGGAACTCCACAACCAGACACTCCGCAGTTCCACAACTAGATACTCCGCAACTAGAAACTCCACAACTAGAGACTCCACAACTTGAAACTCCACAACTAGAAACTCCACAACAAGAAACTCTGCAACTAGAGACTCCACAACTAGAAACTCCACAACTAGAAACTCCACAACTATGAACTCCACAAATGGAGACTTGGCTACAAGAAATTTCATGTCTAGAAAGTCCAGAACTAAAAACTCCACAACTGGAAACTCCACAACTAGAAACTCAACAACTAGAGATTCCGCAACTAGATACTCCCCAACCTGAGACTCTGCAACTAGAAACTCCGCAGCTAGAAACTCCACAATTAAAAGCTCCGCAACTAGAAACTCCGCAGCTAGAAACTACAGAACTAAACACTCCACAACTAGAAACTCCACAACTAGAAACTCCACAACTTGAAACTCCACAACCCTAAACTCCACAACTAGATACTCCACAACTGGAAACTCCACAACAAGATACTTCACAACTGGGAACTCCACAACTAGATACTCCATATCTGGAAACTCCACAACTAGAAACTCCACAGCTAGAGACTCAACAACTCGAAACTCCACAACTAGAAACTCAACAATTAGGAACTCCACAACCAGACACTCCGCAGTTCCACAACTAGAAACTCCACAACATGAAACTCCACAACTAGAAACTCCAAAACCAGAAACTCCACAACCATAAACTCCGCAACTAGAAACTCCACAACTAGAAACTCTGCAACTAGAGACTCCACAAATAGAAACTCCACAACTAGAAACTCCACAACTACAAACTCCACAAATAGAGACTCGGCTACAAGAAATTTCATGTCTAGAAAGTCCACAACTAAAAACTCCACAACTGGAAACTCCACAACTTTAGACTCCACAACTTGAGACGCCGCAACTAGAAACTCCACAACTTGAAACTTCACAACTAGAAACTCCACAACTAAAAACTCTACAACTAGAGACTCCTCAACTAGAGAATTCGCAACTAGAAACTTCAAAAGTAGAGACTCTGCACCTAAAAACTCCGCAGCTAGAAACTCCACAACTAGAAACTCCACAACTCGAAACTCCACAACTAGAAACTCCACAACTTGAAACTCCACAACTCAAAACTCCACAACTTGAAACTCCACAACTAGAAACTCCACAACTTGAGACTCTGCCACAAGAAACTCAACAACTTGAAAATCCACAACTAAAAACTCCACAACCAGAAACTCCAAATCTAGAAAATCCACAACTAGAAACTCCACAACTAGAAACTCCGCAACTAGAGACTCCACAACTAGAAACTCCACAACTAGAAACTCCAACACTAGAAACTCCACAACTAGAAACTCCGCAACTAGAGACTCCACAATTAGAAACTCCACAACTACAAACTCCACAACTACAAACTCCACAAATAGAGACTCGGCAACTAGAAGTTCCATATCTAGAAACTCCACAACTGAAAACTCCACAACTAGAAACTGCAAAACTAGAAACTTCACAACTAGAAACTCCACAACTAGAAACTCTACAACTAGAAACTCCACAACTAGAGATTCCGCAACTAGAAACTCCACAACCAGAGACTCTGCAACTAGAAACTCCGCAGCCTGAAACTCCACAAATAGAAGCTCCGAAACTAGAAACTCCGCAGCTAGAAACTACAGAACTAGAGACTCCACAACTAGAAACTCCACAACTTGAAACCTCACAACCTTAAGTTTCGCAACTAGAAAATTCACAGCTAGAGATTCCGCAACTAGAATCTTCACAACTAGAAACTCCACAACTCAAAACTTCACAACTAGAAACTCCAAAACTAGAACTTCCAACACTCGAAAGTCCACAACTGGAAACTCCAACACTAGACACTCCGCAACTAAAAACTCTTCAACTTGAAACTCCTAAACTAGAGACTCCACAACTAGAGAATCTACAACTAGAGACTTCAAACTAGAAACTCAACAACTAGAAACTCCACAACTAAAAACTCAACAACTAGAAACTCCACAGCTTGAGACTCCACAACTTGAAACTCCACAATTAGAAACTCCGCAACTAGAAACTCCACAACTAGAAACTCCACAACTTGAGACACTGCCACTAGAAACTCCACAACTTGAAAATCCACAACTAGAAACTCCACAACCAGAAACTCCACAACTAGAAACTCCACAACTAGAAACTCCACAACTAGAAACTACGCAACTAGAGACTCCACAACTAGAAACTCCACAACTTGAAACTCCACGACTAGAAACTCCACAACTAGAAACTCCACAACTAGAAACTCCACAACTAGAAACTCCGCCACTAGAGACTCCACAATTAGAAACTCCACAACTACAAACTCCACAACTACAAACTCCACAAATAGAGACTCAGCAACTAGAAATTCCATATCTAGAAACTGCACAACTAGAAACTCCGCAACTAGAGACTCCACAACTAGACACTCCACAACTAGAAACTCCACAACTACAAACTCCACAAATAGAGACTCGGAAACTAGAAATTCCATATCTAGAAACTCCACAACTAGAAACTGCAAAACTAGAGACTTCACAACTAGAAACTCAACAACTAGAAACTCCACAACTAAAAACTCCATAACTGGAAACTCCACAACTTGAGACTCCGCAACTTGAAACTCCACAACTAGAAACTCCGCTGTTAAAAACTCCGCAACTAGAAACTCCGCAACTAGAAACTCCACAACTTTAAACTCCACAACTAGATACTCCACAACTGGAAACTCCACAACTAGATACCTCACAACTGGGAACTCCACAACCAGATACTCCATATCTGGAAACTCCACAACTAGAAACTCCACAACTAGAGACTCAACAACTCCACAACTAGAAACTCAACAATTAGAAACTCCACAACCAGACACTCCGCAGTTCCACAACTGGAAACTCCACAACTGGAAACTCCACAACTAGATACTCTGCAACTAGAAACTCCACAACTAGAGACTCCACAACTTGAAATTCCACAACTAGAAACTCCAAAACAAGAAACTCTGCAACTAGAGACTCCACAACTAGAAACTCCACAACTAGAAACTCCACAACTACAAACTCCACAAATAGAGACTCGGCTACAAGAAATTTCATGTCTAGAAAGTCCAGAACTAAAAACTCCACAACTGGAAACTCCACAACTAGAAACTCCACAACTAGAGATTCCGCAACTAGATACTCCACAACCAGAGACTCTGCAACTAGAAACTCCGCAGCTAGAAACTCCACAATAAAAGCTCCGCAACTAGAAACTCCGCAGCTAGAAACTACAGAACTAGACACTCCACAACTAGAAACTCCACAACTAGAAACTCCACAACTTGAAACCTCACATCCTTAAGTTACGCAACAAGAAAATTCACAGCTAGAGAATCCGCAACTAGAAACTCCACCACTCAAAACTCCAACTAGAAACTCCAAAACTCGAACTTCCACAACTCGAAACTCCACAACTGGAAACTCAACAACTAGACACTCTTCAACTAGAAACTCCTAAACTAGAGACTCCACAACTAGAGAATCTACAACTAGAGACTTCAAACTAGAAACTCAACAACTAGAAACTCCACAACTAAAAACTCAACAACTAGAAACGCCACAGCTTGAGACTCCGCAACTTGAAACTCCACAACTAGAAACTCCGCAACTAGAAACTCCACAACTAGGGACTCCGCAACTAGAAACTCCACAACTCAAAACTCCACAACTTGAAACTCCACAACTAGAAACTCCACAACTTGAGACTCTGCCACAAGAAACTCAACAACTTGAAAATCCACAACTAAAAACTCCACAACCAGAAACTCCAAATCTAGAAAATCCACAACTAGAAACTCCACAACTAGAAACTCCGCAACTAGAGACTCCACAACTAGAAACTCCACAACTAGAAACTCCAACACTAGAAACTCCACAACTAGAAACTCCGCAACTAGAGACTCCACAATTAGAAACTCCACAACTACAAACTCCACAACTACAAACTCCACAAATAGAGACTCGGCAACTAGAAGTTCCATATCTAGAAACTCCACAACTGAAAACTCCACAACTAGAAACTGCAAAACTAGAAACTTCACAACTAGAAACTCCACAACTAGAAACTCTACAACTAGAAACTCCACAACTAGAGATTCCGCAACTAGAAACTCCACAACCAGAGACTCTGCAACTAGAAACTCCGCAGCCTGAAACTCCACAAATAGAAGCTCCGAAACTAGAAACTCCGCAGCTAGAAACTACAGAACTAGAGACTCCACAACTAGAAACTCCACAACTTGAAACCTGACAACCTTAAGTTTCGCAACTAGAAAATTCACAGCTAGAGATTCCGCAACTAGAATCTTCACAACTAGAAACTCCACAACTCAAAACTTCACAACTAGAAACTCCAAAACTAGAACTTCCAACACTCGAAAGTCCACAACTGGAAACTCCAACACTAGACACTCCGCAACTAAAAACTCTTCAACTTGAAACTCCTAAACTAGAGACTCCACAACTAGAGAATCTACAACTAGAGACTTCAAACTAGAAACTCAACAACTAGAAACTCCACAACTAAAAACTCAACAACTAGAAACTCCACAGCTTGAGACTCCACAACTTGAAACTCCACAATTAGAAACTCCGCAACTAGAAACTCCACAACTAGAAACTCCACAACTTGAGACACTGCCACTAGAAACTCCACAACTTGAAAATCCACAACTAGAAACTCCACAACCAGAAACTCCACAACTAGAAACTCCACAACTAGAAACTCCACAACTAGAAACTACGCAACTAGAGACTCCACAACTAGAAACTCCACAACTTGAAACTCCACGACTAGAAACTCCACAACTAGAAACTCCACAACTAGAAACTCCACAACTAGAAACTCCGCCACTAGAGACTCCATAATTAGAAACTCCACAACTACAAACTCCACAACTACAAACTCCACAAATAGAGACTCAGCAACTAGAAATTCCATATCTAGAAACTGCACAACTAGAAACTCCGCAACTAGAGACTCCACAACTAGACACTCCACAACTAGAAACTCCACAACTACAAACTCCACAAATAGAGACTCGGAAACTAGAAATTCCATATCTAGAAACTCCACAACTAGAAACTGCAAAACTAGAGACTTCACAACTAGAAACTCAACAACTAGAAACTCCACAACTAAAAACTCCATAACTGGAAACTCCACAACTTGAGACTCCGCAACTTGAAACTCCACAACTAGAAACTCCGCTGTTAAAAACTCCGCAACTAGAAACTCCGCAACTAGAAACTCCACAACTTTAAACTCCACAACTAGATACTCCACAACTGGAAACTCCACAACTAGATACCTCACAACTGGGAACTCCACAACCAGATACTCCATATCTGGAAACTCCACAACTAGAAACTCCACAACTAGAGACTCAACAACTCCACAACTAGAAACTCAACAATTAGAAACTCCACAACCAGACACTCCGCAGTTCCACAACTGGAAACTCCACAACTGGAAACTCCACAACTAGATACTCTGCAACTAGAAACTCCACAACTAGAGACTCCACAACTTGAAATTCCACAACTAGAAACTCCAAAACAAGAAACTCTGCAACTAGAGACTCCACAACTAGAAACTCCACAACTAGAAACTCCACAACTACAAACTCCACAAATAGAGACTCGGCTACAAGAAATTTCATGTCTAGAAAGTCCAGAACTAAAAACTCCACAACTGGAAACTCCACAACTAGAAACTCCACAACTAGAGATTCCGCAACTAGATACTCCACAACCAGAGACTCTGCAACTAGAAACTCCGCAGCTAGAAACTCCACAATAAAAGCTCCGCAACTAGAAACTCCGCAGCTAGAAACTACAGAACTAGACACTCCACAACTAGAAACTCCACAACTAGAAACTCCACAACTTGAAACCTCACATCCTTAAGTTACGCAACTAGAAAATTCACAGCTAGAGAATCCGCAACAAGAAACTCCACCACTCAAAACTCCAACTAGAAACTCCAAAACTCGAACTTCCACAACTCGAAACTCCACAACTGGAAACTCAACAACTAGACACTCTTCAACTAGAAACTCCTAAACTAGAGACTCCACAACTAGAGAATCTACAACTAGAGACTTCAAACTAGAAACTCAACAACTAGAAACTCCACAACTAAAAACTCAACAACTAGAAACGCCACAGCTTGAGACTCCGCAACTTGAAACTCCACAACTAGAAACTCCGCAACTAGAAACTCCACAACTAGGGACTCCGCAACTAGAAACTCCACAACTCAAAACTCCACAACTTGAAACTCCACAACTAGAAACTCCACAACTTGAGACTCTGCCACAAGAAACTCAACAACTTGAAAATCCACAACTAAAAACTCCACAACCAGAAACTCCAAATCTAGAAAATCCACAACTAGAAACTCCACAACTAGAAACTCCGCAACTAGAGACTCCACAACTAGAAACTCCACAACTAGAAACTCCAACACTAGAAACTCCACAACTAGAAACTCCGCAACTAGAGACTCCACAATTAGAAACTCCACAACTACAAACTCCACAACTACAAACTCCACAAATAGAGACTCGGCAACTAGAAGTTCCATATCTAGAAACTCCACAACTGAAAACTCCACAACTAGAAACTGCAAAACTAGAAACTTCACAACTAGAAACTCCACAACTAGAAACTCTACAACTAGAAACTCCACAACTAGAGATTCCGCAACTAGAAACTCCACAACCAGAGACTCTGCAACTAGAAACTCCGCAGCCTGAAACTCCACAAATAGAAGCTCCGAAACTAGAAACTCCGCAGCTAGAAACTACAGAACTAGAGACTCCACAACTAGAAACTCCACAACTTGAAACCTGACAACCTTAAGTTTCGCAACTAGAAAATTCACAGCTAGAGATTCCGCAACTAGAATCTTCACAACTAGAAACTCCACAACTCAAAACTTCACAACTAGAAACTCCAAAACTAGAACTTCCAACACTCGAAAGTCCACAACTGGAAACTCCAACACTAGACACTCCGCAACTAAAAACTCTTCAACTAGAAACTCCTAAACTAGAGACTCCACAACTAGAGAATCTACAACTAGAGACTTCAAACTAGAAACTCAACAACTAGAAACTCCACAACTAAAAACTCAACAACTAGAAACTCCACAGCTTGAGACTCCACAACTTGAAACTCCACAATTAGAAACTCCGCAACTAGAAACTCCACAACTAGAAACTCCACAACTTGAGACACTGCCACTAGAAACTCCACAACTTGAAAATCCACAACTAGAAACTCCACAACCAGAAACTCCACAACTAGAAACTCCACAACTAGAAACTCCACAACTAGAAACTACGCAACTAGAGACTCCACAACTAGAAACTCCACAACTTGAAACTCCACAACTAGAAACTCCACAACTAGAAACTCCACAACTAGAAACTCCACAACTAGAAACTCCGCCACTAGAGACTCCACAATTAGAAACTCCACAACTACAAACTCCACAACTACAAACTCCACAAATAGAGACTCAGCAACTAGAAATTCCATATCTAGAAACTGCACAACTAGAAACTCCGCAACTAGAGACTCCACAACTAGAAACTCCACAACTAGAAACTCCACAACTACAAACTCCACAAATAGAGACTCGGAAACTAGAAATTCCATATCTAGAAACTCCACAACTAGAAACTGCAAAACTAGAGACTTCACAACTAGAAACTCAACAACTAGAAACTCCACAACTAAAAACTCCATAACTGGAAACTCCACAACTTGAGACTCCGCAACTTGAAACTCCACAACTAGAAACTCCGCTGTTAAAAACTCCGCAACTAGAAACTCCGCAACTAGAAACTCCACAACTTTAAACTCCACAACTAGATACTCCACAACTGGAAACTCCACAACTAGATACCTCACAACTGGGAACTCCACAACCAGATACTCCATATCTGGAAACTCCACAACTAGAAACTCCACAACTAGAGACTCAACAACTCGCAACTCCACAACTAGAAACTCAACAATTAGAAACTCCACAACCAGACACTCCGCAGTTCCACAACTGGAAACTCCACAACTGGAAACTCCACAACTAGATACTCTGCAACTAGAAACTCCACAACTAGAGACTCCACAACTTGAAATTCCACAACTAGAAACTCCAAAACAAGAAACTCTGCAACTAGAGACTCCACAACTAGAAACTCCACAACTAGAAACTCCACAACTACAAACTCCACAAATAGAGACTCGGCTACAAGAAATTTCATGTCTAGAAAGTCCAGAACTAAAAACTCCAGAACTGGAAACTCCACAACTAGAAACTCCACAACTAGAGATTCCGCAACTAGATACTCCACAACCAGAGACTCTGCAACTAGAAACTCCGCAGCTAGAAACTCCACAATAAAAGCTCCGCAACTAGAAACTCCACAACTTGAGACTCCGCAACTAGAAACTCCACAACTTGAAACTCAACAACTAGAAACTCCACAACCAGAAACTTCACTACTAGAAACTCCACAACTAGAAAATCGCAAACAGAGACTCCACAACTAGAAACTCCACAACTTGAAACTCCAGAACTAGAAACTCCACAACCAGAAACTTCACAACTAGAAACTCCACAACTAGAAACTCCACAACTAGAAACTCCGCAGCTAGAGACTCCACAACTAGAAACTCCACAACTAGAAACTCCACAACTACAAACTCCACAAATAGAGACTCGGCAACTAGAAATTCCATATCTAGAAACTCCACAACTAAAAACTCCACAACTAGAAACTGCAAAACTAGAGACTTCACAACTAGAAACTCCACAACTGGAAACTCCACAACTACATACTCCGCAACTAGAAACTCCACAACTAGAGACTCCACAACTTGAAACTCGACAACTTTACACTCCACAACTTGAGACTCCACAACTAGAAACTCCACAACATGAAACTCCATTACTAGAAACTCCAAAACCAGAAACTCCACAATCATAAACTCCGCAACTAGAAACTCCACAACTAGAAACTCTGTAACTAGAGACTCCACAAATAGAAACTCCACAACTAGAAACTCCACAACTACAAACTCCACAAATAGAGACTCGGCTACAAGAAATTTTATGTCTAGAAAGTCCACAACTAAAAACTCCACAACTGGAAACTCCACAACGTGAGACTCCACAACTTGAGACGCTGCAACTAGAAACTCCACAACTTGAAACTTCACAACTAGAAACTCCACAACTAAAAACTCTACAACTAGAGACTCCTCAACTAGAGAATTCGCAACTAGAAACTCCAAAAGTAGAGACTCTGCACCTAGAAACTCCGCAGCTAGAAACTCCACAACTAGAAACTCCACAACTAGAAACTCCACAACTAGAAACTCCACAACTTGAAACTCCACAACTCAAAACTCCACAACTTGAAACTCCACAACTAGAAACTCCACAACTTGAGAATCTGCCACTAGAAACTCCACAACTTGAAAATCCACAACTAGAAACTCCACAACCAGAAACTCCACAACTAGAAACTCCACAACTAGAAACTCCACAACTAGAAACTACGCAACTAGAGACTCCACAACTTGAAACTCCACAACTTGAAACTCCACAACTAGAAACTCCACAACTAGAAACTCCACAACTAGAAACTCAACAACTAGAAACTCCGCCACTAGAAACTCCACAACTACAAACTCCACAACTACAAACTCCACAAATAGAGACTCGGCAACTAGAAATTCCATATCTAGAAACTCCACAACTAGAAACTGCAAACCTAGAGACTTCACAACTAGAAACTCAACAACAATAAACTCCACAACTAAAAACTCACAACTGGAAACTCCACAACTTGAGACTCTGCAACTTGAAACTCCACAACTAGAAACTCCGCTGTTAAAAACTCCGCAACTAGAAACTCCGCAACTAGAAACTCCACAACCCTAAACTCCACAACTAGATACTCCACAACTGGAAACTCCACAACAAGATACTTCACAACTGGGAACTCCACAACTAGATACTCCATATCTGGAAACTCCACAACTAGAAACTCCACAGCTAGAGACTCAACAACTCGAAACTCCACAACTAGAAACTCAACAATTAGGAACTCCACAACCAGACACTCCGCAGTTCCACAACTAGATACTCCGCAACTAGAAACTCCACAACTAGAGACTCCACAACTTGAAACTCCACAACTAGAAACTCCACAACAAGAAACTCTGCAACTAGAGACTCCACAACTAGAAACTCCACAACTAGAAACTCCACAACTATGAACTCCACAAATGGAGACTTGGCTACAAGAAATTTCATGTCTAGAAAGTCCAGAACTAAAAACTCCACAACTGGAAACTCCACAACTAGAAACTCAACAACTAGAGATTCCGCAACTAGATACTCCCCAACCTGAGACTCTGCAACTAGAAACTCCGCAGCTAGAAACTCCACAATTAAAAGCTCCGCAACTAGAAACTCCGCAGCTAGAAACTACAGAACTAAACACTCCACAACTAGAAACTCCACAACTAGAAACTCCACAACTTGAAACTCCACAACCCTAAACTCCACAACTAGATACTCCACAACTGGAAACTCCACAACAAGATACTTCACAACTGGGAACTCCACAACTAGATACTCCATATCTGGAAACTCCACAACTAGAAACTCCACAGCTAGAGACTCAACAACTCGAAACTCCACAACTAGAAACTCAACAATTAGGAACTCCACAACCAGACACTCCGCAGTTCCACAACTAGAAACTCCACAACATGAAACTCCACAACTAGAAACTCCAAAACCAGAAACTCCACAACCATAAACTCCGCAACTAGAAACTCCACAACTAGAAACTCTGCAACTAGAGACTCCACAAATAGAAACTCCACAACTAGAAACTCCACAACTACAAACTCCACAAATAGAGACTCGGCTACAAGAAATTTCATGTCTAGAAAGTCCACAACTAAAAACTCCACAACTGGAAACTCCACAACTTTAGACTCCACAACTTGAGACGCCGCAACTAGAAACTCCACAACTTGAAACTTCACAACTAGAAACTCCACAACTAAAAACTCTACAACTAGAGACTCCTCAACTAGAGAATTCGCAACTAGAAACTTCAAAAGTAGAGACTCTGCACCTAAAAACTCCGCAGCTAGAAACTCCACAACTAGAAACTCCACAACTCGAAACTCCACAACTAG
Source organism: Rhipicephalus microplus (assembly GCF_043290135.1). Taxonomy (NCBI): domain Eukaryota; kingdom Metazoa; phylum Arthropoda; class Arachnida; order Ixodida; family Ixodidae; genus Rhipicephalus; species Rhipicephalus microplus. The sequence continues at coordinate 426,119 of NW_027464650.1, forward strand.
AAACTCCACAACTTGAAACTCCACAACTCAAAACTCCACAACTTGAAACTCCACAACTAGAAACTCCACAACTTGAGACTCTGCCACAAGAAACTCAACAACTTGAAAATCCACAACTAAAAACTCCACAACCAGAAACTCCAAATCTAGAAAATCCACAACTAGAAACTCCACAACTAGAAACTCCGCAACTAGAGACTCCACAACTAGACACTCCACAACTAGAAACTCCAACACTAGAAACTCCACAACTAGAAACTCCGCAACTAGAGACTCCACAATTAGAAACTCCACAACTACAAACTCCACAACTACAAACTCCACAAATAGAGACTCGGCAACTAGAAGTTCCATATCTAGAAACTCCACAACTGAAAACTCCACAACTAGAAACTGCAAAACTAGAAACTTCACAACTAGAAACTCCACAACTAGAAACTCTACAACTAGAAACTCCACAACTAGAGATTCCGCAACTAGAAACTCCACAACCAGAGACTCTGCAACTAGAAACTCCGCAGCCTGAAACTCCACAAATAGAAGCTCCGAAACTAGAAACTCCGCAGCTAGAAACTACAGAACTAGAGACTCCACAACTAGAAACTCCACAACTTGAAACCTCACAACCTTAAGTTTCGCAACTAGAAAATTCACAGCTAGAGATTCCGCAACTAGAATCTTCACAACTAGAAACTCCACAACTCAAAACTTCACAACTAGAAACTCCAAAACTAGAACTTCCAACACTCGAAAGTCCACAACTGGAAACTCCAACACTAGACACTCCGCAACTAAAAACTCTTCAACTTGAAACTCCTAAACTAGAGACTCCACAACTAGAGAATCTACAACTAGAGACTTCAAACTAGAAACTCAACAGCTAGAAACTCCACAACTAAAAACTCAACAACTAGAAACTCCACAGCTTGAGACTCCACAACTTGAAACTCCACAATTAGAAACTCCGCAACTAGAAACTCCACAACTAGAAACTCCACAACTTGAGACACTGCCACTAGAAACTCCACAACTTGAAAATCCACAACTAGAAACTCCACAACCAGAAACTCCACAACTAGAAACTCCACAACTAGAAACTCCACAACTAGAAACTACGCAACTAGAGACTCCACAACTAGAAACTCCACAACTTGAAACTCCACGACTAGAAACTCCACAACTAGAAACTCCACAACTAGAAACTCCACAACTAGAAACTCCGCCACTAGAGACTCCACAATTAGAAACTCCACAACTACAAACTCCACAACTACAAACTCCACAAATAGAGACTCAGCAACTAGAAATTCCATATCTAGAAACTGCACAACTAGAAACTCCGCAACTAGAGACTCCACAACTAGACACTCCACAACTAGAAACTCCACAACTACAAACTCCACAAATAGAGACTCGGAAACTAGAAATTCCATATCTAGAAACTCCACAACTAGAAACTGCAAAACTAGAGACTTCACAACTAGAAACTCAACAACTAGAAACTCCACAACTAAAAACTCCATAACTGGAAACTCCACAACTTGAGACTCCGCAACTTGAAACTCCACAACTAGAAACTCCGCTGTTAAAAACTCCGCAACTAGAAACTCCGCAACTAGAAACTCCACAACTTTAAACTCCACAACTAGATACTCCACAACTGGAAACTCCACAACTAGATACCTCACAACTGGGAACTCCACAACCAGATACTCCATATCTGGAAACTCCACAACTAGAAACTCCACAACTAGAGACTCAACAACTCCACAACTAGAAACTCAACAATTAGAAACTCCACAACCAGACACTCCGCAGTTCCACAACTGGAAACTCCACAACTGGAAACTCCACAACTAGATACTCTGCAACTAGAAACTCCACAACTAGAGACTCCACAACTTGAAATTCCACAACTAGAAACTCCAAAACAAGAAACTCTGCAACTAGAGACTCCACAACTAGAAACTCCACAACTAGAAACTCCACAACTACAAACTCCACAAATAGAGACTCGGCTACAAGAAATTTCATGTCTAGAAAGTCCAGAACTAAAAACTCCACAACTGGAAACTCCACAACTAGAAACTCCACAACTAGAGATTCCGCAACTAGATACTCCACAACCAGAGACTCTGCAACTAGAAACTCCGCAGCTAGAAACTCCACAATAAAAGCTCCGCAACTAGAAACTCCGCAGCTAGAAACTACAGAACTAGACACTCCACAACTAGAAACTCCACAACTAGAAACTCCACAACTTGAAACCTCACATCCTTAAGTTACGCAACAAGAAAATTCACAGCTAGAGAATCCGCAACTAGAAACTCCACCACTCAAAACTCCAACTAGAAACTCCAAAACTCGAACTTCCACAACTCGAAACTCCACAACTGGAAACTCAACAACTAGACACTCTTCAACTAGAAACTCCTAAACTAGAGACTCCACAACTAGAGAATCTACAACTAGAGACTTCAAACTAGAAACTCAACAACTAGAAACTCCACAACTAAAAACTCAACAACTAGAAACGCCACAGCTTGAGACTCCGCAACTTGAAACTCCACAACTAGAAACTCCGCAACTAGAAACTCCACAACTAGGGACTCCGCAACTAGAAACTCCACAACTCAAAACTCCACAACTTGAAACTCCACAACTAGAAACTCCACAACTTGAGACTCTGCCACAAGAAACTCAACAACTTGAAAATCCACAACTAAAAACTCCACAACCAGAAACTCCAAATCTAGAAAATCCACAACTAGAAACTCCACAACTAGAAACTCCGCAACTAGAGACTCCACAACTAGAAACTCCACAACTAGAAACTCCAACACTAGAAACTCCACAACTAGAAACTCCGCAACTAGAGACTCCACAATTAGAAACTCCACAACTACAAACTCCACAACTACAAACTCCACAAATAGAGACTCGGCAACTAGAAGTTCCATATCTAGAAACTCCACAACTGAAAACTCCACAACTAGAAACTGCAAAACTAGAAACTTCACAACTAGAAACTCCACAACTAGAAACTCTACAACTAGAAACTCCACAACTAGAGATTCCGCAACTAGAAACTCCACAACCAGAGACTCTGCAACTAGAAACTCCGCAGCCTGAAACTCCACAAATAGAAGCTCCGAAACTAGAAACTCCGCAGCTAGAAACTACAGAACTAGAGACTCCACAACTAGAAACTCCACAACTTGAAACCTGACAACCTTAAGTTTCGCAACTAGAAAATTCACAGCTAGAGATTCCGCAACTAGAATCTTCACAACTAGAAACTCCACAACTCAAAACTTCACAACTAGAAACTCCAAAACTAGAACTTCCAACACTCGAAAGTCCACAACTGGAAACTCCAACACTAGACACTCCGCAACTAAAAACTCTTCAACTTGAAACTCCTAAACTAGAGACTCCACAACTAGAGAATCTACAACTAGAGACTTCAAACTAGAAACTCAACAACTAGAAACTCCACAACTAAAAACTCAACAACTAGAAACTCCACAGCTTGAGACTCCACAACTTGAAACTCCACAATTAGAAACTCCGCAACTAGAAACTCCACAACTAGAAACTCCACAACTTGAGACACTGCCACTAGAAACTCCACAACTTGAAAATCCACAACTAGAAACTCCACAACCAGAAACTCCACAACTAGAAACTCCACAACTAGAAACTCCACAACTAGAAACTACGCAACTAGAGACTCCACAACTAGAAACTCCACAACTTGAAACTCCACGACTAGAAACTCCACAACTAGAAACTCCACAACTAGAAACTCCACAACTAGAAACTCCGCCACTAGAGACTCCACAATTAGAAACTCCACAACTACAAACTCCACAACTACAAACTCCACAAATAGAGACTCAGCAACTAGAAATTCCATATCTAGAAACTGCACAACTAGAAACTCCGCAACTAGAGACTCCACAACTAGACACTCCACAACTAGACACTCCACAACTAGAAACTCCACAACTACAAACTCCACAAATAGAGACTCGGAAACTAGAAATTCCATATCTAGAAACTCCACAACTAGAAACTGCAAAACTAGAGACTTCACAACTAGAAACTCAACAACTAGAAACTCCACAACTAAAAACTCCATAACTGGAAACTCCACAACTTGAGACTCCGCAACTTGAAACTCCACAACTAGAAACTCCGCTGTTAAAAACTCCGCAACTAGAAACTCCGCAACTAGAAACTCCACAACTTTAAACTCCACAACTAGATACTCCACAACTGGAAACTCCACAACTAGATACCTCACAACTGGGAACTCCACAACCAGATACTCCATATCTGGAAACTCCACAACTAGAAACTCCACAACTAGAGACTCAACAACTCCACAACTAGAAACTCAACAATTAGAAACTCCACAACCAGACACTCCGCAGTTCCACAACTGGAAACTCCACAACTGGAAACTCCACAACTAGATACTCTGCAACTAGAAACTCCACAACTAGAGACTCCACAACTTGAAATTCCACAACTAGAAACTCCAAAACAAGAAACTCTGCAACTAGAGACTCCACAACTAGAAACTCCACAACTAGAAACTCCACAACTACAAACTCCACAAATAGAGACTCGGCTACAAGAAATTTCATGTCTAGAAAGTCCAGAACTAAAAACTCCACAACTGGAAACTCCACAACTAGAAACTCCACAACTAGAGATTCCGCAACTAGATACTCCACAACCAGAGACTCTGCAACTAGAAACTCCGCAGCTAGAAACTCCACAATAAAAGCTCCGCAACTAGAAACTCCGCAGCTAGAAACTACAGAACTAGACACTCCACAACTAGAAACTCCACAACTAGAAACTCCACAACTTGAAACCTCACATCCTTAAGTTACGCAACAAGAAAATTCACAGCTAGAGAATCCGCAACTAGAAACTCCACCACTCAAAACTCCAACTAGAAACTCCAAAACTCGAACTTCCACAACTCGAAACTCCACAACTGGAAACTCAACAACTAGACACTCTTCAACTAGAAACTCCTAAACTAGAGACTCCACAACTAGAGAATCTACAACTAGAGACTTCAAACTAGAAACTCAACAACTAGAAACTCCACAACTAAAAACTCAACAACTAGAAACGCCACAGCTTGAGACTCCGCAACTTGAAACTCCACAACTAGAAACTCCGCAACTAGAAACTCCACAACTAGGGACTCCGCAACTAGAAACTCCACAACTCAAAACTCCACAACTTGAAACTCCACAACTAGAAACTCCACAACTTGAGACTCTGCCACAAGAAACTCAACAACTTGAAAATCCACAACTAAAAACTCCACAACCAGAAACTCCAAATCTAGAAAATCCACAACTAGAAACTCCACAACTAGAAACTCCGCAACTAGAGACTCCACAACTAGAAACTCCACAACTAGAAACTCCAACACTAGAAACTCCACAACTAGAAACTCCGCAACTAGAGACTCCACAATTAGAAACTCCACAACTACAAACTCCACAACTACAAACTCCACAAATAGAGACTCGGCAACTAGAAGTTCCATATCTAGAAACTCCACAACTGAAAACTCCACAACTAGAAACTGCAAAACTAGAAACTTCACAACTAGAAACTCCACAACTAGAAACTCTACAACTAGAAACTCCACAACTAGAGATTCCGCAACTAGAAACTCCACAACCAGAGACTCTGCAACTAGAAACTCCGCAGCCTGAAACTCCACAAATAGAAGCTCCGAAACTAGAAACTCCGCAGCTAGAAACTACAGAACTAGAGACTCCACAACTAGAAACTCCACAACTTGAAACCTGACAACCTTAAGTTTCGCAACTAGAAAATTCACAGCTAGAGATTCCGCAACTAGAATCTTCACAACTAGAAACTCCACAACTCAAAACTTCACAACTAGAAACTCCAAAACTAGAACTTCCAACACTCGAAAGTCCACAACTGGAAACTCCAACACTAGACACTCCGCAACTAAAAACTCTTCAACTTGAAACTCCTAAACTAGAGACTCCACAACTAGAGAATCTACAACTAGAGACTTCAAACTAGAAACTCAACAACTAGAAACTCCACAACTAAAAACTCAACAACTAGAAACTCCACAGCTTGAGACTCCACAACTTGAAACTCCACAATTAGAAACTCCGCAACTAGAAACTCCACAACTAGAAACTCCACAACTTGAGACACTGCCACTAGAAACTCCACAACTTGAAAATCCACAACTAGAAACTCCACAACCAGAAACTCCACAACTAGAAACTCCACAACTAGAAACTCCACAACTAGAAACTACGCAACTAGAGACTCCACAACTAGAAACTCCACAACTTGAAACTCCACGACTAGAAACTCCACAACTAGAAACTCCACAACTAGAAACTCCACAACTAGAAACTCCGCCACTAGAGACTCCACAATTAGAAACTCCACAACTACAAACTCCACAACTACAAACTCCACAAATAGAGACTCAGCAACTAGAAATTCCATATCTAGAAACTGCACAACTAGAAACTCCGCAACTAGAGACTCCACAACTAGACACTCCACAACTAGAAACTCCACAACTACAAACTCCACAAATAGAGACTCGGAAACTAGAAATTCCATATCTAGAAACTCCACAACTAGAAACTGCAAAACTAGAGACTTCACAACTAGAAACTCAACAACTAGAAACTCCACAACTAAAAACTCCATAACTGGAAACTCCACAACTTGAGACTCCGCAACTTGAAACTCCACAACTAGAAACTCCGCTGTTAAAAACTCCGCAACTAGAAACTCCGCAACTAGAAACTCCACAACTTTAAACTCCACAACTAGATACTCCACAACTGGAAACTCCACAACTAGATACCTCACAACTGGGAACTCCACAACCAGATACTCCATATCTGGAAACTCCACAACTAGAAACTCCACAACTAGAGACTCAACAACTCCACAACTAGAAACTCAACAATTAGAAACTCCACAACCAGACACTCCGCAGTTCCACAACTGGAAACTCCACAACTGGAAACTCCACAACTAGATACTCTGCAACTAGAAACTCCACAACTAGAGACTCCACAACTTGAAATTCCACAACTAGAAACTCCAAAACAAGAAACTCTGCAACTAGAGACTCCACAACTAGAAACTCCACAACTAGAAACTCCACAACTACAAACTCCACAAATAGAGACTCGGCTACAAGAAATTTCATGTCTAGAAAGTCCAGAACTAAAAACTCCACAACTGGAAACTCCACAACTAGAAACTCCACAACTAGAGATTCCGCAACTAGATACTCCACAACCAGAGACTCTGCAACTAGAAACTCCGCAGCTAGAAACTCCACAATAAAAGCTCCGCAACTAGAAACTCCGCAGCTAGAAACTACAGAACTAGACACTCCACAACTAGAAACTCCACAACTAGAAACTCCACAACTTGAAACCTCACATCCTTAAGTTACGCAACTAGAAAATTCACAGCTAGAGAATCCGCAACTAGAAACTCCACCACTCAAAACTCCAACTAGAAACTCCAAAACTCGAACTTCCACAACTCGAAACTCCACAACTGGAAACTCAACAACTAGACACTCTTCAACTAGAAACTCCTAAACTAGAGACTCCACAACTAGAGAATCTACAACTAGAGACTTCAAACTAGAAACTCAACAACTAGAAACTCCACAACTAAAAACTCAACAACTAGAAACGCCACAGCTTGAGACTCCGCAACTTGAAACTCCACAACTAGAAACTCCGCAACTAGAAACTCCACAACTAGGGACTCCGCAACTAGAAACTCCACAACTCAAAACTCCACAACTTGAAACTCCACAACTAGAAACTCCACAACTTGAGACTCTGCCACAAGAAACTCAACAACTTGAAAATCCACAACTAAAAACTCCACAACCAGAAACTCCAAATCTAGAAAATCCACAACTAGAAACTCCACAACTAGAAACTCCGCAACTAGAGACTCCACAACTAGAAACTCCACAACTAGAAACTCCAACACTAGAAACTCCACAACTAGAAACTCCGCAACTAGAGACTCCACAATTAGAAACTCCACAACTACAAACTCCACAACTACAAACTCCACAAATAGAGACTCGGCAACTAGAAGTTCCATATCTAGAAACTCCACAACTGAAAACTCCACAACTAGAAACTGCAAAACTAGAAACTTCACAACTAGAAACTCCACAACTAGAAACTCTACAACTAGAAACTCCACAACTAGAGATTCCGCAACTAGAAACTCCACAACCAGAGACTCTGCAACTAGAAACTCCGCAGCCTGAAACTCCACAAATAGAAGCTCCGAAACTAGAAACTCCGCAGCTAGAAACTACAGAACTAGAGACTCCACAACTAGAAACCCCACAACTTGAAACCTGACAACCTTAAGTTTCGCAACTAGAAAATTCACAGCTAGAGATTCCGCAACTAGAATCTTCACAACTAGAAACTCCACAACTCAAAACTTCACAACTAGAAACTCCAAAACTAGAACTTCCAACACTCGAAAGTCCACAACTGGAAACTCCAACACTAGACACTCCGCAACTAAAAACTCTTCAACTTGAAACTCCTAAACTAGAGACTCCACAACTAGAGAATCTACAACTAGAGACTTCAAACTAGAAACTCAACAACTAGAAACTCCACAACTAAAAACTCAACAACTAGAAACTCCACAGCTTGAGACTCCACAACTTGAAACTCCACAATTAGAAACTCCGCAACTAGAAACTCCACAACTAGAAACTCCACAACTTGAGACACTGCCACTAGAAACTCCACAACTTGAAAATCCACAACTAGAAACTCCACAACCAGAAACTCCACAACTAGAAACTCCACAACTAGAAACTCCACAACTAGAAACTACGCAACTAGAGACTCCACAACTAGAAACTCCACAACTTGAAACTCCACGACTAGAAACTCCACAACTAGAAACTCCACAACTAGAAACTCCACAACTAGAAACTCCGCCACTAGAGACTCCACAATTAGAAACTCCACAACTACAAACTCCACAACTACAAACTCCACAAATAGAGACTCAGCAACTAGAAATTCCATATCTAGAAACTGCACAACTAGAAACTCCGCAACTAGAGACTCCACAACTAGACACTCCACAACTAGAAACTCCACAACTACAAACTCCACAAATAGAGACTCGGAAACTAGAAATTCCATATCTAGAAACTCCACAACTAGAAACTGCAAAACTAGAGACTTCACAACTAGAAACTCAACAACTAGAAACTCCACAACTAAAAACTCCATAACTGGAAACTCCACAACTTGAGACTCCGCAACTTGAAACTCCACAACTAGAAACTCCGCTGTTAAAAACTCCGCAACTAGAAACTCCGCAACTAGAAACTCCACAACTTTAAACTCCACAACTAGATACTCCACAACTGGAAACTCCACAACTAGATACCTCACAACTGGGAACTCCACAACCAGATACTCCATATCTGGAAACTCCACAACTAGAAACTCCACAACTAGAGACTCAACAACTCCACAACTAGAAACTCAACAATTAGAAACTCCACAACCAGACACTCCGCAGTTCCACAACTGGAAACTCCACAACTGGAAACTCCACAACTAGATACTCTGCAACTAGAAACTCCACAACTAGAGACTCCACAACTTGAAATTCCACAACTAGAAACTCCAAAACAAGAAACTCTGCAACTAGAGACTCCACAACTAGAAACTCCACAACTAGAAACTCCACAACTACAAACTCCACAAATAGAGACTCGGCTACAAGAAATTTCATGTCTAGAAAGTCCAGAACTAAAAACTCCACAACTGGAAACTCCACAACTAGAAACTCCACAACTAGAGATTCCGCAACTAGATACTCCACAACCAGAGACTCTGCAACTAGAAACTCCGCAGCTAGAAACTCCACAATAAAAGCTCCGCAACTAGAAACTCCGCAGCTAGAAACTACAGAACTAGACACTCCACAACTAGAAACTCCACAACTAGAAACTCCACAACTTGAAACCTCACATCCTTAAGTTACGCAACAAGAAAATTCACAGCTAGAGAATCCGCAACTAGAAACTCCACCACTCAAAACTCCAACTAGAAACTCCAAAACTCGAACTTCCACAACTCAAAACTCCACAACTGGAAACTCAACAACTAGACACTCTTCAACTAGAAACTCCTAAACTAGAGACTCCACAACTAGAGAATCTACAACTAGAGACTTCAAACTAGAAACTCAACAACTAGAAACTCCACAACTAAAAACTCAACAACTAGAAACGCCACAGCTTGAGACTCCGCAACTTGAAACTCCACAACTAGAAACTCCGCAACTAGAAACTCCACAACTAGGGACTCCGCAACTAGAAACTCCACAACTCAAAACTCCACAACTTGAAACTCGACAACTAGAAACTCCACAACTTGAGACTCTGCCACAAGAAACTCAACAACTTGAAAATCCACAACTAAAAACTCCACAACCAGAAACTCCAAATCTAGAAAATCCACAACTAGAAACTCCACAACTAGAAACTCCGCAACTAGAGACTCCACAACTAGAAACTCCACAACTAGAAACTCCAACACTAGAAACTCCACAACTAGAAACTCCGCAACTAGAGACTCCACAATTAGAAACTCCACAACTACAAACTCCACAACTACAAACTCCACAAATAGAGACTCGGCAACTAGAAGTTCCATATCTAGAAACTCCACAACTGAAAACTCCACAACTAGAAACTGCAAAACTAGAAACTTCACAACTAGAAACTCCACAACTAGAAACTCTACAACTAGAAACTCCACAACTAGAGATTCCGCAACTAGAAACTCCACAACCAGAGACTCTGCAACTAGAAACTCCGCAGCCTGAAACTCCACAAATAGAAGCTCCGAAACTAGAAACTCCGCAGCTAGAAACTACAGAACTAGAGACTCCACAACTAGAAACTCCACAACTTGAAACCTGACAACCTTAAGTTTCGCAACTAGAAAATTCACAGCTAGAGATTCCGCAACTAGAATCTTCACAACTAGAAACTCCACAACTCAAAACTTCACAACTAGAAACTCCAAAACTAGAACTTCCAACACTCGAAAGTCCACAACTGGAAACTCCAACACTAGACACTCCGCAACTAAAAACTCTTCAACTTGAAACTCCTAAACTAGAGACTCCACAACTAGAGAATCTACAACTAGAGACTTCAAACTAGAAACTCAACAACTAGAAACTCCACAACTAAAAACTCAACAACTAGAAACTCCACAGCTTGAGACTCCACAACTTGAAACTCCACAATTAGAAACTCCGCAACTAGAAACTCCACAACTAGAAACTCCACAACTTGAGACACTGCCACTAGAAACTCCACAACTTGAAAATCCACAACTAGAAACTCCACAACCAGAAACTCCACAACTAGAAACTCCACAACTAGAAACTCCACAACTAGAAACTACGCAACTAGAGACTCCACAACTAGAAACTCCACAACTTGAAACTCCACGACTAGAAACTCCACAACTAGAAACTCCACAACTAGAAACTCCACAACTAGAAACTCCGCCACTAGAGACTCCACAATTAGAAACTCCACAACTACAAACTCCACAAATAGAGACTCAGCAACTAGAAATTCCATATCTAGAAACTGCACAACAAGAAACTCCGCAACTAGAGACTCCACAACTAGACACTCCACAACTAGAAACTCCACAACTACAAACTCCACAAATAGAGACTCGGAAACTAGAAATTCCATATCTAGAAACTCCACAACTAGAAACTGCAAAACTAGAGACTTCACAACTAGAAACTCAACAACTAGAAACTCCACAACTAAAAACTCCATAACTGGAAACTCCACAACTTGAGACTCCGCAACTTGAAACTCCACAACTAGAAACTCCGCTGTTAAAAACTCCGCAACTAGAAACTCCGCAACTAGAAACTCCACAACTTTAAACTCCACAACTAGATACTCCACAACTGGAAACTCCACAACTAGATACCTCACAACTGGGAACTCCACAACCAGATACTCCATATCTGGAAACTCCACAACTAGAAACTCCACAACTAGAGACTCAACAACTCCACAACTAGAAACTCAACAATTAGAAACTCCACAACCAGACACTCCGCAGTTCCACAACTGGAAACTCCACAACTGGAAACTCCACAACTAGATACTCTGCAACTAGAAACTCCACAACTAGAGACTCCACAACTTGAAATTCCACAACTAGAAACTCCAAAACAAGAAACTCTGCAACTAGAGACTCCACAACTAGAAACTCCACAACTAGAAACTCCACAACTACAAACTCCACAAATAGAGACTCGGCTACAAGAAATTTCATGTCTAGAAAGTCCAGAACTAAAAACTCCACAACTGGAAACTCCACAACTAGAAACTCCACAACTAGAGATTCCGCAACTAGATACTCCACAACCAGAGACTCTGCAACTAGAAACTCCGCAGCTAGAAACTCCACAATAAAAGCTCCGCAACTAGAAACTCCGCAGCTAGAAACTACAGAACTAGACACTCCACAACTAGAAACTCCACAACTAGAAACTCCACAACTTGAAACCTCACATCCTTAAGTTACGCAACTAGAAAATTCACAGCTAGAGAATCCGCAACTAGAAACTCCACCACTCAAAACTCCAACTAGAAACTCCAAAACTCGAACTTCCACAACTCGAAACTCCACAACTGGAAACTCAACAACTAGACACTCTTCAACTAGAAACTCCTAAACTAGAGACTCCACAACTAGAGAATCTACAACTAGAGACTTCAAACTAGAAACTCAACAACTAGAAACTCCACAACTAAAAACTCAACAACTAGAAACGCCACAGCTTGAGACTCCGCAACTTGAAACTCCACAACTAGAAACTCCGCAACTAGAAACTCCACAACTAGGGACTCCGCAACTAGAAACTCCACAACTCAAAACTCCACAACTTGAAACTCCACAACTAGAAACTCCACAACTTGAGACTCTGCCACAAGAAACTCAACAACTTGAAAATCCACAACTAAAAACTCCACAACCAGAAACTCCAAATCTAGAAAATCCACAACTAGAAACTCCACAACTAGAAACTCCGCAACTAGAGACTCCACAACTAGAAACTCCACAACTAGAAACTCCAACACTAGAAACTCCACAACTAGAAACTCCGCAACTAGAGACTCCACAATTAGAAACTCCACAACTACAAACTCCACAACTACAAACTCCACAAATAGAGACTCGGCAACTAGAAGTTCCATATCTAGAAACTCCACAACTGAAAACTCCACAACTAGAAACTGCAAAACTAGAAACTTCACAACTAGAAACTCCACAACTAGAAACTCTACAACTAGAAACTCCACAACTAGAGATTCCGCAACTAGAAACTCCACAACCAGAGACTCTGCAACTAGAAACTCCGCAGCCTGAAACTCCACAAATAGAAGCTCCGAAACTAGAAACTCCGCAGCTAGAAACTACAGAACTAGAGACTCCACAACTAGAAACCCCACAACTTGAAACCTGACAACCTTAAGTTTCGCAACTAGAAAATTCACAGCTAGAGATTCCGCAACTAGAATCTTCACAACTAGAAACTCCACAACTCAAAACTTCACAACTAGAAACTCCAAAACTAGAACTTCCAACACTCGAAAGTCCACAACTGGAAACTCCAACACTAGACACTCCGCAACTAAAAACTCTTCAACTAGAAACTCCTAAACTAGAGACTCCACAACTAGAGAATCTACAACTAGAGACTTCAAACTAGAAACTCAACAACTAGAAACTCCACAACTAAAAACTCAACAACTAGAAACTCCACAGCTTGAGACTCCACAACTTGAAACTCCACAATTAGAAACTCCGCAACTAGAAACTCCACAACTAGAAACTCCACAACTTGAGACACTGCCACTAGAAACTCCACAACTTGAAAATCCACAACTAGAAACTCCACAACCAGAAACTCCACAACTAGAAACTCCACAACTAGAAACTCCACAACTAGAAACTACGCAACTAGAGACTCCACAACTAGAAACTCCACAACTTGAAACTCCACAACTAGAAACTCCACAACTAGAAACTCCACAACTAGAAACTCCACAACTAGAAACTCCGCCACTAGAGACTCCACAATTAGAAACTCCACAACTACAAACTCCACAACTACAAACTCCACAAATAGAGACTCAGCAACTAGAAATTCCATATCTAGAAACTGCACAACTAGAAACTCCGCAACTAGAGACTCCACAACTAGAAACTCCACAACTAGAAACTCCACAACTACAAACTCCACAAATAGAGACTCGGAAACTAGAAATTCCATATCTAGAAACTCCACAACTAGAAACTGCAAAACTAGAGACTTCACAACTAGAAACTCAACAACTAGAAACTCCACAACTAAAAACTCCATAACTGGAAACTCCACAACTTGAGACTCCGCAACTTGAAACTCCACAACTAGAAACTCCGCTGTTAAAAACTCCGCAACTAGAAACTCCGCAACTAGAAACTCCACAACTTTAAACTCCACAACTAGATACTCCACAACTGGAAACTCCACAACTAGATACCTCACAACTGGGAACTCCACAACCAGATACTCCATATCTGGAAACTCCACAACTAGAAACTCCACAACTAGAGACTCAACAACTCGCAACTCCACAACTAGAAACTCAACAATTAGAAACTCCACAACCAGACACTCCGCAGTTCCACAACTGGAAACTCCACAACTGGAAACTCCACAACTAGATACTCTGCAACTAGAAACTCCACAACTAGAGACTCCACAACTTGAAATTCCACAACTAGAAACTCCAAAACAAGAAACTCTGCAACTAGAGACTCCACAACTAGAAACTCCACAACTAGAAACTCCACAACTACAAACTCCACAAATAGAGACTCGGCTACAAGAAATTTCATGTCTAGAAAGTCCAGAACTAAAAACTCCAGAACTGGAAACTCCACAACTAGAAACTCCACAACTAGAGATTCCGCAACTAGATACTCCACAACCAGAGACTCTGCAACTAGAAACTCCGCAGCTAGAAACTCCACAATAAAAGCTCCGCAACTAGAAACTCCGCAGCTAGAAACTACAGAACTAGACACTCCACAACTAGAAACTCCACAACTAGAAACTCCACAACTTGAAACCTCACATCCTTAAGTTACGCAACTAGAAAATTCACAGCTAGAGAATCCGCAACTAGAAACTCCACAACTCAAAACTCCAACTAGAAACTCCAAAACTCGAACTTCCACAACTCGAAACTCCACAACTGGAAACTCAACAACTAGACACTCTTCAACTAGAAACTCCTAAACTAGAGACTCCACAACTAGAGAATCTACAACTAGAGACTTCAAACTAGAAACTCAACAACTAGAAACTCCACAACTAAAAACTCAACAACTAGAAACGCCACAGCTTGAGACTCCGCAACTTGAAACTCCACAACTAGAAACTCCGCAACTAGAAACTCCACAACTAGGGACTCCGCAACTTGAAACTCCACAACTAGAAACTCCACAACTGGAAACTCCACTACTAGATACTCCACAACTGGAAACTCGACAACTAGAAACTCCACATCTAGAGACTCCACAACTTGAAACTCCACAACTAGAGACTCTGCAACTAGAAACTCCACAACTAGAGACTCCGCAACTCCACAACTAGAAACTCTACAACTGCAAAATCCAATCTAGATAATCCACAACTAGAAAATCCACAACTAGAAACTCCACAATAATAAACTCCACAACTTGAAACTCCACAAGCTTAAACTGCACAACTTGAGACTCCACAACTAGAAACTCCACAACTAGAAACTCCACAACTAGAAACTCCGCAACTAGAAACTCCACAACTTGAAACTCCACAACTAGAAACTCCACAACTAGAAACTCCACAACCAGAAACTCCACAACTAGAAACTCCGCCACTAGAGACTCCACAATTAGAAACTCCACAACTACAAACTCCACAACTACAAACTCCACAAATAGAGACTCGGCAACTAGAAATTCCATATCTAGAAACTGCACAACTAGAAACTCCGCAACTAGAGACTCCACAACTAGAAACTCCACAACTAGAAACTCCACAACTACAAACTCCACAAATAGAGACTCGGCAACTAGAAATTCCATATCTAGAGACTCCACAACTAGAAACTGCAAAACTAGAGACTTCACAGCTAGAAACTCAACAACTAGAAACTCCACAACTAAAAACTCCACAACTGGAAACTCCACAACTTGAGACTCCGCAACTTCAAACTCCACAACTAGAAACTCCGCTGTTAAAAACTCCGCAACTAGAAACTCCACAACTAGAAACTCCACAACTTGAAACTCCACAACTAGATACTCCACAACTGGAAACTCCACAACTAGATACTTCACAACTGGGAACTCCACAACTAGATACTCCATATCTGGAAACTCCACAACTAGAAACTCCACAACTAGAGACTCAACAACTCGAAACTCCACAACTAGAAACTCAACAATTAGAAACTCCACAACCAGACACTCCGCAATTCCACAACTGGAAACTCCACAACTGGAAACTCCACAACTAGAAACTCCGCAACTAGAAACTCCACAACAGGAGACTCCACAACTTGAAACTCCACAACTAGAAACTCCACAACTAGAAACTCTGCAACTAGAGACTCCACAACTAGAAACTCCACAACTAGAAACTCCACAACTACGAACTCCACAAAAAGAGACTCGGCTACAAGAAATTTCATGTCTAGAAAGTCCAGAACTATAAACTCCACAACTGGAAACTCCACAACTAAAAACTCCACAACTAGAGATTCTGCAACTAGATACTCCACAACCAGAGACTCTGCAACTAGAAACTCCGCAGCTAGAAACTCCACAAAAAAAAGCTCCGCAACTAGATACTCCGCAGCTAGAAACTACAGAACTAGACACTCCACAACTAGAAACTCCACAACTAGAAACTCCACAACTAGAAACTCCACAACTGGAAACTCTGCAACTAGAGACTCCACAATTAGAAACTCCACAACTAGAAACTTCACAACTACAAACTCCACAAATAGAGACTCGGCAACTAGAAATTCCATATCTAGTAACTCCACAACTACAAACTCCACAAATAGAGACTCGGCAACTAGAAATTCCATATCTAGAAACTCCACAACTAGAAACTGCAAAACTAGAGACTTCACAACTAGAAACTCAACAACTAGAAACTCCACAACTAAAAACTCCACAACTGGAAACTCCACAACTTGAAACTCCACAACTAGATACTCCACAACTGGAAACTCCAAAACTAGATAATCCATATCTGGAAACTCCACAACTAGAAACTCCACAACTTGAAACTCCACAACTAGATACTCCACAACTGGAAACTCCAAAACTAGATAATCCATATCTGGAAACTCCACAACTAGAAACTCCACAACTAGATATTCAACAACTAGAAATTCCAACACTTGAAACTCCACAACTCAAAACTCCACAACTTGAAACTACAAAACTAGAAACTCCACAACTTGAGACTCCGCCACTAGAAACTCCACAACTTGAAACTCCACAACTAGAAGTTCCACAACTAGAAACTGCAAAACTAGAGACTTCACAACTAGAAACTCAACAACTAGAAACTCCACAACAAGAAACTCCACAACTAGAAACTCCACAACTAGAAACTTCACAACTGGAAACTCCGCAACTAGAGACTCCACAACTAGAAACTTCACAACTAGAAACTCCACAACCAGAAACTCCACAACTAGAAACTACACAACTAGAAACTTCACAACTAGAAACTCCGCAACTAGAGACTCCACAACTAGAAACTCCACAACTTGAAACTCCACAACTAGAAACTCCACAACCAGAAACTCCACAACTAGAAACTCCACAACTAGAAACTGCACAACTGGAAACTCCGCAACTAGAGACTCCACAACTAGAAACTCCACAACTAGAAACTCCACTACTACAAACTCCAGAAATAGAGACTCGGCAACTAGAAATTCCGTATCTAGAAACTCCACAACTAGATACTGCAAAACTAGAGACTTCACAACTAGAAACTCAACAACTAGAAACTCCACAACTAAAAACTCCACAACTGGAAACTCCACAACTTGAGACTTCGCAACTTGAAACTCCACAACTAGAAACTCCGCTGTTAAAAACTCCGCAACTAGAAACTCCGCAACTAGAAACTCCACAACTTGAAACTCCACAACTAGATACTCCACAACTGGAAACTCCACAACTAGATACTTCACAACTGGGAACTCCACAACTAGATACTCCATATCTGGAAACTCCACAACCAGAAACTCCACAACTAGAGACTCAACAACTCGAAACTCCACAACTAGAAACTCAACAATTAGAATCTCCACAACCCGACACTCCGCAATTCCACAACTGGAAACTCCACAACTAGAAACTCCACAACTAGATACTCCGCAACTAGAAACTCCACAACTAGAAACTTCACAACTAGAAACTCCGCAACTAGAAACTCCACAACTAGAAACTCTGCAACTAGAGACTCCACAACTAAAAACTCCACAACTAGAAATTCCACAACTACAAACTCCACAAATAGAGACTCGGCAACTAGAAATTATATGTCTAGAAAGTCCACAACTAAAAACTCCACAACTGGAAACTCCACAACTAGAAACTCCACAACTAGAAACTCTACAACTAGAGACTCCGCTACTAGAAACTCCACAACCAGAGACTCTGCAACTAGAAACACCGCAGCTAGAAACTCCACAAATAGAAACTCCAAAACTAGAGACTCCACAAATAGAAACTCCACAACTAGAAACTCCACAACTACAAACTCCACAAATAGAGACTCGGCTACAAGAAATTTTATGTCTAGAAAGTCCACAACTAAAAACTCCACAACTGGAAACTCCACAACGTGAGACTCCACAACTTGAGACGCTGCAACTAGAAACTCCACAACTTGAAACTTCACAACTAGAAACTCCACAACTAAAAACTCTACAACTAGAGACTCCTCAACTAGAGAATTCGCAACTAGAAACTCCAAAAGTAGAGACTCTGCACCTAGAAACTCCGCAGCTAGAAACTCCACAACTAGAAACTCCACAACTCGAAACTCCACAACTAGAAACTCCACAACTTGAAACTCCACAACTCAAAACTCCACAACTTGAAACTCCACAACTAGAAACTCCACAACTTGAGACTCTGCCACTAGAAACTCCACAACTTGAAAATCCACAACTAGAAACTCCACAACCAGAAACTCCACAACTAGAAACTCCACAACTAGAAACTCCACAACTAGAAACTACGCAACTAGAGACTCCACAACTTGAAACTCCACAACTTGAAACTCCACAACTAGAAACTCCACAACTAGAAACTCCACAACTAGAAACTCAACAACTAGAAACTCCGCCACTAGAAACTCCACAACTACAAACTCCACAACTACAAACTCCACAAATAGAGACTCGGCAACTAGAAATTCCATATCTAGAAACTCCACAATTAGAAACTGCAAACCTAGAGACTTCACAACTAGAAACTCAACAACTATAAACTCCACAACTAAAAACTCACAACTGGAAACTCCACAACTTGAGACTCCGCAACTTGAAACTCCACAACTAGAAACTCCGCTGTTAAAAACTCCGCAACTAGAAACTCCGCAACTAGAAACTCCACAACTAGAAACTCTACAACTAGAGACTCCGCTACTAGAAACTCCACAACCAGAGACTCTGCAACTAGAAACACCGCCGCTTGAAACTCCACAAATAGAAACTCCGCAACTAGAAACTCCGCAGCTAGAAACTCCACAACTAGAAACTTTGCAACTAGAGACTCCACAACTAGAAACTCCACAACTAGAAACTCCACAACTAGGCACTCCAACCCTAATAACTCTTCAACTAGAAACTCCTAAACTAGAGACTTCACAACTAGAGTATCTACAACTAGGGACTCCGCAACTAGAAACTCCACAACTATAAACTCCACAACTGGAAACTCCACTACTAGATACTCTACAACTTGAAACTCCACAACTAGAGACTCTGCAACTAGAAACTCCACAACTAGAGAGTCCGCAACTCCACAACTAGAAACTTCACAACTGGAAAATCCATAACTTGATACTCCACAACTAGAAACTCCACAACTTGAGACTCTGCTACTAGAAACTCCACAACTTGAAAATCCACAACTAGAAACTCCACAACCAGAAACTCCACAACTAGAAACTCTGCAACTAGAGACTCCACAACTAGAAACTCCACAACTTGAAACTCCACAACTAGAAACTCCACAACTAGAAACTCCACAACTAGAAACTCCACAACTAGAAACTCCGCAACTAGAGACTCCACAATTAGAAACTCCACAACTACAAACTCCACAACTACAAACTCCACAAATAGAGACTCGGCAACTAGAAGTTCCATATCTAGAAACTCCACAACTGAAAACTCCACAACTAGAAACTGCAAAACTAAAGACTTCACAACTAGAAACTCCACAACTAGGAACTCCACAACTAGAAACTCCACAACTAGAGATTCCGCAACTAGAAACTCCACAACCAGAGACTCTGCAACTAGAAACTCCGCAGCTAGAAACTCCACAAATAGAAGCTCCGAAACTAGAAACTCCGCAGCTAGAAACTACAGAACTAGACACTCCACAACTAGAAACTCCACAACTAGAAACTCCACAACTTGAAACCTCACATCCTTAAGTTACGCAACTAGAAAATTCACAGCTAGAGAATCCGCAACTAGAAACTCCACCACTCAAAACTCCAACTAGAAACTTCAAAACTCGAACTTCCACAACTCGAAACTCCACAACTGGAAACTCAACAACTAGACACTCTTCAACTAGAAACTCCTAAACTAGAGACTCCACAACTAGAGAATCTACAACTAGAGACTTCAAACTAGAAACTCAACAACTAGAAACTCCACAACTAAAAACTCAACAACTAGAAACGCCACAGCTTGAGACTCCGCAACTTGAAACTCCACAACTAGAAACTCCGCAACTAGAAACTCCACAACTAGGGACTCCGCAACTAGAAACTCCACAACTCAAAACTCCACAACTTGAAACTCCACAACTAGAAACTCCACAACTTGAGACTCTGCCACAAGAAACTCAACAACTTGAAAATCCACAACTAAAAACTCCACAACCAGAAACTCCAAATCTAGAAAATCCACAACTAGAAACTCCACAACTAGAAACTCCGCAACTAGAGACTCCACAACTAGAAACTCCACAACTAGAAACTCCAACACTAGAAACTCCACAACTAGAAACTCCGCAACTAGAGACTCCACAATTAGAAACTCCACAACTACAAACTCCACAACTACAAACTCCACAAATAGAGACTCGGCAACTAGAAGTTCCATATCTAGAAACTCCACAACTGAAAACTCCACAACTAGAAACTGCAAAACTAGAAACTTCACAACTAGAAACTCCACAACTAGAAACTCTACAACTAGAAACTCCACAACTAGAGATTCCGCAACTAGAAACCCCACAACCAGAGACTCTGCAACTAGAAACTCCGCAGCCTGAAACTCCACAAATAGAAGCTCCGAAACTAGAAACTCCGCAGCTAGAAACTACAGAACTAGAGACTCCACAACTAGAAACTCCACAACTTGAAACCTGACAACCTTAAGTTTCGCAACTAGAAAATTCACAGCTAGAGATTCCGCAACTAGAATCTTCACAACTAGAAACTCCACAACTCAAAAGTTCACAACTAGAAACTCCAAAACTAGAACTTCCAACACTCGAAAGTCCACAACTGGAAACTCCAACACTAGACACTCCGCAACTAAAAACTCTTCAACTAGAAACTCCTAAACTAGAGACTCCACAACTAGAGAATCTACAACTAGAGACTTCAAACTAGAAACTCAACAACTAGAAACTCCACAACTAAAAACTCAACAACTAGAAACTCCACAGCTTGAGACTCCACAACTTGAAACTCCACAATTAGAAACTCCGCAACTAGAAACTCCACAACTAGAAACTCCACAACTTGAGACACTGCCACTAGAAACTCCACAACTTGAAAATCCACAACTAGAAACTCCACAACCAGAAACTCCACAACTAGAAACTCCACAACTAGAAACTCCACAACTAGAAACTACGCAACTAGAGACTCCACAACTAGAAACTCCACAACTTGAAACTCCACAACTAGAAACTCCACAACTAGAAACTCCACAACTAGAAACTCCACAACTAGAAACTCCGCCACTAGAGACTCCACAATTAGAAACTCCACAACTACAAACTCCACAACTACAAACTCCACAAATAGAGACTCAGCAACTAGAAATTCCATATCTAGAAACTGCACAACTAGAAACTCCGCAACTAGAGACTCCACAACTAGAAACTCCACAACTAGAAACTCCACAACTACAAACTCCACAAATAGAGACTCGGAAACTAGAAATTCCATATCTAGAAACTCCACAACTAGAAACTGCAAAACTAGAGACTTCACAACTAGAAACTCAACAACTAGAAACTCCACAACTAAAAACTCCATAACTGGAAACTCCACAACTTGAGACTCCGCAACTTGAAACTCCACAACTAGAAACTCCGCTGTTAAAAACTCCGCAACTAGAAACTCCGCAACTAGAAACTCCACAACTTTAAACTCCACAACTAGATACTCCACAACTGGAAACTCCACAACTAGATACCTCACAACTGGGAACTCCACAACCAGATACTCCATATCTGGAAACTCCACAACTAGAAACTCCACAACTAGAGACTCAACAACTCGCAACTCCACAACTAGAAACTCAACAATTAGAAACTCCACAACCAGACACTCCGCAGTTCCACAACTGGAAACTCCACAACTGGAAACTCCACAACTAGATACTCTGCAACTAGAAACTCCACAACTAGAGACTCCACAACTTGAAATTCCACAACTAGAAACTCCAAAACAAGAAACTCTGCAACTAGAGACTCCACAACTAGAAACTCCACAACTAGAAACTCCACAACTACAAACTCCACAAATAGAGACTCGGCTACAAGAAATTTCATGTCTAGAAAGTCCAGAACTAAAAACTCCAGAACTGGAAACTCCACAACTAGAAACTCCACAACTAGAGATTCCGCAACTAGATACTCCACAACCAGAGACTCTGCAACTAGAAACTCCGCAGCTAGAAACTCCACAATAAAAGCTCCGCAACTAGAAACTCCGCAGCTAGAAACTACAGAACTAGACACTCCACAACTAGAAACTCCACAACTAGAAACTCCACAACTTGAAACCTCACATCCTTAAGTTACGCAACTAGAAAATTCACAGCTAGAGAATCCGCAACTAGAAACTCCACAACTCAAAACTCCAACTAGAAACTCCAAAACTCGAACTTCCACAACTCGAAACTCCACAACTGGAAACTCAACAACTAGACACTCTTCAACTAGAAACTCCTAAACTAGAGACTCCACAACTAGAGAATCTACAACTAGAGACTTCAAACTAGAAACTCAACAACTAGAAACTCCACAACTAAAAACTCAACAACTAGAAACGCCACAGCTTGAGACTCCGCAACTTGAAACTCCACAACTAGAAACTCCGCAACTAGAAACTCCACAACTAGGGACTCCGCAACTTGAAACTCCACAACTAGAAACTCCACAACTGGAAACTCCACTACTAGATACTCCACAACTGGAAACTCGACAACTAGAAACTCCACATCTAGAGACTCCACAACTTGAAACTCCACAACTAGAGACTCTGCAACTAGAAACTCCACAACTAGAGACTCCGCAACTCCACAACTAGAAACTCTACAACTGCAAAATCCAATCTAGATAATCCACAACTAGAAAATCCACAACTAGAAACTCCACAATAATAAACTCCACAACTTGAAACTCCACAAGCTTAAACTGCACAACTTGAGACTCCACAACTAGAAACTCCACAACTAGAAACTCCACAACTAGAAACTCCGCAACTAGAAACTCCACAACTTGAAACTCCACAACTAGAAACTCCACAACTAGAAACTCCACAACCAGAAACTCCACAACTAGAAACTCCGCCACTAGAGACTCCACAATTAGAAACTCCACAACTACAAACTCCACAACTACAAACTCCACAAATAGAGACTCGGCAACTAGAAATTCCATATCTAGAAACTGCACAACTAGAAACTCCGCAACTAGAGACTCCACAACTAGAAACTCCACAACTAGAAACTCCACAACTACAAACTCCACAAATAGAGACTCGGCAACTAGAAATTCCATATCTAGAGACTCCACAACTAGAAACTGCAAAACTAGAGACTTCACAGCTAGAAACTCAACAACTAGAAACTCCACAACTAAAAACTCCACAACTGGAAACTCCACAACTTGAGACTCCGCAACTTCAAACTCCACAACTAGAAACTCCGCTGTTAAAAACTCCGCAACTAGAAACTCCACAACTAGAAACTCCACAACTTGAAACTCCACAACTAGATACTCCACAACTGGAAACTCCACAACTAGATACTTCACAACTGGGAACTCCACAACTAGATACTCCATATCTGGAAACTCCACAACTAGAAACTCCACAACTAGAGACTCAACAACTCGAAACTCCACAACTAGAAACTCAACAATTAGAAACTCCACAACCAGACACTCCGCAATTCCACAACTGGAAACTCCACAACTGGAAACTCCACAACTAGAAACTCCGCAACTAGAAACTCCACAACAGGAGACTCCACAACTTGAAACTCCACAACTAGAAACTCCACAACTAGAAACTCTGCAACTAGAGACTCCACAACTAGAAACTCCACAACTAGAAACTCCACAACTACGAACTCCACAAAAAGAGACTCGGCTACAAGAAATTTCATGTCTAGAAAGTCCAGAACTATAAACTCCACAACTGGAAACTCCACAACTAAAAACTCCACAACTAGAGATTCTGCAACTAGATACTCCACAACCAGAGACTCTGCAACTAGAAACTCCGCAGCTAGAAACTCCACAAAAAAAAGCTCCGCAACTAGATACTCCGCAGCTAGAAACTACAGAACTAGACACTCCACAACTAGAAACTCCACAACTAGAAACTCCACAACTAGAAACTCCACAACTGGAAACTCTGCAACTAGAGACTCCACAATTAGAAACTCCACAACTAGAAACTTCACAACTACAAACTCCACAAATAGAGACTCGGCAACTAGAAATTCCATATCTAGTAACTCCACAACTACAAACTCCACAAATAGAGACTCGGCAACTAGAAATTCCATATCTAGAAACTCCACAACTAGAAACTGCAAAACTAGAGACTTCACAACTAGAAACTCAACAACTAGAAACTCCACAACTAAAAACTCCACAACTGGAAACTCCACAACTTGAAACTCCACAACTAGATACTCCACAACTGGAAACTCCAAAACTAGATAATCCATATCTGGAAACTCCACAACTAGAAACTCCACAACTTGAAACTCCACAACTAGATACTCCACAACTGGAAACTCCAAAACTAGATAATCCATATCTGGAAACTCCACAACTAGAAACTCCACAACTAGATATTCAACAACTAGAAATTCCAACACTTGAAACTCCACAACTCAAAACTCCACAACTTGAAACTACAAAACTAGAAACTCCACAACTTGAGACTCCGCCACTAGAAACTCCACAACTTGAAACTCCACAACTAGAAGTTCCACAACTAGAAACTGCAAAACTAGAGACTTCACAACTAGAAACTCAACAACTAGAAACTCCACAACAAGAAACTCCACAACTAGAAACTCCACAACTAGAAACTTCACAACTGGAAACTCCGCAACTAGAGACTCCACAACTAGAAACTTCACAACTAGAAACTCCACAACCAGAAACTCCACAACTAGAAACTACACAACTAGAAACTTCACAACTAGAAACTCCGCAACTAGAGACTCCACAACTAGAAACTCCACAACTTGAAACTCCACAACTAGAAACTCCACAACCAGAAACTCCACAACTAGAAACTCCACAACTAGAAACTGCACAACTGGAAACTCCGCAACTAGAGACTCCACAACTAGAAACTCCACAACTAGAAACTCCACTACTACAAACTCCAGAAATAGAGACTCGGCAACTAGAAATTCCGTATCTAGAAACTCCACAACTAGATACTGCAAAACTAGAGACTTCACAACTAGAAACTCAACAACTAGAAACTCCACAACTAAAAACTCCACAACTGGAAACTCCACAACTTGAGACTTCGCAACTTGAAACTCCACAACTAGAAACTCCGCTGTTAAAAACTCCGCAACTAGAAACTCCGCAACTAGAAACTCCACAACTTGAAACTCCACAACTAGATACTCCACAACTGGAAACTCCACAACTAGATACTTCACAACTGGGAACTCCACAACTAGATACTCCATATCTGGAAACTCCACAACCAGAAACTCCACAACTAGAGACTCAACAACTCGAAACTCCACAACTAGAAACTCAACAATTAGAATCTCCACAACCCGACACTCCGCAATTCCACAACTGGAAACTCCACAACTAGAAACTCCACAACTAGATACTCCGCAACTAGAAACTCCACAACTAGAAACTTCACAACTAGAAACTCCGCAACTAGAAACTCCACAACTAGAAACTCTGCAACTAGAGACTCCACAACTAAAAACTCCACAACTAGAAATTCCACAACTACAAACTCCACAAATAGAGACTCGGCAACTAGAAATTATATGTCTAGAAAGTCCACAACTAAAAACTCCACAACTGGAAACTCCACAACTAGAAACTCCACAACTAGAAACTCTACAACTAGAGACTCCGCTACTAGAAACTCCACAACCAGAGACTCTGCAACTAGAAACACCGCAGCTAGAAACTCCACAAATAGAAACTCCAAAACTAGAGACTCCACAAATAGAAACTCCACAACTAGAAACTCCACAACTACAAACTCCACAAATAGAGACTCGGCTACAAGATATTTTATGTCTAGAAAGTCCACAACTAAAAACTCCACAACTGGAAACTCCACAACTTGAGACGCTGCAACTAGAAACTCCACAACTTGAAACTTCACAACTAGAAACTCCACAACTAAAAACTCTACAACTAGAGACTCCTCAACTAGAGAATTCGCAACTAGAAACTCCAAAAGTAGAGACTCTGCACCTAGAAACTCCGCAGCTAGAAACTCCACAACTAGAAACTCCACAACTCGAAACTCCACAACTAGAAACTCCACAACTTGAAACTCCACAACTCAAAACTCCACAACTTGAAACTCCACAACTAGAAACTCCACAACTTGAGACTCTGCCACTAGAAACTCCACAACTTGAAAATCCACAACTAGAAACTCCACAACCAGAAACTCCACAACTAGAAACTCCACAACTAGAAACTCCACAACTAGAAACTACGCAACTAGAGACTCCACAACTTGAAACTCCACAACTTGAAACTCCACAACTAGAAACTCCACAACTAGAAACTCCACAACTAGAAACTCAACAACTAGAAACTCCGCCACTAGAAACTCCACAACTACAAACTCCACAACTACAAACTCCACAAATAGAGACTCGGCAACTAGAAATTCCATATCTAGAAACTCCACAATTAGAAACTGCAAACCTAGAGACTTCACAACTAGAAACTCAACAACTATAAACTCCACAACTAAAAACTCACAACTGGAAACTCCACAACTTGAGACTCCGCAACTTGAAACTCCACAACTAGAAACTCCGCTGTTAAAAACTCCGCAACTAGAAACTCCGCAACTAGAAACTCCACAACTAGAAACTCTACAACTAGAGACTCCGCTACTAGAAACTCCACAACCAGAGACTCTGCAACTAGAAACACCGCCGCTTGAAACTCCACAAATAGAAACTCCGCAACTAGAAACTCCGCAGCTAGAAACTCCACAACTAGAAACTTTGCAACTAGAGACTCCACAACTAGAAACTCCACAACTAGAAACTCCACAACTAGGCACTCCAACCCTAATAACTCTTCAACTAGAAACTCCTAAACTAGAGACTTCACAACTAGAGTATCTACAACTAGGGACTCCGCAACTAGAAACTCCACAACTATAAACTCCACAACTGGAAACTCCACTACTAGATACTCTACAACTTGAAACTCCACAACTAGAGACTCTGCAACTAGAAACTCCACAACTAGAGAGTCCGCAACTCCACAACTAGAAACTTCACAACTGGAAAATCCATAACTTGATACTCCACAACTAGAAACTCCACAACTTGAGACTCTGCTACTAGAAACTCCACAACTTGAAAATCCACAACTAGAAACTCCACAACCAGAAACTCCACAACTAGAAACTCTGCAACTAGAGACTCCACAACTAGAAACTCCACAACTTGAAACTCCACAACTAGAAACTCCACAACTAGAAACTCCACAACTAGAAACTCCACAACTAGAAACTCCGCAACTAGAGACTCCACAATTAGAAACTCCACAACTACAAACTCCACAACTACAAACTCCACAAATAGAGACTCGGCAACTAGAAGTTCCATATCTAGAAACTCCACAACTGAAAACTCCACAACTAGAAACTGCAAAACTAAAGACTTCACAACTAGAAACTCCACAACTAGGAACTCCACAACTAGAAACTCCACAACTAGAGATTCCGCAACTAGAAACTCCACAACCAGAGACTCTGCAACTAGAAACTCCGCAGCTAGAAACTCCACAAATAGAAGCTCCGAAACTAGAAACTCCGCAGCTAGAAACTACAGAACTAGAGACTCCACAACTAGAAACTCCACAACTAGAAACTCCACAACTTGAAACCTCACAACCTTAAGTTTCGCAACTAGAAAATCCACAGCTAGAGATTCCGCAACTAGAATCTTCACAACTAGAAACTCCACAACTCAAAACTCCACAATTAGAAACTCCAAAACTAGAACTTCCAACACTCGAAAGTCCACAACTGGAAACTCCACAACTAGACACTCCACAACTAAAAACTCTTCAACTAGAAACTCCTAAACAAGAGACTCCACAACTAGAGAATCTACAACTAGAGACTTCAAACTAGAAACTCCACAACTAGAAACTCCACAACTAAAAACTCAACAACTAGAAACTCCACAGCTTGAGACTGCGCAACTTTAAACTCCACAATTAGAAACTCCGCAACTAAAAACTCCACAACTAGAAACTCCACAACTGGAAACTCCACTACTAGATACTCCACAACTGGAAACTCGACAACTAGGAACTCCACATCTAGAGACTCCACAACTTGAAACTCCACAACTAGAGACTCTGCAACTAGAAACTCCACAACTAGAGACTCCGCAACTCCACAACTAGAAACTCCACAACTAGAAAATCCACAACTAGAAACTCCACAACTATAGACTCCACAACTTGAAACTCCAAAAGTTTAAACTCCGCAACTTGAGACTCCACAACTAGAAACTCCCCAACCAGAAACTCCGCAACTAGAAACTCCGCAACAGGAGACTCTACAACTAGAAAGTCCACAACTAGAAACTCCAAAACTGGAAACTCCACAACTAGAAACTTCACAATTCGAAACTTTACTAGAAACTCCAAAACTTGAGACTCCACAACTAGGCACTCCACAACTAGACACTCCACAATTAGAGACTCTGCAACACTAGAACTCCGCAACTAGAAACTCCGCATTTAAAAACTCTGCAACAAGAAATTCCACGGCTAGAAACACCACAACTAGACACTCCGCAACTAGAAACTCTACAACTAGAGACTCCTCAACTAGAGAATTCGCAACTAGAAACTCCAAAACTAGATACTCTGCAACTATAAACTCCGCAGCTAGAAACTCCACAACTAGAAACTCCACAACTAGACACTCCCCAACTAGAAACTCCGCAACTAGAAACTCCACAACAGGAGACTCTACAACTAGAAACTCCACAACTAGAAACTCCAAAACTAGAAACTCCACAACTAGAAACTCCGCAAATAGAGACTCCACAACTAGAAACTCCACAACTTGAAACTCCACAACTAGAAACTCCACAACCAGAAACTTCACAAGTAGAAACTCCACAACTAGAAACTCCACAACTAGAAACTCCGCAACTAGAGACTCCACAACTAGAAACTCCCCAACTAGAAACTCCACACCTACAAACTCCACAAATAGAGACTCGGCAACTAGAAATTCCATATCTAGAAACTCCACAACTAAACACTCCACAACTAGAAACTGCAAAACTAGAGACTTCACAACTAGAAACTCCACAACTAGAAACTCCACAACTGGAAACTCCACAACTAGACACTCCGCAACTAGCAACTCCACATTTAGAGACTCCACAACTTGAAACTCCACAACTTTAAACTCCACAACTTGAGACTCAACAACTAGAAACTCCACAACATGAAACTCCACAACTAGAAACTCCACAACCAGAAACTCCACAACCATAAACTCCACAACTAGAAACTCCACAACTAGACACTCTACAACTAAAAACTTCACAATTCGAAACTGTACTAGAAACTCCACAACTTGAAACTCCACAACTAGACACTCCATAACTAGAAACTCCACAACTAGAGACTCTGCAACTATAGAACTCCGCAAGTAGAAACTCCGCGTTTAAAAACTCCGCAACAAGAAATTCCACGGCTATAAACACCACAACTAGACACTCCGCAACTAGAAACTCTACAACTACAGACTCCTCAACTAGAGAATTCGCAACTAGAAACTCCAAAACTAGAGACTCTGCAACTAGAAACTCCGCAGCTAGAAACTCCACAACTCGAAACTCCACAACTCGAAACTCCACAACTAGAAACTCCACAACTTGAGACTCCGCAACTAGAAACTCCACAACTTGAAACTCAACAACTAGAAACTCCACAACCAGAAACTTCACTACTAGAAACTCCACAACTAGAAAATCGCAAACACAGACTCCACAACTAGAAACTCCACAACTTGAAACTCCAGAACTAGAAACTCCACAACCAGAAACTTCACAACTAGAAACTCCACAACTAGAAACTCCACAACTAGAAACTCCGCAGCTAGAGACTCCACAACTAGAAACTCCACAACTAGAAACTCCACAACTACAAACTCCACAAATAGAGACTCGGCAACTAGAAATTCCATATCTAGAAACTCCACAACTAAAAACTCCACAACTAGAAACTGCAAAACTAGAGACTTCACAACTAGAAACTCCACAACTGGAAACTCCACAACTACATACTCCGCAACTAGAAACTCCACAACTAGAGACTCCACAACTTGAAACTCGACAACTTTACACTCCACAACTTGAGACTCCACAACTAGAAACTCCACAACATGAAACTCCATTACTAGAAACTCCAAAACCAGAAACTCCACAATCATAAACTCCGCAACTAGAAACTCCACAACTAGAAACTCTGTAACTAGAGACTCCACAAATAGAAACTCCACAACTAGAAACTCCACAACTACAAACTCCACAAATAGAGACTCGGCTACAAGAAATTTTATGTCTAGAAAGTCCACAACTAAAAACTCCACAACTGGAAACTCCACAACGTGAGACTCCACAACTTGAGACGCTGCAACTAGAAACTCCACAACTTGAAACTTCACAACTAGAAACTCCACAACTAAAAACTCTACAACTAGAGACTCCTCAACTAGAGAATTCGCAACTAGAAACTCCAAAAGTAGAGACTCTGCACCTAGAAACTCCGCAGCTAGAAACTCCACAACAAGAAACTCCACAACTCGAAACTCCACAACTAGAAACTCCACAACTTGAAACTCCACAACTCAAAACTCCACAACTTGAAACTCCACAACTAGAAACTCCACAACTTGAGAATCTGCCACTAGAAACTCCACAACTTGAAAATCCACAACTAGAAACTCCACAACCAGAAACTCCACAACTTGAAACTCCACAACTAGAAACTCCACAACTTGAGACTCTGCCACTAGAAACTCCACAACTTGAAAATCCACAACTAGAAACTCCACAACCAGAAACTCCACAACTAGAAACTCCACAACTAGAAACTCCACAACTAGAAACTACGCAACTAGAGACTCCACAAATTGAAACTCCACAACTTGAAACTCCACAACTAGAAACTCCACAACTAGAAACTCCACAACTAGAAACTCAACAACTAGAAACTCCGCCACTAGAAACTCCACAACTACAAACTCCACAACTACAAACTCCACAAATAGAGACTCGGCAACTAGAAATTCCATATCTAGAAACTCCACAACTAGAAACTGCAAACCTAGAGACTTCACAACTAGAAACTCAACAACTATAAACTCCACAACTAAAAACTCACAACTGGAAACTCCACAACTTGAGACTCCGCAACTTGAAACTCCACAACTAGAAACTCCGCTGTTAAAAACTCCGCAACTAGAAACTCCGCAACTAGAAACTCCACAACTAGAAACTCTACAACTAGAGACTCCGCTACTAGAAACTCCACAACCAGAGACTCTGCAACTAGAAACACCGCCGCTTGAAACTCCACAAATAGAAACTCCGCAACTAGAAACTCCGCAGCTAGAAACTCCACAACTAGAAACTTTGCAACTAGAGACTCCACAACTAGAAACTCCACAACTAGAAACTCCACAACTAGGCACTCCAACCCTAATAACTCTTCAACTAGAAACTCCTAAACTAGAGACTTCACAACTAGAGAATCTACAACTAGGGACTCCGCAACTAGAAACTCCACAACTATAAACTCCACAACTGGAAACTCCACTACTAGATACTCCACAACTTGAAACTCCACAACTAGAGACTCTGCAACTAGAAACTCCACAACTAGAGAGTCCGCAACTCCACAACTAGAAACTTCACAACTGGAAAATCCATAACTTGATACTCCACAACTAGAAACTCCACAACTTGAGACTCTGCCACTAGAAACTCCACAACTTGAAAATCCACAACTAGAAACTCCACAACCAGAAACTCCACAACTAGAAACTCTGCAACTAGAGACTCCACAACTAGAAACTCCACAACTTGAAACTCCACAACTAGAAACTCCACAACTAGAAACTCCACAACTAGAAACTCCACAACTAGAAACTCCGCAACTAGAGACTCCACAATTAAAAACTCCACAACTACAAACTCCACAACTACAAACTCCACAAATAGAGACTCGGCAACTAGAAGTTCCATATCTAGAGACTCCACAACTGAAAACTCCACAACTAGAAACTGCAAAACTAAAGACTTCACAACTAGAAACTCCACAACTAGGAACTCCACAACTAGAAACTCCACAACTAGAGATTCCGCAACTAGAAACTCCACAACCAGAGACTCTGCAACTAGAAACTCCGCAGCTAGAAACTCCACAAATAGAAGCTCCGAAACTAGAAACTCCGCAGCTAGAAACTACAGAACTAGAGACTCCACAACTAGAAACTCCACAACTAGAAACTCCACAACTTGAAACCTCACAACCTTAAGTTTCGCAACTAGAAAATCCACAGCTAGAGATTCCGCAACTAGAATCTTCACAACTAGAAACTCCACAACTCAAAACTCCACAATTAGAAACTCCAAAACTAGAACTTCCAACACTCGAAAGTCCACAACTGGAAACTCCACAACTAGACACTCCACAACTAAAAACTCTTCAACTAGAAACTCCTAAACAAGAGACTCCACAACTAGAGAATCTACAACTAGAGACTTCAAACTAGAAACTCCACAACTAGAAACTCCACAACTAAAAACTCAACAACTAGAAACTCCACCGCTTGAGACTGCGCAACTTTAAACTCCACAATTAGAAACTCCGCAACTAAAAACTCCACAACTAGAAACTCCACAACTGGAAACTCCACTACTAGATACTCCACAACTGGAAACTCGACAACTAGGAACTCCACATCTAGAGACTCCACAACTTGAAACTCCACAACTAGAGACTCTGCAACTAGAAACTCCACAACTAGAGACTCCGCAACTCCACAACTAGAAACTCCACAACTAGAAAATCCACAACTAGAAAGTCCACAACTATAGACTCCACAACTTGAAACTCCAAAAGTTTAAACTCCACAACTTGAGACTCCACAACTAGAAACTCCCCAACCAGAAACTCCGCAACTAGAAACTCCGCAACAGGAGACTCTACAACTAGAAACTCCACAACTAGAAACTCCAAAACTAGAAACTCCACAACTAGAAACTTCACAATTCGAAACTTTACTAGAAACTCCAAAACTTGAGACTCCACAACTAGGCACTCCACAACTAGAAACTCCACAATTAGAGACTCTGCAACACTAGAACTCCGCAACTAGAAACTCCGCATTCAAAAACTCCGCAACAAGAAATTCCACGGCTAGAAACACCACAACTAGACACTCCGCAACTAGAAACTCTACAACTAGAGACTCCTCAACTAGAGAATTCGCAACTAGAAACTCCAAAACTAGATACTCTGCAACTATAAACTCCGCAGCTAGAAACTCCACAACTAGAAACTCCACAACTCGAAACTCCACAACTAGAAACTCCGCAAATAGAGACTCCACAACTAGAAACTCCACAACTTGAAACTCCACAACTAGAAACTCCACAACCAGAAACTTCACAAGTAGAAACTCCACAACTAGAAACTCCACAACTAGAAACTCCGCAACTAGAGACTCCACAACTAGAAACTCCCCAACTAGAAACTCCACACCTACAAACTCCACAAATAGAGACTCGGCAACTAGAAATTCCATATCTAGAAACTCCACAACTAAAAACTCCACAAGTAGAAACTGCAAAACTAGAGACTTCACAACTAGAAACTCCACAACTAGAAACTCCACAACTGGAAACTCCACAACTAGACACTCCGCAACTAGCAACTCCACATTTAGAGACTCCACAACTTGAAACTCCACAACTTTAAACTCCACAACTTGAGACTCAACAACTAGAAACTCCACAACATGAAACTCCACAACTAGAAACTCCACAACCAGAAACTCCACAACCATAAACTCCACAACTAGAAACTCCACAACTAGACACTCTACAACTAAAAACTTCACAATTCGAAACTGTACTAGAAACTCCACAACTTGAAACTCCACAACTAGACACTCCATAACTAGAAACTCCACAACTAGAGACTCTGCAACTATAGAACTCCGCAAGTAGAAACTCCGCGTTTAAAAACTCCGCAACAAGAAATTCCACGGCTATAAACACCACAACTAGACACTCCGCAACTAGAAACTCTACAACTACAGACTCCTCAACTAGAGAATTCGCAACTAGAAACTCCAAAACTAGAGACTGCAACTAGAAACTCCGCAGCTAGAAACTCCACAACTCGAAACTCCACAACTCGAAACTCCACAACTAGAAACTCCACAACTTGAGACTCCGCAACTAGAAACTCCACAACTTGAAACTCAACAACTAGAACTCCACAACCAGAAACTTCACTACTAGAAACTCCACAACTAGAAAATCGCAAACAGAGACTCCACAGCTAGAAACTCCATAACTTGAAACTCCAGAACTAGAAACTCCACAACCAGAAACTTCCCAACTAGAAACTCCACAACTAGAAACTCCACAACTAGAAACTCCGCAGCTAGAGACTCCACAACTCGAAACTCCACAACTAGAAACTCCACAACTACAAACTCCACAAATAGAGACTCGGCAACTAGAAATTCCATATCTAGAAACTCCACAACTAAAAACTCCACAACTAGAAACTGCAAAACTAGAGACTTCACAACTAGAAACTCCACAACTGGAAACTCCACAACTACATACTCCGCAACTAGAAACTCCACAACTAGAGACTCCACAACTTGAAACTCGACAACTTTACACTCCACAACTTGAGACTCCACAACTAGAAACTCCACAACATGAAACTCCATTACTAGAAACTCCAAAACCAGAAACTCCACAATCATAAACTCCGCAACTAGAAACTCCACAACTAGAAACTCTGTAACTAGAGACTCCACAAATAGAAACTCCACAACTAGAAACTCCACAACTACAAACTCCACAAATAGAGACTCGGCTACAAGAAATTTTATGTCTAGAAAGTCCACAAATAAAAACTCCACAACTGGAAACTCCACAACGTGAGACTCCACAACTTGAGACGCTGCAACTAGAAACTCCACAACTTGAAACTTCACAACTAGAAACTCCACAACTAAAAACTCTACAACTAGAGACTCCTCAACTAGAGAATTCGCAACTAGAAACTCCAAAAGTAGAGACTCTGCACCTAGAAACTCCGCAGCTAGAAACTCCACAACTAGAAACTCCACAACTCGAAACTCCACAACTAGAAACTCCACAACTTGAAACTCCACAACTCAAAACTCCACAACTTGAAACTCCACAACTAGAAACTCCAAAACTTGAGAATCTGCCACTAGAAACTCCACAACTTGAAAATCCACAACTAGAAACTCCACAACCAGAAACTCCACAACTAGAAACTCCACAACTAGAAACTCCACAACTAGAAACTACGCAACTAGAGACTCCACAACTTGAAACTCCACAACTTGAAACTCCACAACTAGAAACTCCACAACTAGAAACTCAACAACTAGAAACTCCGCCACTAGAAACTCCACAACTACAAACTCCACAACTACAAACTCCACAAATAGAGACTCGGCAACTAGAAATTCCATATCTAGAAACTCCACAACTAGAAACTGCAAACCTAGAGACTTCACAACTAGAAACTCAACAACAATAAACTCCACAACAAAAAACTCACAACTGGAAACTCCACAACTTGAGACTCCGCAACTTGAAACTCCACAACTAGAAACTCCGCAACTAGAAACTCCGCAACTAGAAACTCCACAACCCTAAACTCCACAACTAGATACTCCACAACTGGAAACTCCACAACAAGATACTTCACAACTGGGAACTCCACAACTAGATACTCCATATCTGGAAACTCCACAACTAGAAACTCCACAGCTAGAGACTCAACAACTCGAAACTCCACAACTAGAAACTCAACAATTAGGAACTCCACAACCAGACACTCCGCAGTTCCACAACTGGAAACTCCACAACTGGAAACTCCACAACTAGATACTCCGCAACTAGAAACTCCACAACTAGAGACTCCACAACTTGAAACTCCACAACTAGAAACTCCACAACAAGAAACTCTGCAACTAGAAACTCCACAACCCTAAACTCCACAACTAGATACTCCACAACTGGAAACTCCACAACAAGATACTTCACAACTGGGAACTCCACAACTAGATACTCCATATCTGGAAACTCCACAACTAGAAACTCCACAGCTAGAGACTCAACAACTCTTAACTCCACAACTAGAAACTCAACAATTAGGAACTCCACAACCAGACACTCCGCAGTTCCACAACTGGAAACTCCACAACTGGAAACTCCACAACTAGATACTCCGCAACTAGAAACTCCACAACTAGAGACTCCACAACTAGAAACTCCACAACTAGAAACTCCACAACTATGAACTCCACAAATGGAGACTTGGCTACAAGAAATTTCATGTCTAGAAAGTCCAGAACTAAAAACTCCACAACTGGAACTCCACAACTAGAAACTCAACAACTAGAGATTCCGCAACTAGATACTCCCCAACCTGAGACTCTGCAACTAGAAACTCCGCAGCTAGAAACTCCACAATTAAAAGCTCCACAACTAGAAACTCCGCAGCTAGAAACTACAGAACTAAACACTCCACAACTAGAAACTCCACAACTAGAAACTCCACAACTTGAAACTCCACAACTCAAAACTCCAACTAGAAACTCCAAAACTCGAACTTTCACAACTCGAAACACCACAACTGGAAACTCCACAACTAGACAGTCTTCAACTAGAAACTCCTAAACTAGAGACTCCACAACTAAAGAATCTACAACTAGAGACTTCAAACTAGAAACTCAACAACTAGAAACTCCACAACTAAAAACTCAACAACTAGAAACGCCACAGCTTGAGACTCCGCAACTTGAAACTCCACAACTAGAAACTCCGCAACTAGAAACTCCACAACTAGGGACTCCGCAACTAGAAACTCCGCAACGAGAAACTCCACAACTGGAAACTCCACTACTAGATACTCCACAACTGGAAACTCGACAACTAGAAACTCCACATCTAGAGACTCCACAACTTCAAACTCCACAATTAGAGACTCTGCAACTAGAAACTCCACAACTAGAGACTCCGAAACTCCACAACTAGAAACTCTACAACTGGAAAATCCAATCTAGATACTCCACAACTAGAAAATCCACAACTAGAAACTCCACAACTTGAAACTCCACAAGCTTAAACTGCACAACTTGAGACTCCACAACTAGAAATTCCACAACTAGAAACTCCACAACTAGAAACTACCCAACTAGAAAATCGCAACCAGAGACTCCACAACTAGAAACTCCACAACTTGAAACTCCAGAACTAGAAACTCCACAACCAGAAACTTCACAACTAGAAACTCCACAACTAGAAACTCCACAACTAGAAACTCCGCAACTAGAGACTCCACAACTAGAAACTCCACAACTAGAAACTCCACAACTACAAACTCCACAAATAGAGACTCGGCAACTGGAAATTCCATATCTAGAAACTCCACAACTAAAAACTCCACAACTAGAAACTGCAAAACTAGAGACTTCACAACTAGAAACTCCACAACTGGAAACTCCACAATTAGATACTCCACAACTAGAAACTCCACAACTAGAGACTCCACAACTTGAAACTCGACAACTTTAAACTCCACAACTTGAGACTCCACAACTAGAAACTCCACAACATGAAACTCCACAACAAGAAACTCCAAAACCAGAAACTCCACAACCATAAACTCCGCAACTAGAAACTCCACAACTAGAAACTCTGCAACTAGAGACTCCACAAATAGAAACTCCACAACTAGAAACTCCACAACTACAAACTCCACAAATAGAGACTCGGCTACAAGAAATTTCATGTCTAGAAAGTCCACAACTAAAAACTCCACAACTGGAAACTCCACAACTTGAGACTCCACAACTTGAGACGCCGCAACTAGAAACTCCACAACTTGAAACTTCACAACTGGAAACTCCACAACTAAAAACTCTACAACTAGAGACTCCTCAACTAGAGAATTCACAACTAGAAACTTCAAAAGTAGAGACTCTGCACCTAAAAACTCCGCAGCTAGAAACTCCACAACTAGAAACTCCACAACTCGAAACTCCACAACTAGAAACTCCACAACTAGAAACTCCACAACTTGAGACTCTGCCACAAGAAACTCAACAACTTGAAAATCCACAACTAAAAACTCCACAACCAGAAACTCCAAATCTAGAAAATCCACAACTAGAAACTCCACAACTAGAAACTCCGCAACTAGAGACTCCACAACTAGAAACTCCACAACTAGAAACTCCAACACTAGAAACTCCACAACTAGAAACTCCGCAACTAGAGACTCCACAATTAGAAACTCCACAACTACAAACTCCACAACTACAAACTCCACAAATAGAGACTCGGCAACTAGAAGTTCCATATCTAGAAACTCCACAACTGAAAACTCCACAACTAGAAACTGCAAAACTAGAAACTTCACAACTAGAAACTCCACAACTAGAAACTCTACAACTAGAAACTCCACAACTAGAGATTCCGCAACTAGAAACTCCACAACCAGAGACTCTGCAACTAGAAACTCTGCAGCCTGAAACTCCACAAATAGAAGCTCCGAAACTAGAAACTCCGCAGCTAGAAACTACAGAACTAGAGACTCCACAACTAGAAACTCCACAACTTGAAACCTCACAACCTTAAGTTTCGCAACTAGAAAATTCACAGCTAGAGATTCCGCAACTAGAATCTTCACAACTAGAAACTCCACAACTCAAATCTTCACAACTAGAAACTCCAAAACTAGAACTTCCAACACTCGAAAGTCCACAACTGGAAACTCCAACACTAGACACTCCACAACTAAAAACTCTTCAACTAGAAACTCCTAAACTAGAGACTCCACAACTAGAGAATCTACAACTAGAGACTTCAAACTAGAAACTCAACAACTAGAAACTCCACAACTAAAAACTCAACAACTAGAAACTCCACAGCTTGAGACTCCACAACTTGAAACTCCACAATTAGAAACTCCGCAACTAGAAACTCCACAACTAGAAACTCCACAACTTGAGACACTGCCACTAGAAACTCCACAACTTGAAAATCCACAACTAGAAACTCCACAACTAGAAACTCCACAGCTTGAGACTGCGCAACTTTAAACTCCACAATTAGAAACTCCGCAACTAAAAACTCCACAACTAGAAACTCCACAACTGGAAACTCCACTACTAGATACTCCACAACTGGAAACTCGACAACTAGGAACTCCACATCTAGAGACTCCACAACTTGAAACTCCACAACTAGAGACTCTGCAACTAGAAACTCCACAACTAGAGACTCCGCAACTCCACAACTAGAAACTCCACAACTAGAAAATCCACAACTAGAAACTCCACAACTATAGACTCCACAACTTGAAACTCCAAAAGTTTAAACTCCACAACTTGAGACTCCACAACTAGAAACTCCCCAACCAGAAACTCCGCAACTAGAAACTCCGCAACAGGAGACTCTACAACTAGAAACTCCACAACTAGAAACTCCAAAACTAGAAACTCCACAACTAGAAACTTCACAATTCGAAACTTTACTAGAAACTCCAAAACTTGAGACTCCACAACTAGGCACTCCACAACTAGAAACTCCACAATTAGAGACTCTGCAACACTAGAACTCCGCAACTAGAAACTCCGCATTTAAAAACTCCGCAACAAGAAATTCCACGGCTAGAAACACCACAACTAGACACTCCGCAACTAGAAACTCTACAACTAGAGACTCCTCAACTAGAGAATTCGCAACTAGAAACTCCAAAACTAGATACTCTGCAACTATAAACTCCGCAGCTAGAAACTCCACAACTAGAAACTCCACAACTCGAAACTCCACAGCTAGAAACTCCGCAAATAGAGACTCCACAACTAGAAACTCCACAACTTGAAACTCCACAACTAGAAACTCCACAACCAGAAACTTCACAAGTAGAAACTCCACAACTAGAAACTCCACAACTAGAAACTCCGCAACTAGAGACTCCACAACTAGAAACTCCCCAACTAGAAACTCCACACCTACAAACTCCACAAATAGAGACTCGGCAACTAGAAATTCCATATCTAGAAACTCCACAACTAAAAACTCCACAACTAGAAACTGCAAAACTAAAGACTTCACAACTAGAAACTCCACAACTAGGAACTCCACAACTAGAAACTCCACAACTAGAGATTCCGCAACTAGAAACTCCACAACCAGAGACTCTGCAACTAGAAACTCCGCAGCTAGAAACTCCACAAATAGAAGCTCCGAAACTAGAAACTCCGCAGCTAGAAACTACAGAACTAGAGACTCCACAACTAGAAACTCCACAACTAGAAACTCCACAACTTGAAACCTCACAACCTTAAGTTTCGCAACTAGAAAATCCACAGCTAGAGATTCCGCAACTAGAATCTTCACAACTAGAAACTCCACAACTCAAAACTCCACAATTAGAAACTCCAAAACTAGAACTTCCAACACTCGAAAGTCCACAACTGGAAACTCCACAACTAGACACTCCACAACTAAAAACTCTTCAACTAGAAACTCCTAAACAAGAGACTCCACAACTAGAGAATCTACAACTAGAGACTTCAAACTAGAAACTCCACAACTAGAAACTCCACAACTAAAAACTCAACAACTAGAAACTCCACAGCTTGAGACTGCGCAACTTTAAACTCCACAGTTAGAAACTCCGCAACTAAAAACTCCACAACTAGAAACTCCACAACTGGAAACTCCACTACTAGATACTCCACAACTGGAAACTCGACAACTAGGAACTCCACATCTAGAGACTCCACAACTTGAAACTCCACAACTAGAGACTCTGCAACTAGAAACTCCACAACTAGAGACTCCGCAACTCCACAACTAGAAACTCCACAACTAGAAAATCCACAACTAGAAACTCCACAACTATAGACTCCACAACTTGAAACTCCAAAAGTTTAAACTCCACAACTTGAGACTCCACAACTAGAAACTCCCCAACCAGAAACTCCGCAACTAGAAACTCCGCAACAGGAGACTCTACAACTAGAAACTCCACAACTAGAAACTCCAAAACTAGAAACTCCACAACTAGAAACTTCACAATTCGAAACTTTACTAGAAACTCCAAAACTTGAGACTCCACAACTAGGCACTCCACAACTAGAAACTCCACAATTAGAGACTCTGCAACACTAGAACTCCGCAACTAGAAACTCCGCATTCAAAAACTCCGCAACAAGAAATTCCACGGCTAGAAACACCACAACTAGACACTCCGCAA
Organism: Rhipicephalus microplus; assembly: GCF_043290135.1. Lineage (NCBI taxonomy): Eukaryota > Metazoa > Arthropoda > Arachnida > Ixodida > Ixodidae > Rhipicephalus > Rhipicephalus microplus. The sequence continues at coordinate 468,943 of NW_027464650.1, forward strand.
CTAGAAACTCTACAACTAGAGACTCCTCAACTAGAGAATTCGCAACTAGAAACTCCAAAACTAGATACTCTGCAACTATAAACTTCGCAGCTAGAAACTCCACAACTAGAAACTCCACAACTCGAAACTCCACAACTAGAAACTCCGCAAATAGAGACTCCACAACTAGAAACTCCACAACTAGAAACTCCACAACTAGAAACTTCACAAGTAGAAACTCCACAACTAGAAACTCCACAACTAGAAACTCCGCAACTAGAGACTCCACAACTAGAAACTCCCCAACTAGAAACTCCACACCTACAAACTCCACAAATAGAGACTCGGCAACTAGAAATTCCATATCTAGAAACTCCACAACTAAAAACTCCACAACTAGAAACTGCAAAACTAGAGACTTCACAACTAGAAACTCCACAACTAGAAACTCCACAACTGGAAACTCCACAACTAGACACTCCGCAACTAGCAACTCCACATTTAGAGACTCCACAACTTTAAACTCCACAACTTTAAACTCCACAACTTGAGACTCAACAACTAGAAACTCCACAACATGAAACTCCACAACTAGAAACTCCACAACCAGAAACTCCACAACCATAAACTCCACAACTAGAAACTCCACAACTAGACACTCTACAACAAAAAACTTCACAATTCGAAACTGTACTAGAAACTCCACAACTTGAAACTCCACAACTAGACACTCCATAACTAGAAACTCCACAACTAGAGACTCTGCAACTATAGAACTCCGCAAGTAGAAACTCCGCGTTTAAAAACTACGCAACAAGAAATTCCACGGCTATAAACACCACAACTAGACACTCCGCAACTAGAAACTCTACAACTACAGACTCCTCAACTAGAGAATTCGCAACTAGAAACTCCAAAACTAGAGACTCTGCAACTAGAAACTCCGCAGCTAGAAACTCCACAACTCGAAACTCCACAACTCGAAACTCCACAACTAGAAACTCCACAACTTGAGACTCCGCAACTAGAAACTCCACAACTTGAAACTCAACAACTAGAACTCCACAACCAGAAACTTCACTACTAGAAACTCCACAACTAGAAAATCGCAAACAGAGACTCCACAACTAGAAACTCCACAACTTGAAACTCCAGAACTAGAAACTCCACAACCAGAAACTTCACAACTAGAAACTCCACAACTAGAAACTCCACAACTAGAAACTCCGCAGCTAGAGACTCCACAACTAGAAACTCCACAACTAGAAACTCCACAACTACAAACTCCACAAATAGAGACTCGGCAACTAGAAATTCCATATCTAGAAACTCCACAACTAAAAACTCCACAACTAGAAACTGCAAAACTAGAGACTTCACAACTAGAAACTCCACAACTGGAAACTCCACAACTACATACTCCGCAACTAGAAACTCCACAACTAGAGACTCCACAACTTGAAACTCGACAACTTTACACTCCACAACTTGAGACTCCACAACTAGAAACTCCACAACATGAAACTCCATTACTAGAAACTCCAAAACCAGAAACTCCACAATCATAAACTCCGCAACTAGAAACTCCACAACTAGAAACTCTGTAACTAGAGACTCCACAAATAGAAACTCCACAACTAGAAACTCCACAACTACAAACTCCACAAATAGAGACTCGGCTACAAGAAATTTTATGTCTAGAAAGTCCACAAATAAAAACTCCACAACTGGAAACTCCACAACGTGAGACTCCACAACTTGAGACGCTGCAACTAGAAACTCCACAACTTGAAACTTCACAACTAGAAACTCCACAACTAAAAACTCTACAACTAGAGACTCCTCAACTAGAGAATTCGCAACTAGAAACTCCAAAAGTAGAGACTCTGCACCTAGAAACTCCGCAGCTAGAAACTCCACAACTAGAAACTCCACAACTCGAAACTCCACAACTAGAAACTCCACAACTTGAAACTCCACAACTCAAAACTCCACAACTTGAAACTCCACAACTAGAAACTCCACAACTTGAGAATCTGCCACTAGAAACTCCACAACTTGAAAATCCACAACTAGAAACTCCACAACCAGAAACTCCACAACTAGAAACTCCACAACTAGAAACTCCACAACTAGAAACTACGCAACTAGAGACTCCACAACTTGAAACTCCACAACTTGAAACTCCACAACTAGAAACTCCACAACTAGAAACTCCACAACTAGAAACTCAACAACTAGAAACTCCGCCACTAGAAACTCCACAACTACAAACTCCACAACTACAAACTCCACAAATAGAGACTCGGCAACTAGAAATTCCATATCTAGAAACTCCACAACTAGAAACTGCAAACCTAGAGACTTCACAACTAGAAACTCAACAACAATAAACTCCACAACTAAAAACTCACAACTGGAAACTCCACAACTTGAGACTCCGCAACTTGAAACTCCACAACTAGAAACTCCGCAACTAGAAACTCCGCAACTAGAAACTCCACAACCCTAAACTCCACAACTAGATACTCCACAACTGGAAACTCCACAACAAGATACTTCACAACTGGGAACTCCACAACTAGATACTCCATATCTGGAAACTCCACAACTAGAAACTCCACAGCTAGAGACTCAACAACTCGAAACTCCACAACTAGAAACTCAACAATTAGGAACTCCACAACCAGACACTCCGCAGTTCCACAACTGGAAACTCCACAACTGGAAACTCCACAACTAGATACTCCGCAACTAGAAACTCCACAACTAGAGACTCCACAACTTGAAACTCCACAACTAGAAACTCCACAACAAGAAACTCTGCAACTAGAAACTCCACAACCCTAAACTCCACAACTAGATACTCCACAACTGGAAACTCCACAACAAGATACTTCACAACTGGGAACTCCACAACTAGATACTCCATATCTGGAAACTCCACAACTAGAAACTCCACAGCTAGAGACTCAACAACTCGAAACTCCACAACTAGAAACTCAACAATTAGGAACTCCACAACCAGACACTCCGCAGTTCCACAACTGGAAACTCCACAACTGGAAACTCCACAACTAGATACTCCGCAACTAGAAACTCCACAACTAGAGACTCCACAACTAGAAACTCCACAACTAGAAACTCCACAACTATGAACTCCACAAATGGAGACTTGGCTACAAGAAATTTCATGTCTAGAAAGTCCAGAACTAAAAACTCCACAACTGGAAACTCCACAACTAGAAACTCAACAACTAGAGATTCCGCAACTAGATACTCCCCAACCTGAGACTCTGCAACTAGAAACTCCGCAGCTAGAAACTCCACAATTAAAAGCTCCACAACTAGAAACTCCGCAGCTAGAAACTACAGAACTAAACACTTCACAACTAGAAACTCCACAACTAGAAACTCCACAACTTGAAACTCCACAACTCAAAACTCCAACTAGAAACTCCAAAACTCGAACTTTCACAACTCGAAACACCACAACTGGAAACTCCACAACTAGACAGTCTTCAACTAGAAACTCCTAAACTAGAGACTCCACAACTAGAGAATCTACAACTAGAGACTTCAAACTAGAAACTCAACAACTAGAAACTCCACAACTAAAAACTCAACAACTAGAAACGCCACAGCTTGAGACTCCGCAACTTGAAACTCCACAACTAGAAACTCCGCAACTAGAAACTCCACAACTAGGGACTCCGCAACTAGAAACTCCGCAACGAGAAACTCCACAACTGGAAACTCCACTACTAGATACTCCACAACTGGAAACTCGACAACTAGAAACTCCACATCTAGAGACTCTACAACTTCAAACTCCACAATTAGAGACTCTGCAACTAGAAACTCCACAACTAGAGACTCCGAAACTCCACAACTAGAAACTCTACAACTGGAAAATCCAATCTAGATACTCCACAACTAGAAAATCCACAACTAGAAACTCCACAACTTGAAACTCCACAAGCTTAAACTGCACAACTTGAGACTCCACAACTAGAAATTCCACAACTAGAAACTCCACAACTAGAAACTACCCAACTAGAAAATCGCAACCAGAGACTCCACAACTAGAAACTCCACAACTTGAAACTCCAGAACTAGAAACTCCACAACCAGAAACTTCACAACTAGAAACTCCACAACTAGAAACTCCACAACTAGAAACTCCGCAACTAGAGACTCCACAACTAGAAACTCCACAACTAGAAACTCCACAACTACAAACTCCACAAATAGAGACTCGGCAACTGGAAATTCCATATCTAGAAACTCCACAACTAAAAACTCCACAACTAGAAACTGCAAAACTAGAGACTTCACAACTAGAAACTCCACAACTGGAAACTCCACAATTAGATACTCCTCAACTAGAAACTCCACAACTAGAGACTCCACAACTTGAAACTCGACAACTTTAAACTCCACAACTTGAGACTCCACAACTAGAAACTCCACAACATGAAACTCCACAACAAGAAACTCCAAAACCAGAAACTCCACAACCATAAACTCCGCAACTAGAAACTCCACAACTAGAAACTCTGCAACTAGAGACTCCACAAATAGAAACTCCACAACTAGAAACTCCACAACTACAAACTCCACAAATAGAGACTCGGCTACAAGAAATTTCATGTCTAGAAAGTCCACAACTAAAAACTCCACAACTGGAAACTCCACAACTTGAGACTCCACAACTTGAGACGCCGCAACTAGAAACTCCACAACTTGAAACTTCACAACTAGAAACTCCACAACTAAAAACTCTACAACTAGAGACTCCTCAACTAGAGAATTCACAACAAGAAACTTCAAAAGTAGAGACTCTGCACCTAAAAACTCCGCAGCTAGAAACTCCACAACTAGAAACTCCACAACTCGAAACTCCACAACTAGAAACTCCACAACTAGAAACTCCACAACTTGAGACTCTGCCACAAGAAACTCAACAACTTGAAAATCTACAACTAAAAACTCCACAACCAGAAACTCCAAATCTAGAAAATCCACAACTAGAAACTCCACAACTAGAAACTCCGCAACTAGAGACTCCACAACTAGAAACTCCACAACTAGAAACTCCAACACTAGAAACTCCACAACTAGAAACTCCGCAACTAGAGACTCCACAATTAGAAACTCCACAACTACAAACTCCACAACTACAAACTCCACAAATAGAGACTCGGCAACTGGAAATTCCATATCTAGAAACTCCACAACTAAAAACTCCACAACTAGAAACTGCAAAACTAGAGACTTCACAACTAGAAACTCCACAACTGGAAACTCCACAATTAGATACTCCTCAACTAGAAACTCCACAACTAGAGACTCCACAACTTGAAACTCGACAACTTTAAACTCCACAACTTGAGACTCCACAACTAGAAACTCCACAACATGAAACTCCACAACAAGAAACTCCAAAACCAGAAACTCCACAACCATAAACTCCGCAACTAGAAACTCCACAACTAGAAACTCTGCAACTAGAGACTCCACAAATAGAAACTCCACAACTAGAAACTCCACAACTACAAACTCCACAAATAGAGACTCGGCTACAAGAAATTTCATGTCTAGAAAGTCCACAACTAAAAACTCCACAACTGGAAACTCCACAACTTGAGACTCCACAACTTGAGACGCCGCAACTAGAAACTCCACAACTTGAAACTTCACAACTAGAAACTCCACAACTAAAAACTCTACAACTAGAGACTCCTCAACTAGAGAATTCACAACTAGAAACTTCAAAAGTAGAGACTCTGCACCTAAAAACTCCGCAGCTAGAAACTCCACAACTAGAAACTCCACAACTCGAAACTCCACAACTAGAAACTCCACAACTAGAAACTCCACAACTTGAGACTCTGCCACAAGAAACTCAACAACTTGAAAATCTACAACTAAAAACTCCACAACCAGAAACTCCAAATCTAGAAAATCCACAACTAGAAACTCCACAACTAGAAACTCCGCAACTAGAGACTCCACAACTAGAAACTCCACAACTAGAAACTCCAACACTAGAAACTCCACAACTAGAAACTCCGCAACTAGAGACTCCACAATTAGAAACTCCACAACTACAAACTCCACAACTACAAACTCCACAAATAGAGACTCGGCAACTAGAAGTTCCATATCTAGAAACTCCACAACTGAAAACTCCACAACTAGAAACTGCAAAACTAGAAACTTCACAACTAGAAACTCCACAACTAGAAACTCTACAACTAGAAACTCCACAACTAGAGATTCCGCAACTAGAAACTCCACAACCAGAGACTCTGCAACTAGAAACTCCGCAGCCTGAAACTCCACAAATAGAAGCTCCGAAACTAGAAACTCCGCAGCTAGAAACTACAGAACTAGAGACTCCACAACTAGAAACTCCACAACTTGAAACCTCACAACCTTAAGTTTCGCAACTAGAAAATTCACAGCTAGAGATTCCGCAACTAGAATCTTCACAACTATAAACTCCACAACTCAAATCTTCACAACTAGAAACTCCAAAACTAGAACTTCCAACCCTCGAAAGTCCACAACTGGAAACTCCAACACTAGACACTCCACAACTAAAAACTCTTCAACTAGAAACTCCTAAACTAGAGACTCCACAACTAGAGAATCTACAACTAGAGACTTCAAACTAGAAACTCAACAACTAGAAACTCCACAACTAAAAACTCAACAACTAGAAACTCCACAGCTTGAGACTCCACAACTTGAAACTCCACAATTAGAAACTCCGCAACTAGAAACTCCACAACTAGAAACTCCACAACTTGAGACACTGCCACTAGAAACTCCACAACTTGAAAATCCACAACTAGAAACTCCACAACTAGAAACTCCACAGCTTGAGACTGCGCAACTTTAAACTCCACAATTAGAAACTCCGCAACTAAAAACTCCACAACTAGAAACTCCACAACTGGAAACTCCACTACTAGATACTCCACAACTGGAAACTCGACAACTAGGAACTCCACATCTAGAGACTCCACAACTTGAAACTCCACAACTAGAGACTCTGCAACTAGAAACTCCACAACTAGAGACTCCGCAACTCCACAACTAGAAACTCCACAACTAGAAAATCCACAACTAGAAACTCCACAACTATAGACTCCACAACTTGAAACTCCAAAAGTTTAAACTCCACAACTTGAGACTCCACAACTAGAAACTCCCAAACCAGAAACTCCGCAACTAGAAACTCCGCAACAGGAGACTCTACAACTAGAAACTCCACAACTAGAAACTCCAAAACTAGAAACTCCACAACTAGAAACTTCACAATTCGAAACTTTACTAGAAACTCCAAAACTTGAGACTCCACAACTAGGCACTCCACAACTAGAAACTCCACAATTAGAGACTCTGCAACACTAGAACTCCGCAACTAGAAACTCCGCATTTAAAAACTCCGCAACAAGAAATTCCACGGCTAGAAACACCACAACTAGACACTCCGCAACTAGAAACTCTACAACTAGAGACTCCTCAACTAGAGAATTCGCAACTAGAAACTCCAAAACTAGATACTCTGCAACTATAAACTCCGCAGCTAGAAACTCCACAACTAGAAACTCCACAACTCGAAACTCCACAGCTAGAAACTCCGCAAATAGAGACTCCACAACTAGAAACTCCACAACTTGAAACTCCACAACTAGAAACTCCACAACCAGAAACTTCACAAGTAGAAACTCCACAACTAGAAACTCCACAACTAGAAACTCCGCAACTAGAGACTCCACAACTAGAAACTCCCCAACTAGAAACTCCACACCTACAAACTCCACAAATAGAGACTCGGCAACTAGAAATTCCATATCTAGAAACTCCACAACTAAAAACTCCACAACTAGAAACTGCAAAACTAAAGACTTCACAACTAGAAACTCCACAACTAGGAACTCCACAACTAGAAACTCCACAACTAGAGATTCCGCAACTAGAAACTCCACAACCAGAGACTCTGCAACTAGAAACTCCGCAGCTAGAAACTCCACAAATAGAAGCTCCGAAACTAGAAACTCCGCAGCTAGAAACTACAGAACTAGAGACTCCACAACTAGAAACTCCACAACTAGAAACTCCACAACTTGAAACCTCACAACCTTAAGTTTCGCAACTAGAAAATCCACAGCTAGAGATTCCGCAACTAGAATCTTCACAACTAGAAACTCCACAACTCAAAACTCCACAATTAGAAACTCCAAAACTAGAACTTCCAACACTCGAAAGTCCACAACTGGAAACTCCACAACTAGACACTCCACAACTAAAAACTCTTCAACTAGAAACTCCTAAACAAGAGACTCCACAACTAGAGAATCTACAACTAGAGACTTCAAACTAGAAACTCCACAACTAGAAACTCCACAACTAAAAACTCAACAACTAGAAACTCCACAGCTTGAGACTGCGCAACTTTAAACTCCACAATTAGAAACTCCGCAACTAAAAACTCCACAACTAGAAACTCCACAACTGGAAACTCCACTACTAGATACTCCACAACTGGAAACTCGACAACTAGGAACTCCACATCTAGAGACTCCACAACTTGAAACTCCACAACTAGAGACTCTGCAACTAGAAACTCCACAACTAGAGACTCCGCAACTCCACAACTAGAAACTCCACAACTAGAAAATCCACAACTAGAAACTCCACAACTATAGACTCCACAACTTGAAACTCCAAAAGTTTAAACTCCACAACTTGAGACTCCACAACTAGAAACTCCCCAACCAGAAACTCCGCAACTAGAAACTCCGCAACAGGAGACTCTACAACTAGAAACTCCACAACTAGAAACTCCAAAACTAGAAACTCCACAACTAGAAACTTCACAATTCGAAACTTTACTAGAAACTCCAAAACTTGAGACTCCACAACTAGGCACTCCACAACTAGAAACTCCACAATTAGAGACTCTGCAACACTAGAACTCCGCAACTAGAAACTCCGCATTCAAAAACTCCGCAACAAGAAATTCCACGGCTAGAAACACCACAACTAGACACTCCGCAACTAGAAACTCTACAACTAGAGACTCCTCAACTAGAGAATTCGCAACTAGAAACTCCAAAACTAGATACTCTGCAACTATAAACTCCGCAGCTAGAAACTCCACAACTAGAAACTCCACAACTCGAAACTCCACAACTAGAAACTCCGCAAATAGAGACTCCACAACTAGAAACTCCACAACTAGAAACTCCACAACTAGAAACTTCACAAGTAGAAACTCCACAACTAGAAACTCCACAACTAGAAACTCCGCAACTAGAGACTCCACAACTAGAAACTCCCCAACTAGAAACTCCACACCTACAAACTCCACAAATAGAGACTCGGCAACTAGAAATTCCATATCTAGAAACTCCACAACTAAAAACTCCACAACTAGAAACTGCAAAACTAGAGACTTCACAACTAGAAACTCCACAACTAGAAACTCCACAACTGGAAACTCCACAACTAGACACTCCGCAACTAGCAACTCCACATTTAGAGACTCCACAACTTTAAACTCCACAACTTTAAACTCCACAACTTGAGACTCAACAACTAGAAACTCCACAACATGAAACTCCACAACTAGAAACTCCACAACCAGAAACTCCACAACCATAAACTCCACAACTAGAAACTCCACAACTAGACACTCTACAACAAAAAACTTCACAATTCGAAACTGTACTAGAAACTCCACAACTTGAAACTCCACAACTAGACACTCCATAACTAGAAACTCCACAACTAGAGACTCTGCAACTATAGAACTCCGCAAGTAGAAACTCTGCGTTTAAAAACTCCGCAACAAGAAATTCCACGGCTATAAACACCACAACTAGACACTCCGCAACTAGAAACTCTACAACTACAGACTCCTCAACTAGAGAATTCGCAACTAGAAACTCCAAAACTAGAGACTCTGCAACTAGAAACTCCGCAGCTAGAAACTCCACAACTCGAAACTCCACAACTCGAAACTCCACAACTAGAAACTCCACAACTTGAGACTCCGCAACTAGAAACTCCACAACTTGAAACTCAACAACTAGAACTCCACAACCAGAAACTTCACTACTAGAAACTCCACAACTAGAAAATCGCAAACAGAGACTCCACAACTAGAAACTCCACAACTTGAAACTCCAGAACTAGAAACTCCACAACCAGAAACTTCACAACTAGAAACTCCACAACTAGAAACTCCACAACTAGAAACTCCGCAGCTAGAGACTCCACAACTAGAAACTCCACAACTAGAAACTCCACAACTACAAACTCCACAAATAGAGACTCGGCAACTAGAAATTCCATATCTAGAAACTCCACAATTAAAAACTCCACAACTAGAAACTGCAAAACTAGAGACTTCACAACTAGAAACTCCACAACTGGAAACTCCACAACTACATACTCCGCAACTAGAAACTCCACAACTAGAGACTCCACAACTTGAAACTCGACAACTTTACACTCCACAACTTGAGACTCCACAACTAGAAACTCCACAACATGAAACTCCATTACTAGAAACTCCAAAACCAGAAACTCCACAATCATAAACTCCGCAACTAGAAACTCCACAACTAGAAACTCTGTAACTAGAGACTCCACAAATAGAAACTCCACAACTAGAAACTCCACAACTACAAACTCCACAAATAGAGACTCGGCTACAAGAAATTTTATGTCTAGAAAGTCCACAACTAAAAACTCCACAACTGGAAACTCCACAACGTGAGACTCCACAACTTGAGACGCTGCAACTAGAAACTCCACAACTTGAAACTTCACAACTAGAAACTCCACAACTAAAAACTCTACAACTAGAGACTCCTCAACTAGAGAATTCGCAACTAGAAACTCCAAAAGTAGAGACTCTGCACCTAGAAACTCCGCAGCTAGAAACTCCACAACTAGAAACTCCACAACTCGAAACTCCACAACTAGAAACTCCACAACTTGAAACTCCACAACTCAAAACTCCACAACTTGAAACTCCACAACTAGAAACTCCACAACTTGAGAATCTGCCACTAGAAACTCCACAACTTGAAAATCCACAACTAGAAACTCCACAACCAGAAACTCCACAACTAGAAACTCCACAACTAGAAACTCCACAACTAGAAACTACGCAACTAGAGACTCCACAACTTGAAACTCCACAACTTGAAACTCCACAACTAGAAACTCCACAACTAGAAACTCCACAACTAGAAACTCTACAACTAGAAACTCCGCCACTAGAAACTCCACAACTACAAACTCCACAACTACAAACTCCACAAATAGAGACTCGGCAACTAGAAATTCCATATCTAGAAACTCCACAACTAGAAACTGCAAACCTAGAGACTTCACAACTAGAAACTCAACAACAATAAACTCCACAACTAAAAACTCACAACTGGAAACTCCACAACTTGAGACTCCGCAACTTGAAACTCCACAACTAGAAACTCCGCTGTTAAAAACTCCGCAACTAGAAACTCCGCAACTAGAAACTCCACAACCCTAAACTCCACAACTAGATACTCCACAACTGGAAACTCCACAACAAGATACTTCACAACTGGGAACTCCACAACTAGATACTCCATATCTGGAAACTCCACAACTAGAAACTCCACAGCTAGAGACTCAACAACTCGAAACTCCACAACTAGAAACTCAACAATTAGGAACTCCACAACCAGACACTCCGCAGTTCCACAACTGGAAACTCCACAACTGGAAACTCCACAACTAGATACTCCGCAACTAGAAACTCCACAACTAGAGACTCCACAACTTGAAACTCCACAACTAGAAACTCCACAACAAGAAACTCTGCAGCTAGAAACTCCACAACCCTAAACTCCACAAGTAGATACTCCACAACTGGAAACTCCACAACAAGATACTTCACAACTGGGAACTCCACAACTAGATACTCCATATCTGGAAACTCCACAACTAGAAACTCCACAGCTAGAGACTCAACAACTCGAAACTCCACAACTAGAAACTCAACAATTAGGAACTCCACAACCAGACACTCCGCAGTTCCACAACTGGAAACTCCACAACTGGAAACTCCACAACTAGATACTCCGCAACTAGAAACTCCACAACTAGAGACTCCACAACTAGAAACTCCACAACTAGAAAGTCCACAACTATGAACTCCACAAATGGAGACTTGGCTACAAGAAATTTCATGTCTAGAAAGTCCAGAACTAAAAACTCCACAACTGGAAACTCCACAACTAGAAACTCAACAACTAGAGATTCCGCAACTAGATACTCCCCAACCTGAGACTGTGCAACTAGAAACTCCGCAGCTAGAAACTCCACAATTAAAAGCTCCACAACTAGAAACTCCGCAGCTAGAAACTACAGAACTAAACACTCCACAACTAGAAACTCCACAACTAGAAACTCCACAACTTGAAACTCCACAACTCAAAACTCCAACTAGAAACTCCAAAACTCGAACTTTCACAACTCGAAACACCACAACTGGAAACTCCACAACTAGACAGTCTTCAACTAGAAACTCCTAAACTAGAGACTCCACAACTAGAGAATCTACAACTAGAGACTTCAAACTAGAAACTCAACAACTAGAAACTCCACAACTAAAAACTCAACAACTAGAAACGCCACAGCTTGAGACTCCGCAACTTGAAACTCCACAACTAGAAACTCCGCAACTAGAAACTCCACAACTAGGGACTCCGCAACTAGAAACTCCGCAATGAGAAACTCCACAACTGGAAACTCCACTACTAGATACTCCACAACTGGAAACTCGACAACTAGAAACTCCACATCTAGAGACTCCACAACTTCAAACTCCACAATTAGAGACTCTGCAACTAGAAACTCCACAACTAGAGACTCCGAAACTCCACAACTAGAAACTCTGCAACTGGAAAATCCAATCTAGATACTCCACAACTAGAAAATCCACAACTAGAAACTCCACAACTTCAAACTCCACAAGCTTAAACTGCACAACTTGAGACTCCACAACTAGAAATTCCACAACTAGAAACTCCACAACTAGAAACTACCCAACTAGAAAATCGCAACCAGAGACTCCACAACTAGAAACTCCACAACTTGAAACTCCAGAACTAGAAACTCCACAACCAGAAACTTCACAACTAGAAACTCCACAACTAGAAACTCCGCAACTAGAGACTCCACAACTAGAAACTCCACAACTAGAAACTCCACAACTACAAACTCCACAAATAGAGACTCGGCAACTGGAAATTCCATATCTAGAAACTCCACAACTAAAAACTCCACAACTAGAAACTGCAAAACTAGAGACTTCACAACTAGAAACTCCACAACTGGAAACTCCACAATTAGATACTCCACAACTAGAAACTCCACAACTAGAGACTCCACAACTTGAAACTCGACAACTTTAAACTCCACAACTTGAGACTCCACAACTAGAAACTCCACAACATGAAACTCCACAACAAGAAACTCCAAAACCAGAAACTCCACAACCATAAACTCCGCGACTAGAAACTCCACAACTAGAAACTCTGCAACTAGAGACTCCACAAATAGAAACTCCACAACTAGAAACTCCACAACTACAAACTCCACAAATAGAGACTCGGCTACAAGAAATTTCATGTCTAGAAAGTCCACAACTAAAAACTCCACAACTGGAAACTCCACAACTTGAGACTCCACAACTTGAGACGCCGCAACTAGAAACTCCACAACTTGAAACTTCACAACTAGAAACTCCAGAACTAAAAACTCTACAACTAGAGACTCCTCAACTAGAGAATTCGCAACTAGAAACTTCAAAAGTAGAGACTCTGCACCTAAAAACTCCGCAGCTAGAAACTCCACAACTAGAAACTCCACAACTCGAAACTCCACAACTAGAAACTCCACAACTAGAAACTCCACAACTTGAGACTCTGCCACAAGAAACTCAACAACTTGAAAATCCACAACTAAAAACTCCACAACCAGAAACTCCAAATCTAGAAAATCCACAACTAGAAACTCCACAACTAGAAACTCCGCAACTAGAGACTCCACAACTAGAAACTCCACAACTAGAAACTCCAACACTAGAAACTCCACAACTAGAAACTCCGCAACTAGAGACTCCACAATTAGAAACTCCACAACTACAAACTCCACAACTACAAACTCCACAAATAGAGACTCGGCAACTAGAAGTTCCATATCTAGAAACTCCACAACTGAAAACTCCACAACTAGAAACTGCAAAACTAGAAACTTCACAACTAGAAACTCCACAACTAGAAACTCTACAACTAGAAACTCCACAACTAGAGATTCCGCAACTAGAAACTCCACAACCAGAGACTCTGCAACTAGAAACTCCGCAGCCTGAAACTCCACAAATAGAAGCTCCGAAACTAGAAACTCCGCAGCTAGAAACTACAGAACTAGAGACTCCACAACTAGAAACTCCACAACTTGAAACCTCACAACCTTAAGTTTCGCAACTAGAAAATTCACAGCTAGAGATTCCGCAACTAGAATCTTCACAACTAGAAACTCCACAACTCAAATCTTCACAACTAGAAACTCCAAAACTAGAACTTCCAACACTCGAAAGTCCACAACTGGAAACTCCAACACTAGACACTCCACAACTAAAAACTCTTCAACTAGAAACTCCTAAACTAGAGACTCCACAACTAGAGAATCTACAACTAGAGACTTCAAACTAGAAACTCAACAACTAGAAACTCCACAACTAAAAACTCAACAACTAGAAACTCCACAGCTTGAGACTCCACAACTTGAAACTCCACAATTAGAAACTCCGCAACTAGAAACTCCACAACTAGAAACTCCACAACTTGAGACACTGCCACTAGAAACTCCACAACAGTGGGCAGGGAATGGCAGCAGCGACGATGGTCGCTAAAAACCCTTTCTGCTTTTTTGTTCAGCTGGCTGCACTGCTACACACGTGCCGTTATGCCTGCGCCGTGACTTCGGCGCACCCAAATGCTGCTGAAGAACGCCCGGTCCTGGAGATAGCAACGATCAATTCTGCGCCATGTGACCTGCCTCAATACGTGTCTCCGCAAGGGGACGCTGCCCAAGCCGCCAGAGGGACATCGACCACATCCAGCATGGCCTATTTAAGCCGCCTTCCGACTTCGCCACAATTCAGTGGGCAGGGAATGGCAGCAGCGACGATGGTCGCTAAAAACCCTTTCTGCTTTTTTGTTCAGCTGGCTGCACTGCTACACACGTGCCGTTATGCCTGCGCCGTGACTTCGGCGCACCCAAATGCTGCTGAAGAACGCCCGGTCCTGGAGATAGCAACGATCAATTCTGCGCCATGTGACCTGCCTCAATACGTGTCTCCGCAAGGGGACGCTGCCCAAGCCGCCAGAGGGACATCGACCACATCCAGCATGGCCTATTTAAGCCGCCTTCCGACTTCGCCACAATTCAGTGGGCAGGGAATGGCAGCAGCAACGATGGTCGCTAAAAACCCTTTCTGCTTTTTTGTTCAGCTGGCTGCACTGCTACACACGTGCCGTTATGCCTGCGCCGTGACTTCGGCGCACCCAAATGCTGCTGAAGAACGCCCGGTCCTGGAGATAGCAACGATCAATTCTGCGCCATGTGACCTGCCTCAATACGTGTCTCCGCAAGGGGACGCTGCCCAAGCCGCCAGAGGGACATCGACCACATCCAGCATGGCCTATTTAAGCCGCCTTCCGACTTCGCCACAATTCAGTGGGCAGGGAATGGCAGCAGCGACGATGGTCGCTAAAAACCCTTTCTGCTTTTTTGTTCAGGTTGGTACTGTACCCTCGCTCTATTCGAAAAGATCCGATAATATCTGCCTGCTGCTATTCCCATGCCCACATGTTTTAGTGTCTGAGTTTTATGACATTGTGTATGTTGTTAAGCTTGTTGTACTAGGAGGCGACGTTGAGCTTAACCCTGGTCCCCCAAAACTGGACCCTGCAGCTGAAACTAGCCAAGTCTTGTCTGCAATTAACCGTCTTACTAAGCACCTAGACGAGCGGCACGACCAGCTCTTGAAGTCTATCAATGAGGTAAAAGAAAACCAACGAATTCTCGACACCAAGGTATCTGACCTAACAATGCGTCTTGCCGCTGTTGAAGAAAAAGTAAATTCCTTTGACGCACTACATGATGAAGCGAATTTGGACGCGATGATTACGTCAGCTGTACGTAATGAAAGCGCCACACTACAATCACGGTTAGATGATTTTGAAGACAGGGCACGACGAGAAAATTTGGTATTCTACGGAATATCTGATTGTGTGGAAGAGACGTGGGCTGAAGCAGAAAATAAAATTAGGGGAATCCTTTCTGACAAGTTCAAAATACAATTGTCCGATGAAGCGATTAATCGTGCGCACAGATTAGGAGCGTTTGTCGAAAATAAGTGCCGGCCAATCATCGTCCAATTTGCGTCTTTTAAAACGAAACAATCAATTTTTTCACAAAAATCCAAGCTACGCGGTACAAACATTTCAGTTGCTCAGGACTTTTGTAAGGCAACGCGCACCGTACGTAAAAAGTTGCTGGATTTCGCGAAGGCCACCAGTCAACCATTTTCTCTGAAGTACAACAAAGTTGTAATCGACAAAAAGAGCTATGTGTATTGCAGCATTACCGATCGTGTTGTTGAAATTGGACTAAAAGATGGGCGCCTTCAAAACTGCCAAAGTAATCATAATAGTCTGGACCAAGCCGGATCGTGTTCCCCAAACAAAAGTGAAGGTCAGTCTTCAACGTAGCTAGATGTGCGCACACAAGCTGATGCTATTGAGCGGGAAATTTCCTTTCTCCTTTGTAATGTAAGGAGCGTAATGAACAAGCGTGACGAATTATTATCCCTTGTTCATGCGTGCCTGGCAGATGTAATCATACTGACGGAAACTTGGTTGTCAGCGAAAATTGATAGCAGGGAAGTTTTGCATGGTGCAAAAAACTACGTTCTTTATCGGTACGACCGGGGTAGCCGTTCTGGCGGAGGTGTCTTAATTGCGGTATCAAGTGAATTTGTGTCTTTCAAAGTTAATGTCGCTTCTGAACTTGAATTAGTTTGTGTGTGCATTCGCCTGCACCACAAAGACTACATTCTTTGTGCCTGCTATCGGCCTCCAAATTCTTCTTCAGGCTTTTCCGAGATATTTCATGATGTTTTAAATAAGATACATATTAGATTTCCTGCTGCAGTGTTTTTTGTTCTGGGAGACTTCAATCTGCCCGATATTTCTTGGTGCTTACCCCAACCAAGTGCTAGCTCCAGCTCGTCTGAAAGTGCATCTTTTGTCAGTGTGTGCTCAGATTTCAATCTAATGCAACTTGTCAATTACCCGACCCGTGTTACTACTACCAGCGCAACTATTCTAGACTTAGTCCTCACAACTCACCCAGATCTTGTTACATCCCTTTCTGTGATACCTGGTCTCAGTGACCATTCAGCAATCCACTTTACTATTCCCAACAGGAATCCCAGACGACAGAAAACCTCCAAAACATTCAGAGACTACAAACGTGCAGACTATGCTGCAATAAATAGGGAGCTTGAAATATTCACCGAAGAACTGTTTCAAGATTTTGATCAGCGTTCTGTAGACGAAAACTGGCATCGGTTCAAATCCAAGGTGTCTGAGTTAACAGACCACTATGTACCTCTGCGTAGAATAACGAATACTGTTCAATCCCCGTGGTTCACACCGACCCTAAAGCGACTACGCAATAAAAAGCAGCGCCTTTTTCGGAAAGCCAAATGCTCGAGGTCAACTGACCGATGGGCTGCGTACAATGAATCAGCCGATGAATATGCGCACGCGCTTGCCGTGGCTAAGCGTTCTTTCTTTGAAGTTACCCTCCCCTCTATGCTTAGAACTAATCCCCGTAGATTTTGGCTAACCATCAACGGAAAAAGTGAAAAGAAAATTGAACTGATGTCTGAAGACGACTGTATGATCCCAAGTGAAGTATGCTGCGAAGCCTTAAATACGGTATTTTCGTCGGTATTTGTAACCTGTACGCCATACTGTGCGCCCCCTTTCCCTGCCTGCAATTATTTACCCATGGATCCATTAATCATAGACTGGGTGGGTGTTGCCAAATTGATAAGGAATCTGAAACCTTCCTCCCCCGGAGATGATGGTATTAACCCCAAATTCTTAAAAAATACTGAAATGTTATCCGCTATAATTCTATCTAAGATTTTTTCGCAGTCTCTGGAAACTTCTGCAATACCACAGGACTGGAAGGTCGGGAAGGTGGTTCCTTTGCCCAAAACAGGTAACACTCACAATCCCATCAATTACAGACCCATATCGCTCATCAGTGCACCATGTAAAATTGTTGAGCACATAATCTACAGCCATTTAGTCCGCTTTCTCGAAAACAATTCCTTTTTTAGCGAATTCCAACATGGTTTCAGAAAAAATTACTCCTGTGAAACTCAGTTACTTAGCCTCACTAACGACCTATTTTGCGCCGCTGACCGTTCTTCAGTTATCGACTGCGTATTTATCGACTTCGCGAAGGCATTCGATACCGTTTGTCATAAACTACTGCTTTCTAAATTAAACTCAATCAATCTAGATGTAAATATTCTCAAATGGTTGGAGTGTTTTTTAAGTAACCGCACACAATACGTAGTTGCTAATGGCTTTATTTCCACGCACTGCTCTGTTACGTCTGGTGTGCCGCAAGGTTCTGTCTTAGGTCCCCTATTATTCCTAATTTATATTAATGACTTGCCGAATACACTATCATCAACTATTAGACTCTTCGCGGACGACTGCGTAATTTACAGAGAAATTTTGGATTCCGCCGACCAAAGTGCGCTACAATCTGACCTTAATAAGATTTCTACCTGGTGCGATACATGGTTAATGAAACTGAACACAAATAAGTGCAAAGTAATGCGAGTAACCCGTCAAAAACATAATACTACAGCGTGCACCTACATACTCAACCACGACCCCCTAACCAAAGTGTCATGTTACAAATATCTTGGCGTGTACATCTCGGATAACCTTTCTTGGCAAACACACATCGATCATATCACAAGCGACGCTAACCGCATGCTCGGTTTTTTACGACGAAACTTTGCTCTTGCACCAGCAGATATAAAACTCGTTTTATACAAAACTTTAGTTCGGCCAAAGCTGGAGTATGCGTCGTCGATCTGGGACCCGCATATCAACTCGTTACTCCATGATATCGAAGCTGTCCAGAATCGTTCCGCACGCTTCATCTTATCAAACTATTTTCGTACGGCTAGCGTCTCGTCCTTGAAATCTTCCCTTAACCTACTTGATCTGTCTGTTCGCAGGAAAATATCACGGCTTTGTCTTTTTCATAAAATTTATCACGCCAATTCAACGCTCAAAGATTCGATGCTTTTTCCTCCCACTTATCATTCGACAAGAAACGACCATCAGTTCAAGGTTGGCGTACCCAGCAGCCGGACAAACTATTATTTCAACTCATTTATTCCCAAAACCAGCTCGGACTGGAACCACCTCCCCACCTGCATTGCTTCAATAATTAATCCAGCCAATTTCAAGGTGGCTATTAGTGGCCATATTACCTGAATTTTTTTTTCCGCGAATTCCGCGGTTTTGTGTAAATCCTGCTCGGTTGTTCCCGTGTACGGCAAATGTTTTTAATTTTGCGTTTTTTGATTTCTCCTTTCTGTTGTTTGTTTACTTTTTTTCCAGTTTATGTGGATATTTCAAATGTGTTTCATATGTGTAACCACACTCCTGCTGCATTGTATACCTGTAGAGTGTTCTAACCCCCACTCCTCTCTGTAATGCCCTTGGGCCCTGAGAGTAAATAAATAAATAAATAAATAAACTTGAAAATCCACAACTAGAAACTCCACAACTAGAAACTCCACAGCTTGAGACTGCGCAACTTTAAACTCCACAATTAGAAACTCCGCAACTAAAAACTCCACAACTAGAAACTCCACAACTGGAAACTCCACTACTAGATACTCCATAACTGGAAACTCGACAACTAGGCACTCCACATCTAGAGACTCCACAACTTGAAACTCCACAACTAGAGACTCTGCAACTAGAAACTCCACAACTAGAGACTCCGCAACTCCACAACTAGAAACTCCACAACTAGAAAATCCACAACTAGAAACTCCACAACTATAGACTCCACAACTTGAAACTCCAAAAGTTTAAACTCCACAACTTGAGACTCCACAACTAGAAACTCCCCAACCAGAAACTCCGCAACTAGAAACTCCGCAACAGGAGACTCTACAACTAGAAACTCCACAACTAGAAACTCCAAAACTAGAAACTCCACAACTAGAAACTTCACAATTCGAAACTTTACTAGAAACTCCAAAACTTGAGACTCCACAACTAGGCACTCCACAACTAGAAACTCCACAATTAGAGACTCTGCAACACTAGAACTCCGCAACTAGAAACTCCGCATTTAAAAACTCCGCAACAAGAAATTCCGCGGCTAGAAACACCACAACTAGACACTCCGCAACTAGAAACTCTACAACTAGAGACTCCTCAACTAGAGAATTCGCAACTAGAAACTCCAAAACTAGATACTCTGCAACTATAAACTCCGCAGCTAGAAACTCCACAACTAGAAACTCCACAACTCGAAACTCCACAACTAGAAACTCCGCAAATAGAGACTCCACAACTAGAAACTCCACAACTTGAAACTCCACAACTAGAAACTCCACAACCAGAAACTTCACAAGTAGAAACTCCACAACTAGAAACTCCACAACTAGAAACTCCGCAACTAGAGACTCCACAACTAGAAACTCCCCAACTAGAAACTCCACACCTACAAACTCCACAAATAGAGACTCGGCAACTAGAAATTCCATATCTAGAAACTCCACAACTAAAAACTCCACAACTAGAAACTGCAAAACTAGAGACTTCACAACTAGAAACTCCACAACTAGAAACTCCACAACTGGAAACTCCACAACTAGACACTCCGCAACTAGCAACTCCACATTTAGAGACTCCACAACTTGAAACTCCACAACTCTAAACTCCACAACTTGAGACTCAACAACTAGAAACTCCACAACATGAAACTCCACAACTAGAAACTCCACAACCAGAAACTCCACAACCATAAACTCCACAACTAGAAACTCCACAACTAGACACTCTACAACTAAAAACTTCACAATTCGAAACTGTACTAGAAACTCCACAACTTGAAACTCCACAACTAGACACTCCATAACTAGAAACTCCACAACTAGAGACTCTGCAACTATAGAACTCCGCAAGTAGAAACTCCGCGTTTAAAAACTCCGCAACAAGAAATTCCACGGCTATAAACACCACAACTAGACACTCCGCAACTAGAAACTCTACAACTACAGACTCCTCAACTAGAGAATTCGCAACTAGAAACTCCAAAACTAGAGACTCTGCAACTAGAAACTCCGCAGCTAGAAACTCCACAACTCGAAACTCCACAACTCGAAACTCCACAACTAGAAACTCCACAACTTGAGACTCCGCAACTAGAAACTCCACAACTTGAAACTCAACAACTAGAAACTCCACAACCAGAAACTTCACTACTAGAAACTCCACAACTAGAAAATCGCAAACAGAGACTCCACAACTAGAAACTCCACAACTTGAAACTCCAGAACTAGAAACTCCACAACCAGAAACTTCACAACTAGAAACTCCACAACTAGAAACTCCACAACTAGAAACTCCGCAGCTAGAGACTCCACAACTAGAAACTCCACAACTAGAAACTCCACAACTACAAACTCCACAAATAGAGACTCGGCAACTAGAAATTCCATATCTAGAAACTCCACAACTAAAAACTCCACAACTAGAAACTGCAAAACTAGAGACTTCACAACTAGAAACTCCACAACTGGAAACTCCCCAACTACATACTCCGCAACTAGAAACTCCACAACTAGAGACTCCACAACTTGAAACTCGACAACTTTACACTCCACAACTTGAGACTCCACAACTAGAAACTCCACAACATGAAACTCCATTACTAGAAACTCCAAAACCAGAAACTCCACAATCATAAACTCCGCAACTAGAAACTCCACAACTAGAAACTCTGTAACTAGAGACTCCACAAATAGAAACTCCACAACTAGAAACTCCACAACTACAAACTCCACAAATAGAGACTCGGCTACAAGAAATTTTATGTCTAGAAAGTCCACAACTAAAAACTCCACAACTGGAAACTCCACAACGTGAGACTCCACAACTTGAGACGCTGCAACTAGAAACTCCACAACTTGAAACTTCACAACTAGAAACTCCACAACTAAAAACTCTACAACTAGAGACTCCTCAACTAGAGAATTCGCAACTAGAAACTCCACAAATAGAGACTCGGCAACTAGAAATTCTATATCTAGAAACTCCACAACTAGAAACTGCAAACCTAGAGACTTCACAACTAGAAACTCAACAACAATAAACTCCACAACTAAAAACTCACAACTGGAAACTCCACAACTTGAGACTCCGCAACTTGAAACTCCACAACTAGAAACTCCGCTGTTAAAAACTCCGCAACTAGAAACTCCGCAACTAGAAACTCCACAACCCTAAACTCCACTAGATACTCCACAACTGGAAACTCCACAACAAGATACTTCACAACTGGGAACTCCACAACTAGATACTCCATATCTGGAAACTCCACAACTAGAAACTCCACAGCTAGAGACTCAACAACTCGAAACTCCACAACTAGAAACTCAACAATTAGGAACTCCACAACCAGACACTCCGCAGTTCCACAACTGGAAACTCCACAACTGGAAACTCCACAACTAGATACTCCGCAACTAGAAACTCCACAACTAGAGACTCCACAACTTGAAACTCCACAACTAGAAACTCCACAACAAGAAACTCTGCAACTAGAGACTCCACAACTAGAAACTCCACAACTAGAAACTCCACAACTACAAACTCCACAAATAGAGACTCGGCTACAAGAAATGTTATGTCTAGAAAGTCCACAACTAAAAACTCCACAACTGGAAACTCCACAACGTGAGACTCCACAACTTGAGACGCTGCAACTAGAAACTCCACAACTTGAAACTTCACAACTAGAAACTCCACAACTAAAAACTCTACAACTAGAGACTCCTCAACTAGTGAATTCGCAACTAGAAACTCCAAAAGTAGAGACTCTGCACCTAGAAACTCCGCAGCTAGAAACTCCACAACTAGAAACTCCACAACTCGAAACTCCACAACTAGAAACTCCACAACTTGAAACTCCACAAATCAAAACTCCACAACTTGAAACTCCACAACTAGAAACTCCACAACTTGAGACTCTGCCACTAGAAACTCCACAACTTGAAAATCCACAACTAGAAACTCCACAACCAGAAACTCCACAACTAGAAACTCCACAACTAGAAACTCCACAACTAGAAACTACGCAACTAGAGACTCCACAACTTGAAACTCCACAACTTGAAACTCCACAACTAGAAACTCCACAACTAGAAACTCCACAACTAGAAACTCAACAACTAGAAACTCCGCCACTAGAAACTCCACAACTACAAACTCCACAACTACAAACTCCACAAATAGAGACTCGGCAACTAGAAATTCCATATCTAGAAACTCCACAACTAGAAACTGCAAACCTAGAGACTTCACAACTAGAAACTCAACAACTATAAACTCCACAACTAAAAACTCACAACTGGAAACTCCACAACTTGAGACTCCACAACTTGAAACTCCACAACTAGAAACTCCGCTGTTAAAAACTCCGCAACTAGAAACTCCGCAACTAGAAACTCCACAACTAGAAACTCTACAACTAGAGACTCCGCTACTAGAAACTCCACAACCAGAGACTCTGCAACTAGAAACACCGCCGCTTGAAACTCCACAAATAGAAACTCCGCAACTAGAAACTCCGCAGCTAGAAACTCCACAACTAGAAACTTTGCAACTAGAGACTCCACAACTAGAAACTCCACAACTAGAAACTCCACAACTAGGCACTCCAACCCTAATAACTCTTCAACTAGAAACTCCTAAACTAGAGACTTCACAACTAGAGAATCTACAACTAGGGACTCCGCAACTAGAAACTCCACAACTATAAACTCCACAACTGGAAACTCCACTACTAGATACTCCACAACTTGAAACTCCACAACTAGAGACTCTGCAACTAGAAACTCCACAACTAGAGAGTCCGCAACTCCACAACTAGAAACTTCACAACTGGAAAATCCATAACTTGATACTCCACAACTAGAAACTCCACAACTTGAGACTCTGCCACTAGAAACTCCACAACTTGAAAATCCACAACTAGAAACTCCACAACCAGAAACTCCACAACTAGAAACTCTGCAACTAGAGACTCCACAACTAGAAACTCCACAACTTGAAACTCCACAACTAGAAACTCCACAACTAGAAACTCCACAACTAGAAACTCCACAACTAGAAACTCCGCAACTAGAGACTCCACAATTAGAAACTCCACAACTACAAACTCCACAACTACAAACTCCACAAATAGAGACTCGGCAACTAGAAGTTCTATATCTAGAAACTCCACAACTGAAAACTCCACAACTAGAAACTGCAAAACTAAAGACTTCACAACTAGAAACTCCACAACTAGGAACTCCACAACTAGAAACTCCACAACTAGAGATTCCGCAACTAGAAACTCCACAACCAGAGACTCTGCAACTAGAAACTCCGCAGCTAGAAACTCCACAAATAGAAGCTCCGAAACTAGAAACTCCGCAGCTAGAAACTACAGAACTAGAGACTCCACAACTAGAAACTCCACAACTAGAAACTCCACAACTTGAAACCTCACAACCTTAAGTTTCGCAACTAGAAAATCCACAGCTAGAGATTCCGCAACTAGAATCTTCACAACTAGAAACTCCACAACTCAAAACTCCACAATTAGAAACTCCAAAACTAGAACTTCCAACACTCGAAAGTCCACAACTGGAAACTCCACAACTAGACACTCCACAACTAAAAACTCTTCAACTAGAAACTCCTAAACAAGAGACTCCACAACTAGAGAATCTACAACTAGAGACTTCAAACTAGAAACTCCACAACTAGAAACTCCACAACTAAAAACTCAACAACTAGAAACTCCACAGCTTGAGACTGCGCAACTTTAAACTCCACAATTAGAAACTCCGCAACTAAAAACTCCACAACTAGAAACTCCACAACTGGAAACTCCACTACTAGATACTCCACAACTGGAAACTCGACAACTAGGAACTCCACATCTAGAGACTCCACAACTTGAAACTCCACAACTAGAGACTCTGCAACTAGAAACTCCAAAACTAGAGACTCCGCAACTCCACAACTAGAAACTCCACAACTAGAAAATCCACAACTAGAAACTCCACAACTATAGACTCCACAACTTGAAACTCCAAAAGTTTAAACTCCACAACTTGAGACTCCACAACTAGAAACTCCCCAACCAGAAACTCCGCAACTAGAAACTCCGCAACAGGAGACTCTACAACTAGAAACTCCACAACTAGAAACTCCAAAACTAGAAACTCCACAACTAGAAACTTCACAATTCGAAACTTTACTAGAAACTCCAAAACTTGAGACTTCACAACTAGGCACTCCACAACTAGAAACTCCACAATTAGAGACTCTGCAACACTAGAACTCCGCAACTAGAAACTCCGCATTTAAAAACTCCGCAACAAGAAATTCCACGGCTAGAAACACCACAACTAGACACTCCGCAACTAGAAACTCTACAACTAGAGACTCCTCAACTAGAGAATTCGCAACTAGAAACTCCAAAACTAGATACTCTGCAACTATAAACTCCGCAGCTAGAAACTCCACAACTAGAAACTCCACAACTCGAAACTCCACAACTAGAAACTCCGCAAATAGAGACTCCACAACTAGAAACTCCACAACTTGAAACTCCACAACTAGAAACTCCACAACCAGAAACTTCACAAGTAGAAACTCCACAACTAGAAACTCCACAACTAGAAACTCCGCAACTAGAGACTCCACAACTAGAAACTCCCCAACTAGAAACTCCACACCTACAAACTCCACAAATAGAGACTCGGCAACTAGAAATTCCATATCTAGAAACTCCACAACTAAAAACTCCACAACTAGAAACTGCAAAACTAGAGACTTCACAACTAGAAACTCCACAACTAGAAACTCCACAACTGGAAACTCCACAACTAGACACTCCGCAACTAGCAACTCCACATTTAGAGACTCCACAACTTGAAACTCCACAACTTTAAACTCCACAACTTGAGACTCAACAACTAGAAACTCCACAACATGAAACTCCACAACTAGAAACTCCACAACCAGAAACTCCACAACCATAAACTCCACAACTAGAAACTCCACAACTAGACACTCTACAACTAAAAACTTCACAATTCGAAACTGTACTAGAAACTCCACAACTTGAAACTCCACAACTAGACACTCCATAACTAGAAACTCCACAACTAGAGACTCTGCAACTATAGAACTCCGCAAGTAGAAACTCCGCGTTTAAAAACTCCGCAACAAGAAATTCCACGGCTATAAACACCACAACTAGACACTCCGCAACTAGAAACTCTACAACTACAGACTCCTCAACTAGAGAATTCGCAACTAGAAACTCCAAAACTAGAGACTCTGCAACTAGAAACTCCGCAGCTAGAAACTCCACAACTCGAAACTCCACAACTCGAAACTCCACAACTAGAAACTCCACAACTTGAGACTCCGCAACTAGAAACTCCACAACTTGAAACTCAACAACTAGAAACTCCACAACCAGAAACTTCACTACTAGAAACTCCACAACTAGAAAATCGCAAACAGAGACTCCACAACTAGAAACTCCACAACTTGAAACTCCAGAACTAGAAACTCCACAACCAGAAACTTCACAACTAGAAACTCCACAACTAGAAACTCCGCAGCTAGAGACTCCACAACTAGAAACTCCACAACTAGAAACTCCACAACTACAAACTCCACAAATAGAGACTCGGCAACTAGAAATTCCATATCTAGAAACTCCACAACTAAAAACTCCACAACTAGAAACTGCAAAACTAGAGACTTCACAACTAGAAACTCCACAACTGGAAACTCCACAACTACATACTCCGCAACTAGAAACTCCACAACTAGAGACTCCACAACTTGAAACTCGACAACTTTACACTCCACAACTTGAGACTCCACAACTAGAAACTCCACAACATGAAACTCCATTACTAGAAACTCCAAAACCAGAAACTCCACAATCATAAACTCCGCAACTAGAAGCTCCACAACTAGAAACTCTGTAACTAGAGACTCCACAAATAGAAACTCCACAACTAGAAACTCCACAACTACAAACTCCACAAATAGAGACTCGGCTACAAGAAATTTTATGTCTAGAAAGTCCACAACTAAAAACTCCACAACTGGAAACTCCACAACGTGAGACTCCACAACTTGAGACGCTGCAACTAGAAACTCCACAACTTGAAACTTCACAACTAGAAACTCCACAACTAAAAACTCTACAACTAGAGACTCCTCAACTAGAGAATTCGCAACTAGAAACTCCAAAAGTAGAGACTCTGCACCTAGAAACTCCGCAGCTAGAAACTCCACAACTAGAAACTCCACAACTCGAAACTCCACAACTAGAAACTCCACAACTTGAAACTCCACAACTCAAAACTCCACAACTTGAAACTCCACAACTAGAAACTCCACAACTTGAGAATCTGCCACTAGAAACTCCACAACTTGAAAATCCACAACTAGAAACTCCACAACCAGAAACTCCACAACTTGAAACTCCACAACTAGAAACTCCACAACTTGAGACTCTGCCACTAGAAACTCCACAACTTGAAAATCCACAACTAGAAACTCCACAACCAGAAACTCCACAACTAGAAACTCCACAAATAGAAACTCCACAACTAGAAACTACGCAACTAGAGACTCCACAACTTGAAACTCCACAACTTGAAACTCCACAACTAGAAACTCCACAACTAGAAACTCCACAACTAGAAACTCAACAACTAGAAACTCCGCCACTAGAAACTCCACAACTACAAACTCCACAACTACAAACTCCACAAATAGAGACTCGGCAACTAGAAATTCCATATCTAGAAACTCCACAACTAGAAACTGCAAACCTAGAGACTTCACAACTAGAAACTCAACAACTATAAACTCCACAACTAAAAACTCACAACTGGAAACTCCACAACTTGAGACTCCGCAACTTGAAACTCCACAACTAGAAACTCCGCTGTTAAAAACTCCGCAACTAGAAACTCCGCAACTATAAACTCCACAACTAGAAACTCTACAACTTGAGACTCCGCTACTAGAAACTCCACAACCAGAGACTCTGCAACTAGAAACACCGCCGCTTGAAACTCCACAAATAGAAACTCCGCAACTAGAAACTCCGCAGCTAGAAACTCCACAACTAGAAACTTTGCAACAAGAGACTCCACAACTAGAAACTCCACAACTAGAAACTCCACAACTAGGCACTCCAACCCTAATAACTCTTCAACTAGAAACTCCTAAACTAGAGACTTCACAACTAGAGAATCTACAACTAGGGACTCCGCAACTAGAAACTCCACAACTATAAACTCCACAACTGGAAACTCCACTACTAGATACTCCACAACTTGAAACTCCACAACTAGAGACTCTGCAACTAGAAACTCCACAACTAGAGAGTCCGCAACTCCACAACTAGAAACTTCACAACTGGAAAATCCATAACTTGATACTCCACAACTAGAAACTCCACAACTTGAGACTCTGCCACTAGAAACTCCACAACTTGAAAATCCACAACTAGAAACTCCACAACCAGAAACTCCACAACTAGAAACTCTGCAACTAGAGACTCCACAACTAGAAACTCCACAACTTGAAACTCCACAACTAGAAACTCCACAACTAGAAACTCCACAACTAGAAACTCCACAACTAGAAACTGCAAAACTAAAGACTTCACAACTAGAAACTCCACAACTAGGAACTCCACAACTAGAAACTCCACAACTAGAGAATCCGCAACTAGAAACTCCACAACCAGAGACTCTGCAACTAGAAACTCCGCAGCTAGAAACTCCACAAATAGAAGCTCCGAAACTAGAAACTCCGCAGCTAGAAACTACAGAACTAGAGACTCCACAACTAGAAACTCCACAACTAGAAACTCCACAACTTGAAACCTCACAACCTTAAGTTTCGCAACTAGAAAATCCACAGCTAGAGATTTCGCAACTAGAATCTTCACAACTAGAAACTCCACAACTCAAAACTCCACAATTAGAAACTCCAAAACTAGAACTTCCAACATTCGAAAGTCCACAACTGGAAACTCCACAACTAGACACTCCACAACTAAAAACTCTTCAACTAGAAACTCCTAAACAAGAGACTCCACAACTAGAGAATCTACAACTAGAGACTTCAAACTAGAAACTCCACAACTAGAAACTCCACAACTAAAAACTCAACAACTAGAAACTCCACAGCTTGAGACTGCGCAACTTTAAACTCCACAATTAGAAACTCCGCAACTAAAAACTCCACAACTAGAAACTCCACAACTGGAAACTCCACTACTAGATACTCCACAACTGGAAACTCGACAACTAGGAACTCCACATCTAGAGACTCCACAACTTGAAACTCCACAACTAGAGACTCTGCAACTAGAAACTCCACAACTAGAGACTCCGCAACTCCACAACTAGAAACTCCACAACTAGAAAATCCACAACTAGAAACTCCACAACTATAGACTCCACAACTTGAAACTCCAAAAGTTTAAACTCCACAACTTGAGACTCCACAACTAGAAACTCCCCAACCAGAAACTCCGCAACTAGAAACTCCGCAACAGGAGACTCTACAACTAGAAACTCCACAACTAGAAACTCCAAAACTAGAAACTCCACAACTAGAAACTTCACAATTAGAGACTCTGCAACACTAGAACTCCGCAACTAGAAACTCCGCATTCAAAAACTCCGCAACAAGAAATTCCACGGCTAGAAACACCACAACTAGACACTCCGCAACTAGAAACTATACAACTAGAGACTCCTCAACTAGAGAATTCGCAACTAGAAACTCCAAAACTAGATACTCTGCAACTATAAACTCCGCAGCTAGAAACTCCACAACTAGAAACTCCACAACTCGAAACTCCACAACTAGAAAATCGCAAACAGAGACTCCACAACTAGAAACTCCACAACTTGAAACTCCAGAACTAGAAACTCCACAACCAGAAACTTCACAACTAGAAACTCCACAACTAGAAACTCCACAACTAGAAACTCCGCAGCTAGAGACTCCACAACTAGAAACTCCACAACTAGAAACTCCACAACTACAAACTCCACAAATAGAGACTCGGCAACTAGAAATTCCATATCTAGAAACTCCACAACTAAAAACTCCACAACTAGAAACTGCAAAACTAGAGACTTCACAACTAGAAACTCCACAACTGGAAACTCCACAACTACATACTCCGCAACTAGAAACTCCACAACTACAGACTCCACAACTTGAAACTCGACAACTTTACACTCCACAACTTGAGACTCCACAACTAGAAACTCCACAACATGAAACTCCATTACTAGAAACTCCAAAACCAGAAACTCCACAATCATAAACTCCGCAACTAGAAACTCCACAACTAGAAACTCTGTAACTAGAGACTCCACAAATAGAAACTCCACAACTAGAAACTCCACAACTACAAACTCCACAAATAGAGACTCGGCTACAAGAAATTTTATGTCTAGAAAGTCCACAACTAAAAACTCCACAACTCGAAACTCCACAACGTGAGACTCCACTACTTGAGACGCTGCAACTAGAAACTCCACAACTTGAAACTTCACAACTAGAAACTCCACAACTAAAAACTCTACAACTAGAGACTCCTCAACTAGAGAATTCGCAACTAGAAACTCCAAAAGTAGAGACTCTTCACCTAGAAACTCCGCAGCTAGAAACAACACAACTAGAAACTCCACAACTCGAAACTCCACAACTAGAAACTCCACAACTTGAAACTCCACAACTCAAAACTCCACAACTTGAAACTCCACAACTAGAAACTCCACAACTTGAGAATCTGCCACTAGAAACTCCACAACTTGAAAATCCACAACTAGAAACTCCACAACCAGAAACTCCACAACTAGAAACTCCACAACTAGAAACTCCACAACTAGAAACTACGCAACTAGAGACTCCACAACTTGAAACTCCACAACTTGAAACTCCACAACTAGAAACTCCACAACTAGAAACTCCACAACTAGAAACTCAACAACTAGAAACTCCGCCACTAGAAACTCCACAACTACAAACTCCACAACTACAAACTCCACAAATAGAGACTCGGCAACTAGAAATTCCATATCTAGAAACTCCACAACTAGAAACTGCAAACCTAGAGACTTCACAACTAGAAACTCAACAACAATAAACTCCACAACTAAAAACTCACAACTGGAAACTCCACAACTTGAGACTCCGCAACTTGAAACTCCACAACTAGAAACTCCGCTGTTAAAAACTCCGCAACTAGAAACTCCGCAACTAGAAACTCCACAACCCTAAACTCCACAACTAGATACTCCACAACTGGAAACTCCACAACAAGATACTTCACAACTGGGAACTCCACAACTAGATACTCCATATCTGGAAACTCCACAACTAGAAACTCCACAGCTAGAGACTCAACAACTCGAAACTCCACAACTAGAAACTCAACAATTAGGAACTCCACAACCAGACACTCCGCAGTTCCACAACTGGAAACTCCACAACTGGAAACTCCACAACTAGATACTCCGCAACTAGAAACTCCACAACTAGAGACTCCACAACTTGAAACTCCACAACTAGAAACTCCACAACAAGAAACTCTGCAACTAGAAACTCCACAAATAGAGACTCGGCAACTAGAAATTCCATATCTAGAAACTCCACAACTATGAACTCCACAAATGGAGACTTGGCTACAAGAAATTTCATGTCTAGAAAGTCCAGAGCTAAAAACTCCACAACTGGAAACTCCACAACTAGAAACTCAACAACTAGAGATTCCGCAACTAGATACTCCCCAACCTGAGACTCTGCAACTAGAAACTCCGCAGCTAGAAACTCCACAATTAAAAGCTCCACAACTAGAAACTCCGCAGCTAGAAACTACAGAACTAAACACTCCACAACTAGAAACTCCACAACTAGAAACTCCACAACTTGAAACTCCACAACTCAAAACTCCAACTAGAAACTCCAAAACTCGAACTTTCACAACTCGAAACACCACAACTGGAAACTCCACAACTAGACAGTCTTCAACTAGAAACTCCTAAACTAGAGACTCCACAACTAGAGAATCTACAACTAGGGACTTCAAACTAGAAACTCAACAACTAGAAACTCCACAACTAAAAACTCAACAACTAGAAACGCCACAGCTTGAGACTCCGCAACTTGAAACTCCACAACTAGAAACTCCGCAACTACAAACTCCACAACTAGGGACTCCGCAACTAGAAACTCCGCAACGAGAAACTCCACAACTGGAAACTCCACTACTAGATACTCCACAACTGGAAACTCGAAAACTAGAAACTCCACATCTAGAGACTCCACAACTTCAAACTCCACAATTAGAGACTCTGCAACTAGAAACTCCACAACTAGAGACTCCGCAACTCCACAACTAGAAACTCTACAACTGGAAAATCCAATCTAGATACTCCACAACTAGAAAATCCACAACTAGAAACTCCACAACTTGAAACTCCACAAGCTTAAACTGCACAACTTGAGACTCCACAACTAGAAATTCCACAACTAGAAACTCCACAACTAGAAACTACCCAACTAGAAAATCGCAACCAGAGACTCCACAACTAGAAACTCCACAACTTGAAACTCCAGAACTAGAAACTCCACAACCAGAAACTTCACAACTAGAAACTCCACAACTAGAAACTCCACAACTAGAAACTCCGCAACTAGAGACTCCACAACTAGTAACTCCACAACTAGAAACTCCACAACTACAAACTCCACAAATAGAGACTCGGCAACTGGAAATTCCATATCTAGAAACTCCACAATAAAAACTCCACAACTAGAAACTGCAAAACTAGAGACTTCACAACTAGAAACTCCACAACTGGAAACTCCACAATTAGATACTCCACAACTAGAAACTCCACAACTAGAGACTCCACAACTTGAAACTCGACAACTTTAAACTCCACAACTTGAGACTCCACAACTAGAAACTCCACAACATGAAACTCCACAACTAGAAACTCCAAAACCAGAAACTCCACAACCATAAACTCCGCAACTAGAAACTCCACAACTAGAAACTCTGCAACTAGAGACTCCACAAATAGAAACTCCACAACTAGAAACTCCACAACTACAAACTCCACAAATAGAGACTCGGCTACAAGAAATTTCATGTCTAGAAAGTCCACAACTAAAAACTCCACAACTGGAAACTCCACAACTTGAGACTCCACAACTTGAGACGCCGCAACTAGAAACTCCACAACTTGAAACTTCACAACTAGAAACTCCACAACTAAAAACTCTACAACTAGAGACTCCTCAACTAGAGAATTCGCAACTAGAAACTTCAAAAGTAGAGACTCTGCACCTAAAAACTCCGCAGCTAGAAACTCCACAACTAGAAACTCCACAACTAGAAACTCCACAACTTGAAACTCCACAACTCAAAACTCCACAACTTGAAACTCCACAACTAGAAACTCCACAACTTGAGACTCTGCCACAAGAAACTCAACAACTTGAAAATCCACAACTAAAAACTCCACAACCAGAAACTCCAAATCTAGAAAATCCACAACTAGAAACTCCACAACAAGAAACTCCGCAACTAGAGACTCCACAACTAGAAACTCCACAACTAGAAACTCCAACACTAGAAACTCCACAACTAGAAACTCCGCAACTAGAGACTCCACAATTAGAAACTCCACAACTACAAACTCCACAACTACAAACTCCACAAATAGAGACTCGGCAACTAGAAGTTCCATATCTAGAAACTCCACAACTGAAAACTCCACAACTAGAAACTGCAAAACTAGAAACTTCACAACTAGAAACTCCACAACTAGAAACTCTACAACTAGAAACTCCACAACTAGAGATTCCGCAACTAGAAACTCCACAACCAGAGACTCTGCAACTAGAAACTCCGCAGCCTGAAACTCCACAAATAGAAGCTCCGAAACTAGAAACTCCGCAGCTAGAAACTACAGAACTAGAGACTCCACAACTAGAAACTCCACAACTTGAAACCTCACAACCTTAAGTTTCGCAACTAGAAAATTCACAGCTAGAGATTCCGCAACTAGAATCTTCACAACTAGAAACTCCACAACTCAAAACTTCACAACTAGAAACTCCAAAACTAGAACTTCCAACACTCGAAAGTCCACAACTGGAAACTCCAACACTAGACACTCCACAACTAAAAACTCTTCAACTAGAAACTCCTAAACTAGAGACTCCACAACTAGAGAATCTACAACTAGAGACTTCAAACTAGAAACTCAACAACTAGAAACTCCACAACTAAAAACTCAACAACTAGAAACTCCACAGCTTGAGACTCCACAACTTGAAACTCCACAATTAGAAACTCCGCAACTAGAAACTCCACAACTAGAAACTCCACAACTTGAGACACTGCCACTAGAAACTCCACAACTTGAAAATCCACAACTAGAAACTCCACAACTAGAAACTCCACAGCTTGAGACTGCGCAACTTTAAACTCCACAATTAGAAACTCCGCAACTAAAAACTCCACAACTAGAAACTCCACAACTGGAAACTCCACTACTAGATACTCCACAACTGGAAACTCGACAACTAGGAACTCCACATCTAGAGACTCCACAACTTGAAACTCCACAACTAGAGACTCTGCAACTAGAAACTCCACAACTAGAGACTCCGCAACTCCACAACTAGAAACTCCACAACTAGAAAATCCACAACTAGAAACTCCACAACTATAGACTCCACAACTTGAAACTCCAAAAGTTTAAACTCCACAACTTGAGACTCCACAACTAGAAACTCCCCAATCAGAAACTCCGCAACTAGAAACTCCGCAACAGGAGACTCTACAACTAGAAACTCCACAACTAGAAACTCCAAAACTAGAAACTCCACAACTAGAAACTTCACAATTCGAAACTTTACTAGAAACTCCAAAACTTGAGACTCCACAACTAGGCACTCCACAACTAGAAACTCCACAATTAGAGACTCTGCAACACTAGAACTCCGCAACTAGAAACTCCGCATTTAAAAACTCCGCAACAAGAAATTCCACGGCTAGAAACACCACAACTAGACACTCCGCAACTAAAAACTCTACAACTAGAGACTCCTCAACTAGAGAATTCGCAACTAGAAACTCCAAAACTAGATACTCTGCAACTATAAACTCCGCAGCTAGAAACTCCACAACTAGAAACTCCACAACTCGAAACTCCACAACTAGAAACTCCGCAAATAGAGACTCCACAACTAGAAACTCCACAACTTGAAACTCCACAACTAGAAACTCCACAACCAGAAACTTCACAAGTAGAAACTCCACAACTATGAACTCCACAACTAGAAACTCCGCAACTAGAGACTCCACAACTAGAAACTCCCCAACTAGAAACTGCACACCTACAAACTCCACAAATAGAGACTCGGCAACTAGAAATTCCATATCTAGAAACTCCACAACTAAAAACTCCACAACTAGAAACTGCAAAACTAGAGACTTCACAACTAGAAACTCCACAACTAGAAACTCCACAACTGGAAACTCCACAACTAGACACTCCGCAACTAGCAACTCCACATTTAGAGACTCCACAACTTGAAACTCCACAACTTTAAACTCCACAACTTGAGACTCAACAACTAGAAACTCCACAACATGAAACTCCACAACTAGAAACTCCACAACCAGAAACTCCACAACCATAAACTCCACAACTAGAAACTCCACAACTAGACACTCTACAACTAAAAACTTCACAATTCGAAACTGTACTAGAAACTCCACAACTTGAAACTCCACAACTAGACACTCCATAACTAGAAACTCCACAACTAGAGACTCTGCAACTATAGAACTCCGTAAGTAGAAACTCCGCGTTTAAAAACTCCGCAACAAGAAATTCCACGGCTATAAACACCACAACTAGACACTCCGCAACTAGAAACTCTACAACTACAGACTCCTCAACTAGAGAATTCGCAACTAGAAACTCCAAAACTAGAGACTCTGCAACTAGAAACTCCGCAGCTAGAAACTCCACAACTCGAAACTCCACAACTCGAAACTCCACAACTAGAAACTCCACAACTTGAGACTCCGCAACTAGAAACTCCACAACTTGAAACTCAACAACTGGAAACTCCACAACCAGAAACTTCACTACTAGAAACTCCACAACTAGAAAATCGCAAACAGAGACTCCACAACTAGAAACTCCACAACTTGAAACTGCAGAACTAGAAACTCCACAACCAGAAACTTCACAACTAGAAACTCCACAACTAGAAACTCCACAACTAGAAACTCCGCAGCTAGAGACTCCACAACTAGAAACTCCACAACTAGAAACTCCACAACTACAAACTCCACAAATAGAGACTCGGCAACTAGAAATTCCATATCTAGAAACTCCACAACTAAAAACTCCACAACTAGAAACTGCAAAACTAGAGACTTCACAACTAGAAACTCCACAACTGGAAACTCCACAACTACATACTCCGCAACTAGAAACTCCACAACTAGAGACTCCACAACTTGAAACTCGACAACTTTACACTCCACAACTTGAGACTCCACAACCAGAAACTCCACAACATGAAACTCCATTACTAGAAACTCCAAAACCAGAAACTCCACAATCATAAACTCCGCAACTAGAAACTCCACAACTAGAAACTCTGTAACTAGAGACTACACAAATAGAAACTCCACAACTAGAAACTCCACAACTACAAACTCCACAAATAGAGACTCGGCTACAAGAAATTTTATGTCTAGAAAGTCCACAACTAAAAACTCCACAACTGGAAACTCCACAACGTGAGACTCCACAACTTGAGACGCTGCAACTAGAAACTCCACAACTTGAAACTTCACAACTAGAAACTCCACAACTAAAAACTCTACAACTAGAGACTCCTCAACTAGAGAATTCGCAACTAGAAACTCCAAAAGTAGAGACTCTGCACCTAGAAACTCCGCAGCTAGAAACTCCACAACTAGAAACTCCACAACTCGAAACTCCACAACTAGAAACTCCACAACTTGAAACTCCACAACTCAAAACTCCACAACTTGAAACTCCACAACTAGAAACTCCACAACTTGAGAATCTGCCACTAGAAACTCCACAACTTGAAAATCCACAACTAGAAACTCCACAACCAGAAACTCCACAACTAGAAACTCCACAACTAGAAACTCCACAACTAGAAACTACGCAACTAGAGACTCCACAACTTGAAACTCCACAACTTGAAACTCCACAACTAGAAACTCCACAACTAGAAACTCCACAACTAGAAACTCAACAACTAGAAACTCCGCCACTAGAAACTCCACAACTACAAACTCCACAACTACAAACTCCACAAATAGAGACTCGGCAACTAGAAATTCCATATCTAGAAACTCCACAACTAGAAACTGCAAACCTAGAGACTTCACAACTAGAAACTCAACAACAATAAACTCCACAACTAAAAACTCACAACTGGAAACTCCACAACTTGAGACTCCGCAACTTGAAACTCCACAACTAGAAACTCCGCTGTTAAAAACTCCGCAACTAGAAACTCCGCAACTAGAAACTCCACAACCCTAAACTCCACAACTAGATACTCCACAACTGGAAACTCCACAACAAGATACTTCACAACTGGGAACTCCACAACTAGATACTCCATATCTGGAAACTCCACAACTAGAAACTCCACAGCTAGAGACTCAACAACTCGAAACTCCACAACTAGAAACTCAACAATTAGGAACTCCACAACCAGACACTCCGCAGTTCCACAACTGGAAACTCCACAACTGGAAACTCCACAACTAGATACTCCGCAACTAGAAACTCCACAACTAGAGACTCCACAACTTGAAACTCCACAACTAGAAACTCCACAACAAGAAACTCTGCAACTAGAGACTCCACAACTAGAAACTCCACAACTAGAAACTCCACAACTATGAACTCCACAAATGGAGACTTGGCTACAAGAAATTTCATGTCTAGAAAGTCCAGAACTAAAAACTCCACAACTGGAAACTCCACAACTAGAAACTCAACAACTAGAGATTCCGCAACTAGATACTCCCCAACCTGAGACTCTGCAACTAGAAACTCCGCAGCTAGAAACTCCACAATTAAAAGCTCCGCAACTAGAAACTCCGCAGCTAGAAACTACAGAACTAAACACTCCACAACTAGAAACTCCACAACTAGAAACTCCACAACTTGAAACTCCACAACTCAAAACTCCAACTAGAAACTCCAAAACTCGAACTTTCACAACTCGAAACACCACAACTGGAAACTCCACAACTAGACAGTCTTCAACTAGAAACTCCTAAACTAGAGACTCCACAACTAGAGAATCTACAACTAGAGACTTCAAACTAGATACTCAACAACTAGAAACTCCACAACTAAAAACTCAACAACTAGAAACGCCACAGCTTGAGACTCCGCAACTTGAAACTCCACAACTAGAAACTCCGCAACTAGAAACTCCACAACTAGGGACTCCGCAACTAGAAACTCCGCAACGAGAAACTCCACAACTGGAAACTCCACTACTAGATACTCCACAACTGGAAACTCGACAACTAGAAACTCCACATCTAGAGACTCCACAACTTCAAACTCCACAATTAGAGACTCTGCAACTAGAAACTCCACAACTAGAGACTCCGCAACTCCACAACTAGAAACTCTACAACTGGAAAATCCAATCTAGATACTCCACAACTAGAAAATCCACAACTAGAAACTCCACAACTTGAAACTCCACAAGCTTAAACTGCACAACTTGAGACTCCACAACTAGAAATTCCACAACTAGAAACTCCACAACTAGAAACTACCCAACTAGAAAATCGCCACCAGAGACTCCACAACTAGAAACTCCACAACTTGAAACTCCAGAACTAGAAACTCCACAACCAGAAACTTCACAACTAGAAACTCCACAACTAGAAACTCCACAACTAGAAACTCCGCAACTAGAGACTCCACAAATAGAAACTCCACAACTAGAAACTCCACAACTACAAACTCCACAAATAGAGACTCGGCTACAAGAAATTTTATGTCTAGAAAGTCCACAACTAAAAACTCCACAACTGGAAACTCCACAACGTGAGACTCCACAACTTGAGACGCTGCAACTAGAAACTCCACAACTTGAAACTTCACAACTAGAAACTCCACAACTAAAAACTCTACAACTAGAGACTCCTCAACTAGAGAATTCGCAACTAGAAACTCCAAAAGTAGAGACTCTGCACCTAGAAACTCCGCAGCTAGAAACTCCACAACTAGAAACTCCGCAACTCGAAACTCCACAACTAGAAACTCCACAACTTGAAACTCCACAACTCAAAACTCCACAACTTGAAACTCCACAACTAGAAACTCCACAACTTGAGAATCTGCCACTAGAAACTCCACAACTTGAAAATCCACAACTAGAAACTCCACAACCAGAAACTCCACAACTAGAAACTCCACAACTAGAAACTCCACAACTAGAAACTACGCAACTAGAGACTCCACAACTTGAAACTCCACAACTTGAAACTCCACAACTAGAAACTCCACAACTAGAAACTCCACAACTAGAAACTCAACAACTAGAAACTCCGCCACTAGAAACTCCACAACTACAAACTCCACAACTACAAACTCCACAAATAGAGACTCGGCAACTAGAAATTCCATATCTAGAAACTCCACAACTAGAAACTGCAAACCTAGAGACTTCACAACTAGAAACTCAACAACAATAAACTCCACAACTAAAAACTCACAACTGGAAACTCCACAACTTGAGACTCCGCAACTTGAAACTCCACAACTAGAAACTCCGCTGTTAAAAACTCCGCAACTAGAAACTCCGCAACTAGAAACTCCACAACCCTAAACTCCACAACTAGATACTCCACAACTGGAAACTCCACAACAAGATACTTCACAACTGGGAACTCCACAACTAGATACTCCATATCTGGAAACTCCACAACTAGAAACTCCACAGCTAGAGACTCAACAACTCGAAACTCCACAACTAGAAACTCAACAATTAGGAACTCCACAACCAGACACTCCGCAGTTCCACAACTGGAAACTCCACAACTGGAAACTCCACAACTAGATACTCCGCAACTAGAAACTCCACAACTAGAGACTCCACAACTTGAAACTCCACAACTAGAAACTCCACAACAAGAAACTCTGCAACTAGAGACTCCACAACTAGAAACTCCACAACTAGAAACTCCACAACTATGAACTCCACAAATGGAGACTTGGCTACAAGAAATTTCATGTCTAGAAAGTCCAGAACTAAAAACTCCACAACTGGAAACTCCACAACTAGAAACTCAACAACTAGAGATTCCGCAACTAGATACTCCCCAACCTGAGACTCTGCAACTAGAAACTCCGCAGCTAGAAACTCCACAATTAAAAGCTCCGCAACTAGAAACTCCGCAGCTAGAAA
Organism: Rhipicephalus microplus; assembly: GCF_043290135.1. Lineage (NCBI taxonomy): Eukaryota > Metazoa > Arthropoda > Arachnida > Ixodida > Ixodidae > Rhipicephalus > Rhipicephalus microplus. The sequence continues at coordinate 509,994 of NW_027464650.1, forward strand.
CTACAGAACTAAACACTCCACAACTAGAAACTCCACAACTAGAAACTCCACAACTTGAAACTCCACAACTCAAAACTCCAACTAGAAACTCCAAAACTCGAACTTTCACAACTCGAAACACCACAACTGGAAACTCCACAACGAGACAGTCTTCAACTAGAAACTCCTAAACTAGAGACTCCACAACTAGAGAATCTACAACTAGAGACTTCAAACTAGATACTCAACAACTAGAAACTCCACAACTAAAAACTCAACAACTAGAAACGCCACAGCTTGAGACTCCGCAACTTGAAACTCCACAACTAGAAACTCCGCAACTAGAAACTCCACAACTAGGGACTCCGCAACTAGAAACTCCGCAACGAGAAACTCCACAACTGGAAACTCCACTACTAGATACTCCACAACTGGAAACTCGACAACTAGAAACTCCACATCTAGAGACTCCACAACTTCAAACTCCACAATTAGAGACTCTGCAACTAGAAACTCCACAACTAGAGACTCCGCAACTCCACAACTAGAAACTCTACAACTGGAAAATCCAATCTAGATACTCCACAACTAGAAAATCCACAACTAGAAACTCCACAACTTGAAACTCCACAAGCTTAAACTGCACAACTTGAGACTCCACAACTAGAAATTCCACAACTAGAAACTCCACAACTAGAAACTACCCAACTAGAAAATCGCCACCAGAGACTCCACAACTAGAAACTCCACAACTTGAAACTCCAGAACTAGAAACTCCACAACCAGAAACTTCACAACTAGAAACTCCACAACTAGAAACTCCACAACTAGAAACTCCGCAACTAGAGACTCCACAACTAGAAACTCCACAACTAGAAACTCCACAACTACAAACTCCACAAATAGAGACTCGGCAACTGGAAATTCCATATCTAGAAACTCCACAACTGAAAACTCCACAACTAGAAACTGCAAAACTAGAGACTTCACAACTAGAAACTCCACAACTGGAAACTCCACAATTAGATACTCCACAACTAGAAACTCCACAACTAGAGACTCCACCACTTGAAACTCGACAACTTTAAACTCCACAACTTGAGACTCCACAACTAGAAACTCCACAACATGAAACTCCACAACTAGAAACTCCAAAACCAGAAACTCCACAACCATAAACTCCGCAACTAGAAACTCCACAACTAGAAACTCTGCAACTAGAGACTCCACAAATAGAAACTCCACAACTAGAAACTCCACAACTACAAACTCCACAAATAGAGACTCGGCTACAAGAAATTTCATGTCTAGAAAGTCCACAACTAAAAACTCCACAACTGGAAACTCCACAACTTGAGACTCCACAACTTGAGACGCCGCAACTAGAAACTCCACAACTTGAAACTTCACAACTAGAAACTCCACAACTAAAAACTCTACAACTAGAGACTCCTCAACTAGAGAATTCGCAACTAGAAACTTCTAGAAACTTCAAAAGTAGAGACTCTGCACCTAAAAACTCCGCAGCTAGAAACTCCACAACTAGAAACTCCACAACTCGAAACTCCACAACTAGAAACTCCACAACTTGAAACTCCACAACTCAAAACTCCACAACTTGAAACTCCACAACTAGAAACTCCACAACTTGAGACTCTGCCACAAGAAACTCAACAACTTGAAAATCCACAACTAAAAACTCCACAACCAGAAACTCCAAATCTAGAAAATCCACAACTAGAAACTCCACAACTAGAAACTCCGCAACTAGAGACTCCACAACTAGAAACTCCACAACTAGAAACTCCAACACTAGAAACTCCACAACTAGAAACTCCACAACTAGAGACTCCACAATTAGAAACTCCACAACTACAAACTCCACAACTACAAACTCCACAACTACAAACTCCACAAATAGAGACTCGGCAACTAGAAGTTCCATATCTAGAAACTCCACAACTGAAAACTCCACAACTAGAAACTGCAAAACTAGAAACTTCACAACTAGAAACTCCACAACTAGAAACTCTACAACTAGAAACTCCACAACTAGAGATTCCGCAACTAGAAACTCCACAACCAGAGACTCTGCAACTAGAAACTCCGCAGCCTGAAACTCCACAAATAGAAGCTCCGAAACTAGAAACTCCGCAGCTAGAAACTACAGAACTAGAGACTCCACAACTAGAAACTCCACAACTTGAAACCTCACAACCTTAAGTTTCGCAACTAGAAAATTCACAGCTAGAGATTCCGCAACTAGAATCTTCACAACTAGAAACTCCACAACTCAAAACTTCACAACTAGAAACTCCAAAACTAGAACTTCCAACACTCGAAAGTCCACAACTGGAAACTCCAACACTAGACACTCCACAACTAAAAACTCTTCAACTAGAAACTCCTAAACTAGAGACTCCACAGCTAGAGAATCTACAACTAGAGACTTCAAACTAGAAACTCAACAACTAGAAACTCCACAACTAAAAACTCAACAACTAGAAACTCCACAGCTTGAGACTCCACAACTTGAAACTCCACAATTAGAAACTCCGCAACTAGAAACTCCACAACTAGAAACTCCACAACTTGAGACACTGCCACTAGAAACTCCACAACTTGAAAATCCACAACTAGAAACTCCACAACCAGAAACTCCACAACTAGAAACTCCACAACTAGAAACTCCACAACTAGAAACTACGCAACTAGAGACTCCACAACTAGAAACTCCACAACTAGAAACTCTGCAACTAGAGACTCCGCCACTAGAAACTCCACAACTACAAACTCCACAACTACAAACTCCACAAATAGAGACTCGGCAACTAGAAATTCCATATCTAGAAACTCCACAACTAGAAACTGCAAACCTAGAGACTTCACAACTAGAAACTCAACAACAATAAACTCCACAACTAAAAACTCACAACTGGAAACTCCACAACTTGAGACTCCGCAACTTGAAACTCCACAACTAGAAACTCCGCTGTTAAAAACTCCGCAACTAGAAACTCCGCAACTAGAAACTCCACAACCCTAAACTCCACAACTAGATACTCCACAACTGGAAACTCCACAACAAGATACTTCACAACTGGGAACTCCACAACTAGATACTCCATATCTGGAAACTCCACAACTAGAAACTCCACAGCTAGAGACTCAACAACTCGAAACTCCACAACTAGAAACTCAACAATTAGGAACTCCACAACCAGACACTCCGCAGTTCCACAACTGGAAACTCCACAACTGGAAACTCCACAACTAGATACTCCGCAACTAGAAACTCCACAACTAGAGACTCCACAACTTGAAACTCCACAACTAGAAACTCCACAACAAGAAACTCTGCAACTAGAGACTCCACAACTAGAAACTCCACAACTAGAAACTCCACAACTATGAACTCCACAAATGGAGACTTGGCTACAAGAAATTTCATGTCTAGAAAGTCCAGAACTAAAAACTCCACAACTGGAAACTCCACAACTAGAAACTCAACAACTAGAGATTCCGCAACTAGATACTCCCCAACCTGAGACTCTGCAACTAGAAACTCCGCAGCTAGAAACTCCACAATTAAAAGCTCCGCAACTAGAAACTCCGCAGCTAGAAACTACAGAACTAAACACTCCACAACTAGAAACTCCACAACTAGAAACTCCACAACTTGAAACTCCACAACTCAAAACTCCAACTAGAAACTCCAAAACTCGAACTTTCACAACTCGAAACACCACAACTGGAAACTCCACAACTAGACAGTCTTCAACTAGAAACTCCTAAACTAGAGACTCCACAACTAGAGAATCTACAACTAGAGACTTCAAACTAGATACTCAACAACTAGAAACTCCACAACTAAAAACTCAACAACTAGAAACGCCACAGCTTGAGACTCCGCAACTTGAAACTCCACAACTAGAAACTCCGCAACTAGAAACTCCACAACTAGGGACTCCGCAACTAGAAACTCCGCAACGAGAAACTCCACAACTGGAAACTCCACTACTAGATACTCCACAACTGGAAACTCGACAACTAGAAACTCCACATCTAGAGACTCCACAACTTCAAACTCCACAATTAGAGACTCTGCAACTAGAAACTCCACAACTAGAGACTCCGCAACTCCACAACTAGAAACTCTACAACTGGAAAATCCAATCTAGATACTCCACAACTAGAAAATCCACAACTAGAAACTCCACAACTTGAAACTCCACAAGCTTAAACTGCACAACTTGAGACTCCACAACTAGAAATTCCACAACTAGAAACTCCACAACTAGAAACTACCCAACTAGAAAATCGCCACCAGAGACTCCACAACTAGAAACTCCACAACTTGAAACTCCAGAACTAGAAACTCCACAACCAGAAACTTCACAACTAGAAACTCCACAACTAGAAACTCCACAACTAGAAACTCCGCAACTAGAGACTCCACAAATAGAAACTCCACAACTAGAAACTCCACAACTACAAACTCCACAAATAGAGACTCGGCTACAAGAAATTTTATGTCTAGAAAGTCCACAACTAAAAACTCCACAACTGGAAACTCCACAACGTGAGACTCCACAACTTGAGACGCTGCAACTAGAAACTCCACAACTTGAAACTTCACAACTAGAAACTCCACAACTAAAAACTCTACAACTAGAGACTCCTCAACTAGAGAATTCGCAACTAGAAACTCCAAAAGTAGAGACTCTGCACCTAGAAACTCCGCAGCTAGAAACTCCACAACTAGAAACTCCGCAACTCGAAACTCCACAACTAGAAACTCCACAACTTGAAACTCCACAACTCAAAACTCCACAACTTGAAACTCCACAACTAGAAACTCCACAACTTGAGAATCTGCCACTAGAAACTCCACAACTTGAAAATCCACAACTAGAAACTCCACAACCAGAAACTCCACAACTAGAAACTCCACAACTAGAAACTCCACAACTAGAAACTACGCAACTAGAGACTCCACAACTTGAAACTCCACAACTTGAAACTCCACAACTAGAAACTCCACAACTAGAAACTCCACAACTAGAAACTCAACAACTAGAAACTCCGCCACTAGAAACTCCACAACTACAAACTCCACAACTACAAACTCCACAAATAGAGACTCGGCAACTAGAAATTCCATATCTAGAAACTCCACAACTAGAAACTGCAAACCTAGAGACTTCACAACTAGAAACTCAACAACAATAAACTCCACAACTAAAAACTCACAACTGGAAACTCCACAACTTGAGACTCCGCAACTTGAAACTCCACAACTAGAAACTCCGCTGTTAAAAACTCCGCAACTAGAAACTCCGCAACTAGAAACTCCACAACCCTAAACTCCACAACTAGATACTCCACAACTGGAAACTCCACAACAAGATACTTCACAACTGGGAACTCCACAACTAGATACTCCATATCTGGAAACTCCACAACTAGAAACTCCACAGCTAGAGACTCAACAACTCGAAACTCCACAACTAGAAACTCAACAATTAGGAACTCCACAACCAGACACTCCGCAGTTCCACAACTGGAAACTCCACAACTGGAAACTCCACAACTAGATACTCCGCAACTAGAAACTCCACAACTAGAGACTCCACAACTTGAAACTCCACAACTAGAAACTCCACAACAAGAAACTCTGCAACTAGAGACTCCACAACTAGAAACTCCACAACTAGAAACTCCACAACTATGAACTCCACAAATGGAGACTTGGCTACAAGAAATTTCATGTCTAGAAAGTCCAGAACTAAAAACTCCACAACTGGAAACTCCACAACTAGAAACTCAACAACTAGAGATTCCGCAACTAGATACTCCCCAACCTGAGACTCTGCAACTAGAAACTCCGCAGCTAGAAACTCCACAATTAAAAGCTCCGCAACTAGAAACTCCGCAGCTAGAAACTACAGAACTAAACACTCCACAACTAGAAACTCCACAACTAGAAACTCCACAACTTGAAACTCCACAACTCAAAACTCCAACTAGAAACTCCAAAACTCGAACTTTCACAACTCGAAACACCACAACTGGAAACTCCACAACGAGACAGTCTTCAACTAGAAACTCCTAAACTAGAGACTCCACAACTAGAGAATCTACAACTAGAGACTTCAAACTAGATACTCAACAACTAGAAACTCCACAACTAAAAACTCAACAACTAGAAACGCCACAGCTTGAGACTCCGCAACTTGAAACTCCACAACTAGAAACTCCGCAACTAGAAACTCCACAACTAGGGACTCCGCAACGAGAAACTCCGCAACGAGAAACTCCACAACTGGAAACTCCACTACTAGATACTCCACAACTGGAAACTCGACAACTAGAAACTCCACATCTAGAGACTCCACAACTTCAAACTCCACAATTAGAGACTCTGCAACTAGAAACTCCACAACTAGAGACTCCGCAACTCCACAACTAGAAACTCTACAACTGGAAAATCCAATCTAGATACTCCACAACTAGAAAATCCACAACTAGAAACTCCACAACTTGAAACTCCACAAGCTTAAACTGCACAACTTGAGACTCCACAACTAGAAATTCCACAACTAGAAACTCCACAACTAGAAACTACCCAACTAGAAAATCGCCACCAGAGACTCCACAACTAGAAACTCCACAACTTGAAACTCCAGAACTAGAAACTCCACAACCAGAAACTTCACAACTAGAAACTCCACAACTAGAAACTCCACAACTAGAAACTCCGCAACTAGAGACTCCACAACTAGAAACTCCACAACTAGAAACTCCACAACTACAAACTCCACAAATAGAGACTCGGCAACTGGAAATTCCATATCTAGAAACTCCACAACTGAAAACTCCACAACTAGAAACTGCAAAACTAGAGACTTCACAACTAGAAACTCCACAACTGGAAACTCCACAATTAGATACTCCACAACTAGAAACTCCACAACTAGAGACTCCACCACTTGAAACTCGACAACTTTAAACTCCACAACTTGAGACTCCACAACTAGAAACTCCACAACATGAAACTCCACAACTAGAAACTCCAAAACCAGAAACTCCACAACCATAAACTCCGCAACTAGAAACTCCACAACTAGAAACTCTGCAACTAGAGACTCCACAAATAGAAACTCCACAACTAGAAACTCCACAACTACAAACTCCACAAATAGAGACTCGGCTACAAGAAATTTCATGTCTAGAAAGTCCACAACTAAAAACTCCACAACTGGAAACTCCACAACTTGAGACTCCACAACTTGAGACGCCGCAACTAGAAACTCCACAACTTGAAACTTCACAACTAGAAACTCCACAACTAAAAACTCTACAACTAGAGACTCCTCAACTAGAGAATTCGCAACTAGAAACTTCTAGAAACTTCAAAAGTAGAGACTCTGCACCTAAAAACTCCGCAGCTAGAAACTCCACAACTAGAAACTCCACAACTCGAAACTCCACAACTAGAAACTCCACAACTTGAAACTCCACAACTCAAAACTCCACAACTTGAAACTCCACAACTAGAAACTCCACAACTTGAGACTCTGCCACAAGAAACTCAACAACTTGAAAATCCACAACTAAAAACTCCACAACCAGAAACTCCAAATCTAGAAAATCCACAACTAGAAACTCCACAACTAGAAACTCCGCAACTAGAGACTCCACAACTAGAAACTCCACAACTAGAAACTCCAACACTAGAAACTCCACAACTAGAAACTCCACAACTAGAGACTCCACAATTAGAAACTCCACAACTACAAACTCCACAACTACAAACTCCACAACTACAAACTCCACAAATAGAGACTCGGCAACTAGAAGTTCCATATCTAGAAACTCCACAACTGAAAACTCCACAACTAGAAACTGCAAAACTAGAAACTTCACAACTAGAAACTCCACAACTAGAAACTCTACAACTAGAAACTCCACAACTAGAGATTCCGCAACTAGAAACTCCACAACCAGAGACTCTGCAACTAGAAACTCCGCAGCCTGAAACTCCACAAATAGAAGCTCCGAAACTAGAAACTCCGCAGCTAGAAACTACAGAACTAGAGACTCCACAACTAGAAACTCCACAACTTGAAACCTCACAACCTTAAGTTTCGCAACTAGAAAATTCACAGCTAGAGATTCCGCAACTAGAATCTTCACAACTAGAAACTCCACAACTCAAAACTTCACAACTAGAAACTCCAAAACTAGAACTTCCAACACTCGAAAGTCCACAACTGGAAACTCCAACACTAGACACTCCACAACTAAAAACTCTTCAACTAGAAACTCCTAAACTAGAGACTCCACAGCTAGAGAATCTACAACTAGAGACTTCAAACTAGAAACTCAACAACTAGAAACTCCACAACTAAAAACTCAACAACTAGAAACTCCACAGCTTGAGACTCCACAACTTGAAACTCCACAATTAGAAACTCCGCAACTAGAAACTCCACAACTAGAAACTCCACAACTTGAGACACTGCCACTAGAAACTCCACAACTTGAAAATCCACAACTAGAAACTCCACAACCAGAAACTCCACAACTAGAAACTCCACAACTAGAAACTCCACAACTAGAAACTACGCAACTAGAGACTCCACAACTAGAAACTCCACAACTTGAAACTCCACAACTAGAAACTCCACAACTAGAAACTCCACAACTAGAAACTCCACAACTAGAAACTCCGCCACTAGAGACTCCACAATTAGAAACTCCACAACTACAAACTCCACAACTACAAACTCCACAAATAGAGACTCAGCAACTAGAAATTCCATATCTAGAAACTGCAAAACTAGAAACTCTGCAACTAGAGACTCCACAACTAGAAACTCCACAACTAGAAACTCCACAACTACAAACTCCACAAATAGAGACTCGGAAACTAGAAATTCCATATCTAGAAACTCCACAACTAGAAACTGCAAAACTAGAGACTTCACAACTAGAAACTCAACAACTAGAAACTCCACAACTAAAAACTCCATAACTGGAAACTCCACAACTTGAGACTCCGCAACTTGAAACTCCACAACTAGAAACTCCACTGTTAAAAACTCCGCAACTAGAAACTCCGCAACTAGAAACTCCACAACTTTACACTCCACAACTAGATACTCCACAACTGGAAACTCCACAACTAGATACCTCACAACTGGGAACTCCACAACTAGATACTCCATATCTGGAAACTCCACAACTAGAGACTCAACAACTCGCAACTCCACAACTAGAAACTCAACAATTAGAAACTCCACAACCAGACACTCCGCAGTTCCACAACTGGAAACTCCACAACTGGAAACTCCACAACTAGATACTCTGCAACTAGAAACTCCACAACTAGAGACTCCACAACTTGAAACTCCACAACTAGAAACTCCAAAACAAGAAACTCTGCAACTAGAGACTCCACAACTAGAAACTCCACAACTAGAAACTCCACAACTACAAACTCCACAAATAGAGACTCGGCTACAAGAAATTTCATGTCTAGAAAGTCCAGAACTAAAAACTCCACAACTGGAAACTCCACAACTAGAAACTCCACAACTAGAGATTCCGCAACTAGATACTCCACAACCAGAGACTCTGCAACTAGAAACTCCGCAGCTAGAAACTCCACAATAAAAGCTCCGCAACTAGAAACTCCGCAGCTAGAAACTACAGAAATAGACACTCCACAACTAGAAACTCCACAACTTGAAACCTCACATCCTTAAGTTACGCAACTAGAAAATCCACAGCTAGAGAATCCGCAACTAGAAACTCCACAACTCAAAACTCCAACTAGAAACTCCAAAACTCGAACTTCCACAACTCGAAACTCCACAACTGGAAACTCAACAACTAGACACTCTTCAACTAGAAACTCCTAAACTAGAGACTCCACAACTAGAGAATCTACAACTAGAGACTTCAAACTAGAAACTCAACAACTAGAAACTCCACAACTAAAAACTCAACAACTAGAAACGCCACAGCTTGAGACTCCGCAACTTGAAACTCCACAACTAGAAACTCCGCAACTAGAAACTCCACAACTAGGGACTCCGCAACTAGAAACTCCACAACTAGAAACTCCACAACTGGAAACTCCACTACTAGATACTCCACAACTGGAAACTCGACAACTGGAAACTCCACATCTAGAGACTCCACAACTTGAAACTCCACAACTAGAGACTCTGCAACTAGAAACTCCACAACTAGAGACTCCGCAACTCCACAACTAGAAACTCTACAACTGGAAAATCCAATCTAGATACTCCACAACTAGAAAATCCACAACTAGAAACTCCACAATAATAAACTCCACAACTTGAAACTCCACAAGCTTAAACTGCACAACTTGAGACTCCACAACTAGAAACTCCACAACTAGAAACTCCACAACTAGAAACTCCGCAACTAGAAACTCCACAACTAGAAACTCCACAACTAGAAACTCCACAACTAGAAACTCCACAACTAGAAACTCCGCCACTAGAGACTCCAAAATTAGAAACTCCACAACTAGAAACTGCAAAACTAGAGACTTCACAGCTAGAAACTCAACAACTAGAAACTCCACAACTAAAAACTCCACAACTGGAAACTCCACAACTTGAGACTCCGCAACTTCAAACTCCACAACTAGAAACTCCGCTGTTAAAAACTCCGCAACTAGAAACTCCACAACTAGAAACTCCACAACTTGAAACTCCACAACTAGATACTCCACAACTGGAAACTCCACAACTAGATACTTCACAACTGGGAACTCCACAACTAGATACTCCATATCTGGAAACTCCACAACTAGAAACTCCACAACTAGAGACTCAACAACTCGAAACTCCACAACTAGAAACTCAACAATTAGAAACTCCACAACCAGACACTCCGCAATTCCACAACTGGAAACTCCACAACTGGAAACTCCACAACTAGAAACTCCGCAACTAGAAACTCCACAACAGGAGACTCCACAACTTGAAACTCCACAACTAGAAACTCCACAACTAGAAACTCTGCAACTAGAGACTCCACAACTAGAAACTCCACAACTAGAAACTCCACAACTACGAACTCCACAAAAAGAGACTCGGCTACAAGAAATTTCATGTCTAGAAAGTCCAGAACTAAAAACTCCACAACTGGAAACTCCACAACTAAAAACTCCACAACTAGAGATTCTGCAACTAGATACTCCACAACCAGAGACTCTGCAACTAGAAACTCCGCAGCTAGAAACTCCACAAAAAAAAGCTCCGCAACTAGATACTCCGCAGCTAGAAACTACAGAACTAGACACTCCACAACTAGAAACTCCACAACTAGAAACTCCACAACTAGAAACTCCACAACTGGAAACTCTGCAACTAGAGACTCCACAATTAGAAACTCCACAACTAGAAACTTCACAACTACAAACTCCACAAATAGAGACTCGGCAACTAGAAATTCCATATCTAGAAACTGCACAACTAGAAACTCTGCAACTAGAGACTCCACAACTAGAAACTCCACAACTAGAAACTCCACAACTAGAAACTCCACAACTAGAAACTCCGCCACTAGAGACTCCACAATTAGAAACTCCACAACTACAAACTCCACAACTACAAACTCCACAAATAGAGACTCAGCAACTAGAAATTCCATATCTAGAAACTGCACAACTAGAAACTCTGCAACTAGAGACTCCACAACTAGAAACTCCACAACTAGAAACTCCACAACTACAAACTCCACAAATAGAGACTCGGAAACTAGAAATTCCATATCTAGAAACTCCACAACTAGAAACTGCAAAACTAGAGACTTCACAACTAGAAACTCAACAACTAGAAACTCCACAACTAAAAACTCCATAACTGGAAACTCCACAACTTGAGACTCCGCAACTTGAAACTCCACAACTAGAAACTCCGCTGTTAAAAACTCCGCAACTAGAAACTCCGCAACTAGAAACTCCACAACTTTAAACTCCACAACTATATACTCCACAACTGGAAACTCCACAACTAGATACCTCACAACTGGGAACTCCACAACTAGATACTCCATATCTGGAAACTCCACAACTAGAGACTCAACAACTCGCAACTCCACAACTAGAAACTCAACAATTAGAAACTCCACAACCAGACACTCCGCAGTTCCACAACTGGAAACTCCACAACTGGAAACTCCACAACTAGATACTCTGCAACTAGAAACTCCACAACTAGAGACTCCACAACTTGAAACTCCACAACTAGAAACTCCAAAACAAGAAACTCTGCAACTAGAGACTCCACAACTAGAAACTCCACAACTAGAAACTCCACAACTACAAACTCCACAAATAGAGACTCGGCTACAAGAAATTTCATGTCTAGAAAGTCCAGAACTAAAAACTCCACAACTGGAAACTCCACAACTAGAAACTCCACAACTAGAGATTCCGCAACTAGATACTCCACAACCAGAGACTCTGCAACTAGAAACTCCGCAGCTAGAAACTCCACAATAAAAGCTCCGGAACTAGAAACTCCGCAGCTAGAAACTACAGAACTAGACACTCCACAACTAGAAACTCCACAACTAGAAACTCCACAACTTGAAACCTCACATCCTTAAGTTACGCAACTAGAAAATCCACAGCTAGAGAATCCGCAACTAGAAACTCCACAACTCAAAACTCCAACTAGAAACTCCAAAACTCGAACTTCCACAACTCGAAACTCCACAACTGGAAACTCAACAACTAGACACTCTTCAACTAGAAACTCCTAAACTAGAGACTCCACAACTAGAGAATCTACAACTAGAGACTTCAAACTAGAAACTCAACAACTAGAAACTCCACAACTAAAAACTCAACAACTAGAAACGCCACAGCTTGAGACTCCGCAACTTGAAACTCCACAACTAGAAACTCCGCAACTAGAAACTCCACAACTAGGGACTCCGCAACTAGAAACTCCACAACTAGAAACTCCACAACTGGAAACTCCACTACTAGATACTCCACAACTGGAAACTCGACAACTGGAAACTCCACATCTAGAGACTCCACAACTTGAAACTCCACAACTAGAGACTCTGCAACTAGAAACTCCACAACTAGAGACTCCGCAACTCCACAACTAGAAACTCTACAACTGGAAAATCCAATCTAGATACTCCACAACTAGAAAATCCACAACTAGAAACTCCACAATAATAAACTCCACAACTTGAAACTCCACAAGCTTAAACTGCACAACTTGAGACTCCACAACTAGAAACTCCACAACTAGAAACTCCACAACTAGAAACTCCGCAACTAGAAACTCCACAACTAGAAACTCCACAACTAGAAACTCCACAACTAGAAACTCCACAACTAGAAACTCCGCCACTAGAGACTCCACAATTAGAAACTCCACAACTACAAACTCCACAACTACAAACTCCACAAATAGAGACTCGGCAACTAGAAATTCCATATCTAGAAACTGCACAACTAGAAACTCCGCAACTAGAGACTCCACAACTAGAAACTCCACAACTAGAAACTCCACAACTACAAACTCCACAAATAGAGACTCGGCAACTAGAAATTCCATATCTAGAAACTCCACAACTAGAAACTGCAAAACTAGAGACTTCACAGCTAGAAACTCAACAACTAGAAACTCCACAACTAAAAACTCCACAACTGGAAACTCCACAACTTGAGACTCCGCAACTTCAAACTCCACAACTAGAAACTCCGCTGTTAAAAACTCCGCAACTAGAAACTCCACAACTAGAAACTCCACAACTTGAAACTCCACAACTAGATACTCCACAACTGGAAACTCCACAACTAGATACTTCACAACTGGGAACTCCACAACTAGATACTCCATATCTGGAAACTCCACAACTAGAAACTCCACAACTAGAGACTCAACAACTCGAAACTCCACAACTAGAAACTCAACAATTAGAAACTCCACAACCAGACACTCCGCAATTCCACAACTGGAAACTCCACAACTGGAAACTCCACAACTAGAAACTCCGCAACTAGAAACTCCACAACAGGAGACTCCACAACTTGAAACTCCACAACTAGAAACTCCACAACTAGAAACTCTGCAACTAGAGACTCCACAACTAGAAACTCCACAACTAGAAACTCCACAACTACGAACTCCACAAAAAGAGACTCGGCTACAAGAAATTTCATGTCTAGAAAGTCCAGAACTAAAAACTCCACAACTGGAAACTCCACAAATAAAAACTCCACAACTAGAGATTCTGCAACTAGATACTCCACAACCAGAGACTCTGCAACTAGAAACTCCGCAGCTAGAAACTCCACAAAAAAAAGCTCCGCAACTAGATACTCCGCAGCTAGAAACTACAGAACTAGACACTCCACAACTAGAAACTCCACAACTAGAAACTCCACAACTAGAAACTCCACAACTGGAAACTCTGCAACTAGAGACTCCACAATTAGAAACTCCACAACTAGAAACTTCACAACTACAAACTCCACAAATAGAGACTCGGCAACTAGAAATTCCATATCTAGTAACTCCACAACTACAAACTCCACAAATAGAGACTCGGCAACTAGAAATTCCATATCTAGAAACTCCACAACTAGAAACTGCAAAACTAGAGACTTCACAACTAGAAACTCAACAACTAGAAACTCCACAACTAAAAACTCCACAACTGGAAACTCCACAACTTGAAACTCCACAACTAGATACTCCACAACTGGAAACTCCAAAACTAGATAATCCATATCTGGAAACTCCACAACTACAAACTCCACAACTTGAAACTCCACAACTAGATACTCCACAACTGGAAACTCCAAAACTAGATAATCCATATCTGGAAACTCCACAACTAGAAACTCCACAACTAGATATTCAACAACTAGAAATTCCAACACTTGAAACTCCACAACTCAAAACTCCACAACTTGAAACTACAAAACTAGAAACTCCACAACTTGAGACTCCGCCACTAGAAACTCCACATCTTGAAACTCCACAACTAGAAGTTCCACAACTAGAAACTGCAAAACTAGAGACTTCACAACTAGAAACTCAACAACTAGAAACTCCACAACAAGAAACTCCACAACTAGAAACTCCACAACTAGAAACTTCACAACTGGAAACTCCGCAACTAGAGACTCCACAACTAGAAACTACACAACTAGAAACTCCACAACCAGAAACTCCACAACTAGAAACTACACAACTAGAAACTTCACAACTAGAAACTCCGCAACTAGAGACTCCACAACTAGAAACTCCACAACTTGAAACTCCACAACTAGAAACTCCACAACCAGAAACTCCACAACTAGAAACTCCACAACTAGAAACTGCACAACTGGAAACTCCGCAACTAGAGACTCCACAACTAGAAACTCCACAACTAGAAACTCCACTACTACAAACTCCAGAAATAGAGACTCGGCAACTAGAAATTCCGTATCTAGAAACTCCACAACTAGATACTGCAAAACTAGAGACTTCACAACTAGAAACTCAACAACTAGAAACTCCACAACTAAAAACTCCACAACTGGAAACTCCACAACTTGAGACTTCGCAACTTGAAACTCCACAACTAGAAACTCCGCTGTTAAAAACTCCGCAACTAGAAACTCCGCAACTAGAAACTCCACAACTTGAAACTCCACAACTAGATACTCCACAACTGGAAACTCTACAACTAGATACTTCACAACTGGGAACTCCACAACTAGATACTCCATATCTGGAAACTCCACAACCAGAAACTCCACAACTAGAGACTCAACAACTCGAAACTCCACAACTAGAAACTCAACAATTAGAATCTCCACAACCCGACACTCCGCAATTCCACAACTGGAAACTCCACAACTAGAAACTCCACAACTAGATACTCCGCAACTAGAAACTCCACAACTAAAAACTTCACAACTAGAAACTCCGCAACTAGAAACTCCACAACTAGAAACTCTGCAACTAGAGACTCCACAACTAAAAACTCCACAACTAGAAATTCCACAACTACAAACTCCACAAATAGAGAATCGGCAACTAGAAATTCCATGTCTGGAAAGTCCACAACTAAAAACTCCACAACTGGAAACTCCACAACTAGAAACTCCACAACTAGAAACTCTACAACTAGAGACTCCGCTACTAGAAACTCCACAACCAGAGACTCTGCAACTAGAAACACCGCAGCTAGAAACTCCACAAATAGAAACTCCAAAACTAGAAACTCCGCAGCTAGAAACTCCACAACTAGAAACTGCAACTAGAGACTCCACAACTAGAAACTCCACAACTAGAAACTCCACAACTAGACACTCCACAACTAAAAACTCTTCAACTAGAAACTCCTAAACTAGAGACTTCACAACTAGAGAATCTACAACTAGAGACTTCAAACTAGAAACTACACAACTAGAAACTCCACAACTAAAAACTCAACAACTAGAAACTCCACAGCTTGAGGCTCCGCAACTAGAAACTCCACAACTAGGGACTCCGCAACTAGAAACTCGACAACTATAAACTCCACAACTTGAAACTCCACTTCTAGATACTCCACAACTTGAAACTCCGCAACTAGAGACTCTGCAACTAGAAACTCCACAACTAGAGAGTCCGCAACTCCACAACTAGAAGCTTCACAACTGGAAAATCGATAACTAGATACTCCACAACTAGAAAATCCACAACTAGAAACTCCACAGCTATAGACCCCACAACTTGAAACTCCACAAGTTTAAACTCCACAACTTGAGGCTCGACAACTAGAAACTCCACAACTAGAAACTCCCCAACCAGAAACTCCACAACTAGAGACTCTGCAACTATAGAACTCCGCAACTAGAAACTCCGCGTTTAAAAACTCCGCAACAAGAAATTCCACGGCTAGAAACACCACAACTAGACACTCCGCAACTAGAAACTCTACAACTAGAGACTCCTCAACTAGAGAATTCGCAACTAGAAACTCCAAAACTAGCGACTCTGCAACTAGAAACTCCGCAGCTAGAAACTCCACAACTCGAAACTCCACAACTAGAAACTCCACAACTTGAGACTCCGCAACTAGAAACTCCACAACTTGAAACTCCACAACTAGAAACTCCACAACCAGAAACTTCACTACTAGAAACTCCCCAACTAAAAAATCGCAACCAGAGACTCCACAACTAGAAACTCCACAACTTGAAACTCCAGAACTAGAAACTCCACAACCAGAAACTTCACAACTAGAAACTCTGCAACTAGAAACTCCACAACTAGAAACTCCACAACTAGAAACTCCACTACTAGATACTCCACAACTGGAAACTCGACAACTAGGAACTCCACATCTAGAGACTCCACAACTTGAAACTCCACAACTAGAGACTCTGCAACTAGAAACTCCACAACTAGAGACTCCGCAACTCCACAACTAGAAACTCCACAACTAGAAAATCCACAACTAGAAACTCCACAACTATAGACTCCACAACTAGAAACTCCACTACTAGAAACTCCAAAACTAGAAACTCCACAAGTAGAAACTCCACAACTAAAAACTTCACAATTCGACACTTTACTAGAAACTCCAAAACTTGAGACTCCACAACCAGGCACTCCACAACTAGAAACTCCACAATTAGAGACTCTGCAACTATAGAACTCCGCAACTAGAAACTCCGCATTTAAAAACTCCGCAACAAGAAACTCCACGGCTAGAAACACCACAACTAGACACTCCGCAACTAGAAACTCTACAACTAGAGACTCCTCAACTAGAGAATTCGCAACTAGAAACTCCAAAACTAGATACTCTGCAACTATAAACTCCGCAGCTAGAAACTCCACAACTAGAAACTCCACAACTCGAAACTTCACAACTAGAAACTCCGCAACTAGAGACTCCACAACTAGAAACTCCACAACTTGAAACTCCACATTTCGAAACTCCACAACCAGAAACTTCACAAGTAGAAACTCCACAACTAGAAACTCCACAACTAGAAACTCCGCAACTAGAGACTCCACAACTAGAAACTCCACAACTAGAAACTCCACAACTACAATCTCCCAAAATAGAGACTCGGCAACTAGAAATTCCATATCTAGAAACTCCACAACTAAAAACTCCACAACTAGAAACTGCAAAACTAGAGACTTCACAACTAGAAACTCCACAACTGGAAACTCCACAACTAGACACTCCGCAACTAGCAACTCCACAACTCGAGACTCCACAACTTGAAACTCCACAACTTTAAACTCCACAACTTGAGACTCAGCAACTAGAAACTCCACAACATGAAACTCCACAACTAGAAACTCCACAACCAGAAACTCCACAACCATAAACTCCACAACTAGAAACTCCACAACTAGAAACTCTTCAACTAGAGACTCCACAACTAGAAACTCCACAACTACAAACTCCACAACTACAAACTCCACAATTAGAGACTCGGCTACAAGAAATTTCATGTCTAGAAAGTCCACAACTAAAAACTCCACAACTGGAAACTCCACAACTTGAGACTCCACAACTAGAAACTCCACAACTAGAAACTCCACAACTAGAAACTCCACAACTAGAAACTCCACAACTGGAGACTCCACAACTAGAAACTCCACAACTTGAAACTCCACAACTAGAAACTCCACAACTTGAAACTCCACAACTAGAAACTCCACAACCAGAAACTTCACAAGTAGAAACTCCACAACTAGAAACTCCACAACCAGACACTCCGCAGATCCACAACTGGAAACTCCACAACTGGAAACTCCACAACTAGATACTCTGCAACTAGAAACTCCACAACTAGAGACTCCACAACTTGAAACTCCACAACTAGAAACTCCAAAACAAGAAACTCTGCAACTAGAGACTCCACAACTAGAAACTCCACAACTAGAAACTCCACAACTACAAATTCCACAAATAGAGACTCGGCTACAAGAAATTTCATGTCTAGAAAGTCCAGAACTAAAAACTCCACAACTGGAAACTCCACAACTAGAAACTCCACAACTAGAGATTCCGCAACTAGATACTCCACAACCAGAGACTCTGCAACTAGAAACTCCGCAGCTAGAAACTCCACAATAAAAGCTCCGCAACTAGAAACTCCGCAGCTAGAAACTACAGAACTAGACACTCCACAACTAGAAACTCCACAACTAGAAACTCCACAACTTGAAACCTCACATCCTTAAGTTACGCAACTAGAAAATCCACAGCTAGAGAATCCGCAACTAGAAACTCCACAACTCAAAACTCCAACTAGAAACTCCAAAACTCGAACTTCCACAACTCGAAACTCCACAACTGGAAACTCAACAACTAGACACTCTTCAACTAGAAACTCCTAAACTAGAGACTCCACAACTAGAGAATCTACAACTAGAGACTTCAAACTAGAAACTCAACAACTAGAAACTCCACAACTAAAAACTCAACAACTAGAAACGCCACAGCTTGAGACTCCGCAACTTGAAACTCCACAACTAGAAACTCCGCAACTAGAAACTCCACAACTAGGGACTCCGCAACTAGAAACTCCACAACTAGAAACTCCACAACTGGAAACTCCACTACTAGATACTCCACAACTGGAAACTCGACAACTGGAAACTCCACATCTAGAGACTCCACAACTTGAAACTCCACAACTAGAGACTCTGCAACTAGAAACTCCACAACTAGAGACTCCGCAACTCCACAACTAGAAACTCTACAACTGGAAAATCCAATCTAGATACTCCACAACTAGAAAATCCACAACTAGAAACTCCACAATAATAAACTCCACAACTTGAAACTCCACAAGCTTAAACTGCACAACTTGAGACTCCACAACTAGAAACTCCACAACTAGAAACTCCACAACTAGAAACTCCGCAACTAGAAACTCCACAACTACAAACTCCACAACTAGAAACTCCACAACTAGAAACTCCACAACTAGAAACTCCGCCACTAGAGACTCCACAATTAGAAACTCCACAACTACAAACTCCACAACTACAAACTCCACAAATAGAGACTCGGCAACTAGAAATTCCATATCTAGAAACTGCACAACTAGAAACTCCGCAACTAGAGACTCCACAACTAGAAACTCCACAACTAGAAACTCCACAACACAAACTCCACAAATAGAGACTCGGCAACTAGAAATTCCATATCTAGAAACTCCACAACTAGAAACTGCAAAACTAGAGACTTCACAGCTAGAAACTCAACAACTAGAAACTCCACAACTAAAAACTCCACAACTGGAAACTCCATAACTTGAGACTCCGCAAGTTCAAACTCCACAACTAGAAACTCCGCTGTTATAAACTCCGCAACTAGAAACTCCACAACTAGAAACTCCACAACTTGAAACTCCACAACTAGATACTCCACAACTGGAAACTCCACAACTAGATACTTCACAACTGGGAACTCCACAACTAGATACTCCATATCTGGAAACTCCACAACTAGAAACTCCACAACTAGAGACTCAACAACTCGAAACTCCACAACTAGAAACTCAACAATTAGAAACTCCACAACCAGACACTCCGCAATTCCACAACTGGAAACTCCACAACTGGAAACTCCACAACTAGAAACTCCGCAACTAGAAACTCCACAACAGGAGACTCCACAACTTGAAACTCCACAACCAGAAATTCCACAACTAGAAACTCTGCAACTAGAGACTCCACAACTAGAAACTCCACAACTAGAAACTCCACAACTACGAACTCCACAATAAGAGACTCGGCTACAAGAAATTTCATGTCTAGAAAGTCCAGAACTAAAAACTCCACAACTGGAAACTCCACAACTAAAAACTCCACAACTAGAGATTCTGCAACTAGATACTCCACAACCAGAGACTCTGCAACTAGAAACTCCGCAGCTAGAAACTCCACAAGAAAAAGCTCCGCAACTAGATACTCCGCAGCTAGAAACTACAGAACTAGACACTCCACAACTAGAAACTCCACAACTAGAAACTCCACAACTGGAAACTCTGCAACTAGAGACTCCACAATTAGAAACTCCACAACTAGAAACTTCACAACTACAAACTCCACAAATAGAGACTCGGCAACTAGAAATTCCATATCTAGTAACTCCACAACTACAAACTCCACAAATAGAGACTCGGCAACTAGAAATTCCATATCTAGAAACTCCACAACTAGAAACTGCAAAACTAGAGACTTCACAACTAGAAACTCAACAACTAGAAACTCCACAACTAAAAACTCCACAACTGGAAACTCCACAACTTGAAACTCCACAACTAGATACTCCACAACTGGAAACTCCAAAACTAGATAATCCATATCTGGAAACTCCACAACTACAAACTCCACAACTTGAAACTCCAAAACTAGATACTCCACAACTGGAAACTCCAAAACTAGATAATCCATATCTGGAAACTCCACAACTAGAAACTCCACAACTAGATATTCAACAACTAGAAATTCCAACACTTGAAACTCCACAACTCAAAACTCCACAACTTGAAACTACAAAACTAGAAACTCCACAACTTGAGACTCCGCCACTAGAAACTCCACAACTTGAAACTCCACAACTAGAAGTTCCACAACTAGAAACTGCAAAACTAGAGACTTCACAACTAGAAACTCAACAACTAGAAACTCCACAACAAGAAACTCCACAACTAGAAACTCCACAACTAGAAACTTCACAACTGGAAACTCCGCAACTAGAGACTCCACAACTAGAAACTTCACAACTAGAAACTCCACAACCAGAAACTCCACAACTAGAAACTACACAACTAGAAACTTCACAACTAGAAATTCCGCAACTAGAGACTCCACAACTAGAAACTCCACAACTTGAAACTCCACAACTAGAAACTCCACAACCAGAAACTCCACAACTAGAAACTCCACAACTAGAAACTGCACAACTGGAAACTCCGCAACTAGAGACTCCACAACTAGAAACTCCACAACTAGAAACTCCACTACTACAAACTCCTGAAATAGAGACTCGGCAACTAGAAATTCCGTATCTAGAAACTCCACAACTAGATACTGCAAAACTAGAGACTTCACAACTAGAAACTCAACAACTAGAAACTCCACAACTAAAAACTCCACAACTGGAAACTCCACAACTTGAGACTTCGCAACTTGAAACTCCACAACTAGAAACTCCGCTGTTAAAAACTCCGCAACTAGAAACTCCGCAACTAGAAACTCCACAACTTGAAACTCCACAACTAGATACTCCACAACTGGAAACTCCACAACTAGATACTTCACAACTGGGAACTCCACAACTAGATACTCCATATCTGGAAACTCCACAACCAGAAACTCCACAACTAGAGACTCAACAACTCGAAACTCCACAACTAGAAACTCAACAATTAGAATCTCCACAACCCGACACTCCGCAATTGCACAACTGGAAACTCCACAACTAGAAACTCCACAACTAGATACTCCGCAACTAGAAACTCCACAACTAGAAACTTCACAACTAGAAACTCCGCAACTAGAAACTCCACAACTAGAAACTCTGCAACTAGAGACTCCACAACTAAAAACTCCACAACTAGAAATTCCACAACTACAAACTCCACAAATAGAGAATCGGCAACTAGAAATTCCATGTCTAGAAAGTCCACAACTAAAAACTCCACAACTGGAAACTCCACAACTAGAAACTCCACAACTAGAAACTCTACAACTAGAGACTCCGCTACTAGAAACTCCACAACCAGAGACTCTGCAACTAGAAACACCGCAGCTAGAAACTCCACAAATAAAAACTCCAGAACTAGAAACTCCGCAGCTAGAAACTCCACAACTAGAAACTCTGCAATTAGAGACTCCACAACTAGAAACTCCACAACTAGAAACTCCACAACTAGACACTCCACAACTAAAAACTCTTCAACTAGAAACTCCTAAACTAGAGACTTCACAACTAGAGAATCTACAACTAGAGACTTCAAACTAGAAACTCAACAACTAGAAACTCCACAACTAAAAACTCAACAACTAGAAACTCCACAGCTTGAGGCTCCGCAACTAGAAACTCCACAACTAGGGACTCCGCAACTAGAAACTCGACAACTATAAACTCCACAACTTGAAACTCCACTTCTAGATACTCCACAACTTGAAACTCCGCAACTAGAGACTCTGCAACTAGAAACTCCACAACTAGAGAGTCCGCAACTCCACAACTAGAAGCTTCACAACTGGAAAATCCATAACTAGATACTCCACAACTAGAAAATCCACAACTAGAAACTCCACAGCTATAGACCCCACAACTTGAAACTCCACAAGTTTAAACTCCACAACTTGAGGCTCGACAACTAGAAACTCCACAACTAGAAACTCCCCAACCAGAAACTCCACAACTAGAGACTCTGCAACTATAGAACTCCGCAACTAGAAACTCCGCGTTTAAAAACTCCGCAACAAGAAATTCCACGGCTAGAAACACCACAACTAGACACTCCGCAACTAGAAACTCTACAACTAGAGACTCCTCAACTAGAGAATTCGCAACTAGAAACTCCAAAACTAGCGACTCTGCAACTAGAAACTCCGCAGCTAGAAACTCCACAACTCGAAACTCCACAACTAGAAACTCCACAACTTGAGACTCCGCAACTACAAACTCCACAACTTGAAACTCCACAACTAGAAACTCCACAACCAGAAACTTCACTACTAGAAACTCCCCAACTAAAAAATCGCAACCAGAGACTCCACAACTAGAAACTCCACAACTTGAAACTCCAGAACTAGAAACTCCACAACCAGAAACTTCACAACTAGAAACTCTGCAACTAGAAACTCCACAACTAGAAACTCCACAACTAGAAACTCCACTACTAGATACTCCACAACTGGAAACTCGACAACTAGGAACTCCACATCTAGAGACTCCACAACTTGAAACTCCACAACTAGAGACTCTGCAACTAGAAACTCCACAACTAGAGACTCCGCAACTCCACAACTAGAAACTCCACAACTAGAAAATCCACAACTAGAAACTCCACAACTATAGACTCCACAACTAGAAACTCCACTACTAGAAACTCCAAAACTAGAAACTCCACAAGTAGAAACTCCACAACTAAAAACTTCACAAATCGAAACTTTACTAGAAACTCCAAAACTTGAGACTCCACAACTAGGCACTCCACAACTAGAAACTCCACAATTAGAGACTCTGCAACTATAGAACTCCGCAACTAGAAACTCCGCATTTAAAAACTCTGCAACAAGAAACTCCACGGCTAGAAACACCACAACTAGACACTCCGCAACTAGAAACTCTACAACTAGAGACTCCTCAACTAGAGAATTCGCAACTAGAAACTCCAAAACTAGATACTCTGCAACTATAAACTCCGCAGCTAGAAACTCCACAACTAGAAACTCCACAACTCGAAACTTCACAACTAGAAACTCCGCAACTAGAGACTCCACAACTAGAAACTCCACAACTTGAAACTCCACATTTCGAAACTCCACAACCAGAAACTTCACAAGTAGAAACTCCACAACTAGAAACTCCACAACTAGAAACTCCGCAACTAGAGACTCCACAACTAGAAACTCCACAACTAGAAACTCCACAACTACAATCTCCAAAAATAGAGACTCGGCAACTAGAAATTCCATATCTAGAAACTGCACAACTAAAAACTCCACAACTAGAAACTGCAAAACTAGAGACTTCACAACTAGAAACTCCACAACTGGAAACTCCACAACTAGACACTCCGCAACTAGCAACTCCACAACTCGAGACTCCACAACTTGAAACTCCACAACTTTAAACTCCACAACTTGAGACTCAGCAACTAGAAACTCCACAACATGAAACTCCACAACTAGAAACTCCACAACCAGAAACTCCACAACCATAAACTCCACAACTAGAAACTCCACAACTAGAAACTCTTCAACTAGAGACTCCACAACTAGAAACTCCACAACTACAAACTCCACAACTACAAACTCCACAATTAGAGACACGGCTACAAGAAATTTCATGTCTAGAAAGTCCACAACTAAAAACTCCACAACTGGAAACTCCACAACTTGAGACTCCACAACTAGAAACTCCACAACTAGAAACTCCACAACTAGAAACTCCACAACTAGAAACTCCGCAACTGGAGACTCCACAACTAGAAACTCCACAACTTGAAACTCCACAACTAGAAACTCCACAACTTGAAACTCCACAACTAGAAACTCCCCAACCAGAAACTTCACAAGTAGAAACTCCACAACTAGAAACTCCACAACTAGAAACTCCGCAACTAGAGACTCCACAACTAGAAACTCCACAACTAGAAACTCCACAACTACAATCTCCACAAATAGAGACTCGGCAACTAGAAATTCCACAACTAGAAACTGCAAAACTAGAGACTTCACAACTAGAAACTCCACAACTGGAAACTCCACAACTAGACACTCCGCAACTAGCAACTCCACAACTTGAGACTCAACCACTAGAAACTCCACAACATGAAACTCCACAACTAGAAACTCCACAACCAGAAACTCCACAACCATAAACTCCACAACTAGAAACTCCACAACTAGAAACTCTTCAACTAGATACTCCACAACTAGAAACTCCACAACTACAAACTCCACAACTACAAACTCCCAAATTAGAGACTCGGCTACAAGAAATTTCATGTCTAGAAAGTCCACAACTGAAAACTCCACAACTAGAAACTCCACAACTAGAAACTCCGCCACTAGAGACTCCACAATTAGAAACTCCACAACTACAAACTCCACAACTACAAACTCCACAACTACAAACTCCACAAATAGAGACTCGGCAACTAGAAATTCCATATCTAGAAACTGCACAACTAGAAACTCCGCAACTAGAGACTCCACAACTAGAAACTCCACAACTAGAAACTCCACAACTACAAACTCCACAAATAGAGACTCGGCAACTAGAAATTCCATATCTAGAAACTCCACAACTAGAAACTGCAAAACTAGAGACTTCACAGCTAGAAACTCAACAACTAGAAACTCCACAACTAAAAACTCCACAACTGGAAACTCCACAACTTGAGACTCCGCAACTTCAAACTCCACAACTAGAAACTCCGCTGTTAAAAACTCCGCAACTAGAAACTCCACAACTAGAAACTCCACAACTTGAAACTCCACAACTAGATACTCCACAACTGGAAACTCCACAACTAGATACTTCACAACTGGGAACTCCACAACTAGATACTCCATATCTGGAAACTCCACAACTAGAAACTCCACAACTAGAGACTCAACAACTCGAAACTCCACAACTAGAAACTCAACAATTAGAAACTCCACAACCAGACACTCCGCAATTCCACAACTGGAAACTCCACAACTGGAAACTCCACAACTAGAAACTCCGCAACTAGAAACTCCACAACAGGAGACTCCACAACTTGAAACTCCACAACTAGAAACTCCACAACTAGAAACTCTGCAACTAGAGACTCCACAACTAGAAACTCCACAACTAGAAACTCCACAACTACGAACTCCACAAAAAGAGACTCGGCTACAAGAAATTTCATGTCTAGAAAGTCCAGAACTAAAAACTCCACAACTGGAAACTCCACAACTAAAAACTCCACAACTAGAGATTCTGCAACTAGATACTCCACAACCAGAGACTCTGCAACTAGAAACTCCGCAGCTAGAAACTCCACAAAAAAAAGCTCCGCAACTAGATACTCCGCAGCTAGAAACTACAGAACTAGACACTCCACAACTAGAAACTCCACAACTAGAAACTCCACAACTAGAAACTCCACAACTGGAAACTCTGCAACTAGAGACTCCACAATTAGAAACTCCACAACTAGAAACTTCACAACTACAAACTCCACAAATAGAGACTCGGCAACTAGAAATTCCATATCTAGTAACTCCACAACTACAAACTCCACAAATAGAGACTCGGCAACTAGAAATTCCATATCTAGAAACTCCACAACTAGAAACTGCAAAACTAGAGACTTCACAACTAGAAACTCAACAAACTAGAAACTCCACAACTAAAAACTCCACAACTGGAAACTCCACAACTTGAAACTCCCCAACTAGATACTCCACAACTGGAAACTCCAAAACTAGATAATCCATATCTGGAAACTCCACAACTACAAACTCCACAACTTGAAACTCCACAACTAGATACTCCACAACTGGAAACTCCAAAACTAGATAATCCATATCTGGAAACTCCACAACTAGAAACTCCACAACTAGATATTCAACAACTAGAAATTCCAACACTTGAAACTCCACAACTCAAAACTCCACAACTTGAAACTACAAAACTAGAAACTCCACAACTTGAGACTCCGCCACTAGAAACTCCACAACTTGAAACTCCACAACTAGAAGTTCCACAACTAGAAACTGCAAAACTAGAGACTTCACAACTAGAAACTCAACAACTAGAAACTCCACAACAAGAAACTCCACAACTAGAAACTCCACAACTAGAAACTTCACAACTGGAAACTCCGCAACTAGAGACTCCACAACTAGAAACTTCACAACTAGAAACTCCACAACCAGAAACTCCACAACTAGAAACTACACAACTAGAAACTTCACAACTAGAAACTCCGCAACTAGAGACTCCACAACTAGAAACTCCACAACTTGAAACTCCACAACTAGAAACTCCACAACCAGAAACTCCACAACTAGAAACTCCACAACTAGAAACTGCACAACTGGAAACTCCGCAACTAGAGACTCCACAACTAGAAACTCCACAACTAGAAACTCCACTACTACAAACTCCAGAAATAGAGACTCGGCAACAAGAAATTCCGTATCTAGAAACTCCACAACTAGATACTGCAAAACTAGAGACTTCACAACTAGAAACTCAACAACTAGAAACTCCACAACTAAAAACTCCACAACTGGAAACTCCACAACTTGAGACTTCGCAACTTGAAACTCCACAACTAGAAACTCCGCTGTTAAAAACTCCGCAACTAGAAACTCCGCAACTAGAAACTCCACAACTTGAAACTCCACAACTAGATACTCCACAACTGGAAACTCCACAACTAGATACTTCACAACTGGGAACTCCACAACTCGATACTCCATATCTGGAAACTCCACAACCAGAAACTCCACAACTAGAGACTCAACAACTCGAAACTCCACAACTAGAAACTCAACAATTAGAATCTCCACAACCCGAAACTCCGCAATTCCACAACTGGAAACTCCACAACTAGAAACTCCACAACTAGATACTCCACAACTAGAAACTCCACAACTAGAAACTTCACAACTAGAAACTCCGCAACTAGAAACTCCACAACTAGAAACTCTGCAACTAGAGACTCCACAACTAAAAACTCCACAACTAGAAATTCCACAACTACAAACTCCACAAATAGAGAATCGGCAACTAGAAATTCCATGTCTAGAAAGTCCACAACTAAAAACTCCACAACTGGAAACTCCACAACTAGAAACTCCACAACTAGAAACTCTACAACTAGAGACTCCGCTACTAGAAACTCCACAACCAGAGACTCTGCAACTAGAAACACCGCAGCTAGAAACTCCACAAATAGAAACTCCAAAACTAGAAACTCCGCAGCTAGAAACTCCACAACTAGAAACTCTGCAACTAGAGACTCCACAACTAGAAACTCCACAACTAGAAACTCCACAACTAGACACTCCACAACTAAAAACTCTTCAACTAGAAACTCCTAAACTAGAGACTTCACAACTAGAGAATCTACAACTAGAGACTTCAAACTAGAAACTCAACAACTAGAAACTCCACAACTAAAAACTCAACAACTAGAAACTCCACAGCTTGAGGCTCCGCAACTAGAAACTCCACAACTAGGGACTCCGCAACTAGAAACTCGACAACTATAAACTCCACAACTTGAAACTCCACTTCTAGATACTCCACAACTTGAAACTCCGCAACTAGAGACTCTGAAACTAGAAACTCCACAACTAGAGAGTCCGCAACTCCACAACTAGAAGCTTCACAACTGGAAAATCCATAACTAGATACTCCACAACTAGAAAATCCACAACTAGAAACTCCACAGCTATAGACCCCACAACTTGAAACTCCACAAGTTTAAACTCCACAACTTGAGGCTCGACAACTAGAAACTCCACAACTAGAAACTCCCCAACCAGAAACTCCACAACTAGAGACTCTGCAACTATAGAACTCCGCAACTAGAAACGTCGCGTTTAAAAACTCCGCAACAAGAAATTCCACGGCTAGAAACACCACAACTAGACACTCCGCAACTAGAAACTCTACAACTAGAGACTCCTCAACTAGAGAATTCGGAACTAGAAACTCCAAAACTAGCGACTCTGCAACTAGAAACTCCGCAGCTAGAAACTCCACAACTCGAAACTCCACAACTAGAAACTCCACAACTTGAGACTCCGCAACTAGAAACTCCACAACTTGAAACTCCACAACTAGAAACTCCACAACCAGAAACTTCACTACTAGAAACTCCCCAACTAAAAAATCGCAACCAGAGACTCCACAACTAGAAACTCCACAACTTGAAACTCCAGAACTAGAAACTCCACAACCAGAAACTTCACAACTAGAAACTCTGCAACTAGAAACTCCACAACTAGAAACTCCACAACTAGAAACTCCACTACTAGATACTCCACAACTGGAAACTCGACAACTAGGAACTCCACAACTAGAGACTCCACAACTTGAAACTCCACAACTAGAGACTCTGCAACTAGAAACTCCACAACTAGAGACTCCGCAACTCCACAACTAGAAACTCCACAACTAGAAAATCCACAACTAGAAACTCCACAACTATAGACTCCACAACTAGAAACTCCACTACTAGAAACTCCAAAACTAGAAACTCCACAAGTAGAAACTCCACAACTAAAAACTTCACAATTCGAAACTTTACTAGAAACTCCAAAACTTGAGACTC
Source organism: Rhipicephalus microplus (assembly GCF_043290135.1). Lineage (NCBI taxonomy): Eukaryota > Metazoa > Arthropoda > Arachnida > Ixodida > Ixodidae > Rhipicephalus > Rhipicephalus microplus. Next base: position 540,073 of record NW_027464650.1, read on the forward strand.
CACAACTAGGCACTCCACAACTAGAAACTCCACAATTAGAGACTCTGCAACTATAGAACTCCGCAACTAGAAACTCCGCATTTAAAAACTCCGCAACAAGAAACTCCACGGCTAGAAACACCACAACTAGACACTCCGCAACTAGAAACTCTACAACTAGAGACTCCTCAACTAGAGAATTCGCAACTAGAAACTCCAAAACTAGATACTCTGCAGCAATAAACTCCGCAGCTAGAAACTCCACAACTAGAAACTCCACAACTCGAAACTTCACAACTAGAAACTCCGCAACTAGAGACTCCACAACTAGAAACTCCACAACTTGAAACTCCACATTTCGAAACTCCACAACCAGAAACTTCACAAGTAGAAACTCCACAACTAGAAACTCCACAACTAGAAACTCCGCAACTAGAGACTCCACAACTAGAAACTCCACAACTAGAAACTCCACAACTACAATCTCCAAAAATAGAGACTCGGCAACTAGAAATTCCATATCTAGAAACTCCACAACTAAAAACTCCACAACTAGAAACTGCAAAACTAGAGACTTCACAACTAGAAACTCCACAACTGGAAACTCCACAACTAGACACTCCGCAACTAGCAACTCCACAACTCGAGACTCCACAACTTGAAACTCCACAACTTTAAACTCCACAACTTGAGACTCAGCAACTAGAAACTCCACAACATGAAACTCCACAACTAGAAACTCCACAACCAGAAACTCCACAACCATAAACTCCACAACTAGAAACTCCACAACTAGAAACTCTTCAACTAGAGACTCCACAACTAGAAACTCCACAACTACAAACTCCACAACTACAAACTCCACAATTAGAGACTCGGCTACAAGAAATTTCATGTCTAGAAAGTCCACAACTAAAAACTCCACAACTGGAAACTCCACAACTTGAGACTCCACAACCAGAAACTCCACAACTAGAAACTCCACAACTAGAAACTCCACAACTAGAAACTCCGCAACTGGAGACTCCACAACTAGAAACTCCACAACTTGAAACTCCACAACTAGAAACTCCACAACTTGAAACTCCACAACTAGAAACTCCACAACCAGAAACTTCACAAGTAGAAACTCCACAACTAGAAACTCCACAACTAGAAACTCCGCAACTAGAGACTCCACAACTAGAAACTCCACAACTAGAAACTCCACAACTACAATCTCCACAAATAGAGACTCGGCAACTAGAAATTCCACAACTAGAAACTGCAAAACTAGAGACTTCACAACTAGAAACTCCACAACTGGAAACTCCACAACTAGACACTCCGCAACTAGCAACTCCACAACTTGAGACTCAACCACTAGAAACTCCACAACATGAAACTCCACAACTAGAAACTCCACAACCAGAAACTTCACAACCATAAACTCCACAACTAGAAACTCCACAACTAGAAACTCTTCAACTAGATACTCCACAACTAGAAACTCCACAACTACAAACTCCACAACTACAAACTCCCAAATTAGAGACTCGGCTACAAGAAATTTCATGTCTAGAAAGTCCACAACTGAAAACTCCACAACTGGAAACTCCACAAGTTGAGACTCCACAACTAGAAACTTCACAACTAGAAACTCCACAACTAGAAACTCCACAACTAGAAACTCCACAACTTGAAACTCCACAACTAGAAACTCCACAACTAAAAACTGAGACTCCTCAACTAGAGAATTCGCAACTAGAGACTCTGCACCTAGAAACTCCGCAGCTAGATACTCCACAACTCGAAACTCCACAACTATAAACTCCACAACTAGAAACTCCACAACTTGAAACTCCACAACTCAAAGTTCCAGAACTTGAAACAACACAACTAGACACTCCACAACTTGAGACTCCGCAACTAGAAACTCCACAACTAGAAACTCCACAACTAGAAACTCCGCCACTAGAGACTCCACAACTAGAAACTCCACAACTTTAAACTCCACAACTAGAAACTCCACAACTAGAAACTCCACAACTAGAAACCCCGCAACTAGAGACTCCACAATTAGAAACTCCACAACTAGAAACTCCACAACTACAAACTCCACAAATAGAGACTCGGCAACTAGAAATTCCATATCTAGAAACTCCACAACTAGAAACTGCAAAACTAGAGACTTCACAACTAGAAACTCAACAACTAGAAACTCCACAACTAAAAACTCCACAACTGGAAACTCCACAACTTGAAACTCCACAACTAGATACTCCACAACTGAAAACTCCAAAACTAGATAATCAATATCTGGAAACTCCACAACTAGAAACTCCACAACTTGAAACTCCACAACTAGATACTCCACAACTAAAAACTCCAAAACTAGATAATCCATATCTGGAAACTCCACAACTAGAAACTCCACAACTAGAGACTCAACAACTAGAAACTCCACAACTAAAAACTCTACAACTAGAGGCTCCTCAACTAGAGAATTCGCAACTAGAGACTCTGCACCTAGAAACTCCGCAGCTAGAAACTCCACAACTCGAAACTCCACAACTATAAACTCCACAACTAGAAACTCCACAACTTGAAACTCCACAACTCAAAGTTCCAGAACTTGAAACAACACAACTAGACACTCCACAACTTGAGACTCCGCAACTAGAAACTCCACAACTAGAAACTCCACAACTAGAAACTCCGCAACTAGAGACTCCACAACTAGAAACTCCACAACTTTAAACTCCACAACTAGAAACTCCACAACTAGAAACTCCACAACTAGAAACTCCGCAACTAGAGACTCCACAATTAGAAACTCCACAACTAGAAACTCCACAACTACAAACTCCACAAATAGAGACTCGGCAACTAGAAATTCCATATCTAGAAACTTCACAACTAGAAACTCAACAACTAGAAACTCCACAACTAGAAACTCAACAACTAGAAAGTCCACAACTAAAAACTCCACAACTGGAAACTCCACAACTTGAAACTCCACAACTAGATACTCCACAACTGGAAACTCCAAAACTAGAAAATCAATATCTGGAAACTCCACAACTAGAAACTCCACAACTTGAAACTCCACAACTAGATACTCCACAACTAAAAACTCCAAAACTAGATAATCCATATCTGGAAACTCCACAACTAGAAACTCCACAACTAGAGACTCAACAACTAGAAACTCCAACACTTGAAACTCCACAACTCAAAACTCCACAACTTGAAACTCCACAACTAAAACCTCCACAACTGGAAACTCCACAACTTGAGACACTGCAACTAGAAACTCCACAACTTGAAACTCCACAACTAGAAACTCCACAACTAAAAACTCTACAACTAGAGACTCCTCAACTAGAGAATTCGCAACTAGAAACTCCAAAAGTAGAGACTCTACACCTAGAAACTCCACAACTAGAAACTCCACAACTAGAAACTCCACAACTTGAAACTCCACAACTAGAAACTCCACAACTTGAGACTCCGCAACTAGAAACTCCACAACTTGAAACTCCACAACTAGAAACTCCACAACCAGAAACTCCACAACTAGAAACTCCACAACTAGAAACTCCACAACTAGAAACTCCACAACTAGAAACTCCGCAACTAGAGACTCCACAACTAGAAACTCCACAACTTGAAACTCCACAACTAGAAACTCCAACACTAGAAACTCCACCACTCGAAACTCCACAACTAGAAACTCCACAACTAGAAACTCTGCCACTAGAGACTCCACAACAAGAAACTCCACAACTAGAAACTCCACAACTACAAACTCCACAAATAGAGACTCGGCTACAAGAACTTTCATTTCTAGAAGGTCCACAACTAAAAACTCCACAACTGGAAACTCCACAACTAGAAACTCCACAACTAGAAACTCCACAACCAGAGACTCTGCAACTAGAAACTCCGCAGCTAGAAACTCCACAAATAGATACTCCGCAACCAGAAACTGCAAAACTAGAGACTTCACAACTAGATACTTCACAACTTGAAACTCCACAACTTTAAACTCCACAACTAGAAACTCCACAACTAGAAACTCCACAACTAGAAACCCCGCAACTAGAGACTCCACAATTAGAAACTCCACAACTAGAAACTCCACAACTACAAACTCCACAAATAGAGACTCGGCAACTAGAAATTCCATATCTAGAAACTCCACAACTAGAAACTGCAAAACTAGAGACTTCACAACTAGAAACTCAACAACTAGAAACTCCACAACTAAAAACTCCACAACTGGAAACTCCACAACTTGAAACTCCACAACTAGATACTCCACAACTGGAAACTCCAAAACTAGATAATCAATATCTGGAAACTCCACAACTAGAAACTCCACAACTTGAAACTCCACAACTAGATACTCCACAACTAAAAACTCCAAAACTAGATAATCCATATCTGGAAACTCCACAACTAGAAACTCCACAACTAGAGACTCAACAACTAGAAACTCCACAACTAAAAACTCTACAACTAGAGGCTCCTCAACTAGAGAATTCGCAACTAGAGACTCTGCACCTAGAAACTCCGCAGCTAGAAACTCCACAACTCGAAACTCCACAACTATAAACTCCACAACTAGAAACTCCACAACTTGAAACTCCACAACTCAAAGTTCCAGAACTTGAAACAACACAACTAGACACTCCACAACTTGAGACTCCGCAACTAGAAACTCCACAACTAGAAACTCCACAACTAGAAACTCCGCAACTAGAGACTCCACAACTAGAAACTCCACAACTTTAAACTCCACAACTAGAAACTCCACAACTAGAAACTCCACAACTAGAAACTCCGCAACTAGAGACTCCACAATTAGAAACTCCACAACTAGAAACTCCACAACTACAAACTCCACAAATAGAGACTCGGCAACTAGAAATTCCATATCTAGAAACTTCACAACTAGAAACTCAACAACTAGAAACTCCACAACTAGAAACTCAACAACTAGAAACTCCACAACTAAAAACTCCACAACTGGAAACTCCACAACTTGAAACTCCACAACTAGATACTCCACAACTGGAAACTCCAAAACTAGAAAATCAATATCTGGAAACTCCACAACTAGAAACTCCACAACTTGAAACTCCACAACTAGATACTCCACAACTAAAAACTCCAAAACTAGATAATCCATATCTGGAAACTCCACAACTAGAAACTCCACAACTAGAGACTCAACAACTAGAAACTCCACAACTAAAACCTCCACAACTGGAAACTCCACAACTTGAGACACTGCAACTAGAAACTCCACAACTTGAAACTCCACAACTAGAAACTACACAACTAAAAACTCTACAACTAGAGACTCCTCAACTAGAGAATTCGCAACTAGAAACTCCAAAAGTAGAGACTCTACACCTAGAAACTCCGCAGATAGAAACTCCACAACTAGAAACTCTGCAACTAGAGACTCCACAACTAGAAACTCCACAACTAGAAACTCCACAACTAGAAACTCCACAACTAGAAACTCTACAACTAGACACTCCACAACTAAAAACTCTTCAACTAGAAACTCCTAAACTAGAGACTTCACAACTAGAGAATCCGCAAGTAGAGACTTCAAACTAGAAACTCAACAACTAGAAACTCCACAACTAAAAACGCAACAACTAGAAACTCCACAGCTTGAGACTCCGCAACTAGAAACTCCACAACTAGGAACTCCGCAACTAGAAACTCCACAACTATAAACTCCACAACTGGAAACTCCACTACTAGATACTCCACAACTTGAAACTCCACAACTAGAGACTCTGCAACTAGAAACTCCACAACTAGCGAGTCCGCAACTCCACAACTAGAAACTTCACAACTGGAAAATCCATAGCTAGATACTCCACAACTAGAAAATCCACAACTAGAAACTCCACAACTATAGACCCCACAACTTGAAACTCCACAAGTTTAAACTCCACAACTTGAGATTCGACAACTAGAAACTCCACAAATAGAAACTCCCCAACCAGAAACTCCAAAACTCGAACTTCCACAACTCGAAACTCCACAACTGGAAACTCAACAACTAGACACTCTTCAACTAGAAACTCCTAAACTAGAGACTCCACAACTAGAGAATCTACAACTAGAGACTTCAAACTAGAAACTCAACAACTAGAAACTCCACAACTAAAAACTCAACAACTAGAAACGCCACAGCTTGAGACTCCGCAACTTGAAACTCCACAACTAGAAACTCCGCAACTAGAAACTCCACAACTAGGGACTCCGCAACTAGAAACTCCACAACTAGAAACTCCACAACTGGAAACTCCACTAATAGATACTCCACAACTGGAAACTCGACAACTGGAAACTCCACATCTAGAGACTCCACAACTTGAAACTCCACAACTAGAGACTCTGCAACTAGAAACTCCACAACTAGAGACTCCGCAACTCCACAACTAGAAACTCTACAACTGGAAAATCCAATCTAGATACTCCACAACTAGAAAATCCACAACTAGAAACTCCACAATAATAAACTCCACAACTTGAAACTCCACAAGCTTAAACTGCACAACTTGAGACTCCACAACTAGAAACTCCACAACTAGAAACTCCACAACTAGAAACTCCGCAACTAGAAACTCCACAACTAGAAACTCCACAACTAGAAACTCCACAACTAGAAACTCCACAACTAGAAACTCCGCCACTAGAGACTCCAAAATTAGAAACTCCACAACTAGAAACTGCAAAACTAGAGACTTCACAGCTAGAAACTCAACAACTTGAAACTCCACAACTAAAAACTCCACAACTGGAAACTCCACAACTTGAGACTCCGCAACTTCAAACTCCACAACTAGAAACTCCGCTGTTAAAAACTCCGCAACTAGAAACTCCACAACTAGAAACTCCACAACTTGAAACTCCACAACTAGATACTCCACAACTGGAAACTCCACAACTAGATACTTCACAACTGGGAACTCCACAACTAGATACTCCATATCTGGAAACTCCACAACTAGAAACTCCACAACTAGAGACTCAACAACTCGAAACTCCACAACTAGAAACTCAACAATTAGAAACTCCACAACCAGACACTCCGCAATTCCACAACTGGAAACTCCACAACTGGAAACTCCACAACTAGAAACTCCGCAACTAGAAACTCCACAACAGGAGACTCCACAACTTGAAACTCCACAACTAGAAACTCCACAACTAGAAACTCTGCAACTAGAGACTCCACAACTAGAAACTCCACAACTAGAAACTCCACAACTACGAACTCCACAAAAAGAGACTCGGCTACAAGAAATTTCATGTCTAGAAAGTCCAGAACTAAAAACTCCACAACTGGAAACTCCACAACTAAAAACTCCACAACTAGAGATTCTGCAACTAGATACTCCACAACCAGAGACTCTGCAACTAGAAACTCCGCAGCTAGAAACTCCACAAAAAAAAGCTCCGCAACTAGATACTCCGCAGCTAGAAACTACAGAACTAGACACTCCACAACTAGAAACTCCACAACTAGAAACTCCACAACTAGAAACTCCACAACTGGAAACTCTGCAACTAGAGACTCCACAATTAGAAACTCCACAACTAGAAACTTCACAACTACAAACTCCACAAATAGAGACTCGGCAACTAGAAATTCCATATCTAGAAACTGCACAACTAGAAACTCTGCAACTAGAGACTCCACAACTAGAAACTCCACAACTAGAAACTCCACAACTAGAAACTCCACAACTAGAAACTCCGCCACTAGAGACTCCACAATTAGAAACTCCACAACTACAAACTCCACAACTACAAACTCCACAAATAGAGACTCAGCAACTAGAAATTCCATATCTAGAAACTGCACAACTAGAAACTCTGCAACTAGAGACTCCACAACTAGAAACTCCACAACTAGAAACTCCACAACTACAAACTCCACAAATAGAGACTCGGAAACTAGAAATTCCATATCTAGAAACTCCACAACTAGAAACTGCAAAACTAGAGACTTCACAACTAGAAACTCAACAACTAGAAACTCCACAACTAAAAACTCCATAACTGGAAACTCCACAACTTGAGACTCCGCAACTTGAAACTCCACAACTAGAAACTCCGCTGTTAAAAACTCCGCAACTAGAAACTCCGCAACTAGAAACTCCACAACTTTAAACTCCACAACTATATACTCCACAACTGGAAACTCCACAACTAGATACCTCACAACTGGGAACTCCACAACTAGATACTCCATATCTGGAAACTCCACAACTAGAGACTCAACAACTCGCAACTCCACAACTAGAAACTCAACAATTAGAAACTCCACAACCAGACACTCCGCAGTTCCACAACTGGAAACTCCACAACTGGAAACTCCACAACTAGATACTCTGCAACTAGAAACTCCACAACTAGAGACTCCACAACTTGAAACTCCACAACTAGAAACTCCAAAACAAGAAACTCTGCAACTAGAGACTCCACAACTAGAAACTCCACAACTAGAAACTCCACAACTACAAACTCCACAAATAGAGACTCGGCTACAAGAAATTTCATGTCTAGAAAGTCCAGAACTAAAAACTCCACAACTGGAAACTCCACAACTAGAAACTCCACAACTAGAGATTCCGCAACTAGATACTCCACAACCAGAGACTCTGCAACTAGAAACTCCGCAGCTAGAAACTCCACAATAAAAGCTCCGGAACTAGAAACTCCGCAGCTAGAAACTACAGAACTAGACACTCCACAACTAGAAACTCCACAACTAGAAACTCCACAACTTGAAACCTCACATCCTTAAGTTACGCAACTAGAAAATCCACAGCTAGAGAATCCGCAACTAGAAACTCCACAACTCAAAACTCCAACTAGAAACTCCAAAACTCGAACTTCCACAACTCGAAACTCCACAACTGGAAACTCAACAACTAGACACTCTTCAACTAGAAACTCCTAAACTAGAGACTCCACAACTAGAGAATCTACAACTAGAGACTTCAAACTAGAAACTCAACAACTAGAAACTCCACAACTAAAAACTCAACAACTAGAAACGCCACAGCTTGAGACTCCGCAACTTGAAACTCCACAACTAGAAACTCCGCAACTAGAAACTCCACAACTAGGGACTCCGCAACTAGAAACTCCACAACTAGAAACTCCACAACTGGAAACTCCACTACTAGATACTCCACAACTGGAAACTCGACAACTGGAAACTCCACATCTAGAGACTCCACAACTTGAAACTCCACAACTAGAGACTCTGCAACTAGAAACTCCACAACTAGAGACTCCGCAACTCCACAACTAGAAACTCTACAACTGGAAAATCCAATCTAGATACTCCACAACTAGAAAATCCACAACTAGAAACTCCACAATAATAAACTCCACAACTTGAAACTCCACAAGCTTAAACTGCACAACTTGAGACTCCACAACTAGAAACTCCACAACTAGAAACTCCACAACTAGAAACTCCGCAACTAGAAACTCCACAACTAGAAACTCCACAACTAGAAACTCCACAACTAGAAACTCCACAACTAGAAACTCCGCCACTAGAGACTCCACAATTAGAAACTCCACAACTACAAACTCCACAACTACAAACTCCACAAATAGAGACTCGGCAACTAGAAATTCCATATCTAGAAACTGCACAACTAGAAACTCCGCAACTAGAGACTCCACAACTAGAAACTCCACAACTAGAAACTCCACAACTACAAACTCCACAAATAGAGACTCGGCAACTAGAAATTCCATATCTAGAAACTCCACAACTAGAAACTGCAAAACTAGAGACTTCACAGCTAGAAACTCAACAACTAGAAACTCCACAACTAAAAACTCCACAACTGGAAACTCCACAACTTGAGACTCCGCAACTTCAAACTCCACAACTAGAAACTCCGCTGTTAAAAACTCCGCAACTAGAAACTCCACAACTAGAAACTCCACAACTTGAAACTCCACAACTAGATACTCCACAACTGGAAACTCCACAACTAGATACTTCACAACTGGGAACTCCACAACTAGATACTCCATATCTGGAAACTCCACAACTAGAAACTCCACAACTAGAGACTCAACAACTCGAAACTCCACAACTAGAAACTCAACAATTAGAAACTCCACAACCAGACACTCCGCAATTCCACAACTGGAAACTCCACAACTGGAAACTCCACAACTAGAAACTCCGCAACTAGAAACTCCACAACAGGAGACTCCACAACTTGAAACTCCACAACTAGAAACTCCACAACTAGAAACTCTGCAACTAGAGACTCCACAACTAGAAACTCCACAACTAGAAACTCCACAACTACGAACTCCACAAAAAGAGACTCGGCTACAAGAAATTTCATGTCTAGAAAGTCCAGAACTAAAAACTCCACAACTGGAAACTCCACAAATAAAAACTCCACAACTAGAGATTCTGCAACTAGATACTCCACAACCAGAGACTCTGCAACTAGAAACTCCGCAGCTAGAAACTCCACAAAAAAAAGCTCCGCAACTAGATACTCCGCAGCTAGAAACTACAGAACTAGACACTCCACAACTAGAAACTCCACAACTAGAAACTCCACAACTAGAAACTCCACAACTGGAAACTCTGCAACTAGAGACTCCACAATTAGAAACTCCACAACTAGAAACTTCACAACTACAAACTCCACAAATAGAGACTCGGCAACTAGAAATTCCATATCTAGTAACTCCACAACTACAAACTCCACAAATAGAGACTCGGCAACTAGAAATTCCATATCTAGAAACTCCACAACTAGAAACTGCAAAACTAGAGACTTCACAACTAGAAACTCAACAACTAGAAACTCCACAACTAAAAACTCCACAACTGGAAACTCCACAACTTGAAACTCCACAACTAGATACTCCACAACTGGAAACTCCAAAACTAGATAATCCATATCTGGAAACTCCACAACTACAAACTCCACAACTTGAAACTCCACAACTAGATACTCCACAACTGGAAACTCCAAAACTAGATAATCCATATCTGGAAACTCCACAACTAGAAACTCCACAACTAGATATTCAACAACTAGAAATTCCAACACTTGAAACTCCACAACTCAAAACTCCACAACTTGAAACTACAAAACTAGAAACTCCACAACTTGAGACTCCGCCACTAGAAACTCCACAACTTGAAACTCCACAACTAGAAGTTCCACAACTAGAAACTGCAAAACTAGAGACTTCACAACTAGAAACTCAACAACTAGAAACTCCACAACAAGAAACTCCACAACTAGAAACTCCACAACTAGAAACTTCACAACTGGAAACTCCGCAACTAGAGACTCCACAACTAGAAACTACACAACTAGAAACTCCACAACCAGAAACTCCACAACTAGAAACTACACAACTAGAAACTTCACAACTAGAAACTCCGCAACTAGAGACTCCACAACTAGAAACTCCACAACTTGAAACTCCACAACTAGAAACTCCACAACCAGAAACTCCACAACTAGAAACTCCACAACTAGAAACTGCACAACTGGAAACTCCGCAACTAGAGACTCCACAACTAGAAACTCCACAACTAGAAACTCCACTACTACAAACTCCAGAAATAGAGACTCGGCAACTAGAAATTCCGTATCTAGAAACTCCACAACTAGATACTGCAAAACTAGAGACTTCACAACTAGAAACTCAACAACTAGAAACTCCACAACTAAAAACTCCACAACTGGAAACTCCACAACTTGAGACTTCGCAACTTGAAACTCCACAACTAGAAACTCCGCTGTTAAAAACTCCGCAACTAGAAACTCCGCAACTAGAAACTCCACAACTTGAAACTCCACAACTAGATACTCCACAACTGGAAACTCTACAACTAGATACTTCACAACTGGGAACTCCACAACTAGATACTCCATATCTGGAAACTCCACAACCAGAAACTCCACAACTAGAGACTCAACAACTCGAAACTCCACAACTAGAAACTCAACAATTAGAATCTCCACAACCCGACACTCCGCAATTCCACAACTGGAAACTCCACAACTAGAAACTCCACAACTAGATACTCCGCAACTAGAAACTCCACAACTAAAAACTTCACAACTAGAAACTCCGCAACTAGAAACTCCACAACTAGAAACTCTGCAACTAGAGACTCCACAACTAAAAACTCCACAACTAGAAATTCCACAACTACAAACTCCACAAATAGAGAATCGGCAACTAGAAATTCCATGTCTGGAAAGTCCACAACTAAAAACTCCACAACTGGAAACTCCACAACTAGAAACTCCACAACTAGAAACTCTACAACTAGAGACTCCGCTACTAGAAACTCCACAACCAGAGACTCTGCAACTAGAAACACCGCAGCTAGAAACTCCACAAATAGAAACTCCAAAACTAGAAACTCCGCAGCTAGAAACTCCACAACTAGAAACTGCAACTAGAGACTCCACAACTAGAAACTCCACAACTAGAAACTCCACAACTAGACACTCCACAACTAAAAACTCTTCAACTAGAAACTCCTAAACTAGAGACTTCACAACTAGAGAATCTACAACTAGAGACTTCAAACTAGAAACTACACAACTAGAAACTCCACAACTAAAAACTCAACAACTAGAAACTCCACAGCTTGAGGCTCCGCAACTAGAAACTCCACAACTAGGGACTCCGCAACTAGAAACTCGACAACTATAAACTCCACAACTTGAAACTCCACTTCTAGATACTCCACAACTTGAAACTCCGCAACTAGAGACTCTGCAACTAGAAACTCCACAACTAGAGAGTCCGCAACTCCACAACTAGAAGCTTCACAACTGGAAAATCGATAACTAGATACTCCACAACTAGAAAATCCACAACTAGAAACTCCACAGCTATAGACCCCACAACTTGAAACTCCACAAGTTTAAACTCCACAACTTGAGGCTCGACAACTAGAAACTCCACAACTAGAAACTCCCCAACCAGAAACTCCACAACTAGAGACTCTGCAACTATAGAACTCCGCAACTAGAAACTCCGCGTTTAAAAACTCCGCAACAAGAAATTCCACGGCTAGAAACACCACAACTAGACACTCCGCAACTAGAAACTCTACAACTAGAGACTCCTCAACTAGAGAATTCGCAACTAGAAACTCCAAAACTAGCGACTCTGCAACTAGAAACTCCGCAGCTAGAAACTCCACAACTCGAAACTCCACAACTAGAAACTCCACAACTTGAGACTCCGCAACTAGAAACTCCACAACTTGAAACTCCACAACTAGAAACTCCACAACCAGAAACTTCACTACTAGAAAATCCCCAACTAAAAAATCGCAACCAGAGACTCCACAACTAGAAACTCCACAACTTGAAACTCCAGAACTAGAAACTCCACAACCAGAAACTTCACAACTAGAAACTCTGCAACTAGAAACTCCACAACTAGAAACTCCACAACTAGAAACTCCACTACTAGATACTCCACAACTGGAAACTCGACAACTAGGAACTCCACATCTAGAGACTCCACAACTTGAAACTCCACAACTAGAGACTCTGCAACTAGAAACTCCACAACTAGAGACTCCGCAACTCCACAACTAGAAACTCCACAACTAGAAAATCCACAACTAGAAACTCCACAACTATAGACTCCACAACTAGAAACTCCACTACTAGAAACTCCAAAACTAGAAACTCCACAAGTAGAAACTCCACAACTAAAAACTTCACAATTCGACACTTTACTAGAAACTCCAAAACTTGAGACTCCACAACCAGGCACTCCACAACTAGAAACTCCACAATTAGAGACTCTGCAACTATAGAACTCCGCAACTAGAAACTCCGCATTTAAAAACTCCGCAACAAGAAACTCCACGGCTAGAAACACCACAACTAGACACTCCGCAACTAGAAACTCTACAACTAGAGACTCCTCAACTAGAGAATTCGCAACTAGAAACTCCAAAACTAGATACTCTGCAACTATAAACTCCGCAGCTAGAAACTCCACAACTAGAAACTCCACAACTCGAAACTTCACAACTAGAAACTCCGCAACTAGAGACTCCACAACTAGAAACTCCACAACTTGAAACTCCACATTTCGAAACTCCACAACCAGAAACTTCACAAGTAGAAACTCCACAACTAGAAACTCCACAACTAGAAACTCCGCAACTAGAGACTCCACAACTAGAAACTCCACAACTAGAAACTCCACAACTACAATCTCCCAAAATAGAGACTCGGCAACTAGAAATTCCATATCTAGAAACTCCACAACTAAAAACTCCACAACTAGAAACTGCAAAACTAGAGACTTCACAACTAGAAACTCCACAACTGGAAACTCCACAACTAGACACTCCGCAACTAGCAACTCCACAACTCGAGACTCCACAACTTGAAACTCCACAACTTTAAACTCCACAACTTGAGACTCAGCAACTAGAAACTCCACAACATGAAACTCCACAACTAGAAACTCCACAACCAGAAACTCCACAACCATAAACTCCACAACTAGAAACTCCACAACTAGAAACTCTTCAACTAGAGACTCCACAACTAGAAACTCCACAACTACAAACTCCACAACTACAAACTCCACAATTAGAGACTCGGCTACAAGAAATTTCATGTCTAGAAAGTCCACAACTAAAAACTCCACAACTGGAAACTCCACAACTTGAGACTCCACAACTAGAAACTCCACAACTAGAAACTCCACAACTAGAAACTCCACAACTAGAAACTCCACAACTGGAGACTCCACAACTAGAAACTCCACAACTTGAAACTCCACAACTAGAAACTCCACAACTTGAAACTCCACAACTAGAAACTCCACAACCAGAAACTTCACAAGTAGAAACTCCACAACTAGAAACTCCACAACCAGACACTCCGCAGTTCCACAACTGGAAACTCCACAACTGGAAACTCCACAACTAGATACTCTGCAACTAGAAACTCCACAACTAGAGACTCCACAACTTGAAACTCCACAACTAGAAACTCCAAAACAAGAAACTCTGCAACTAGAGACTCCACAACTAGAAACTCCACAACTAGAAACTCCACAACTACAAATTCCACAAATAGAGACTCGGCTACAAGAAATTTCATGTCTAGAAAGTCCAGAACTAAAAACTCCACAACTGGAAACTCCACAACTAGAAACTCCACAACTAGAGATTCCGCAACTAGATACTCCACAACCAGAGACTCTGCAACTAGAAACTCCGCAGCTAGAAACTCCACAATAAAAGCTCCGCAACTAGAAACTCCGCAGCTAGAAACTACAGAACTAGACACTCCACAACTAGAAACTCCACAACTAGAAACTCCACAACTTGAAACCTCACATCCTTAAGTTACGCAACTAGAAAATCCACAGCTAGAGAATCCGCAACTAGAAACTCCACAACTCAAAACTCCAACTAGAAACTCCAAAACTCGAACTTCCACAACTCGAAACTCCACAACTGGAAACTCAACAACTAGACACTCTTCAACTAGAAACTCCTAAACTAGAGACTCCACAACTAGAGAATCTACAACTAGAGACTTCAAACTAGAAACTCAACAACTAGAAACTCCACAACTAAAAACTCAACAACTAGAAACGCCACAGCTTGAGACTCCGCAACTTGAAACTCCACAACTAGAAACTCCGCAACTAGAAACTCCACAACTAGGGACTCCGCAACTAGAAACTCCACAACTAGAAACTCCACAACTGGAAACTCCACTACTAGATACTCCACAACTGGAAACTCGACAACTGGAAACTCCACATCTAGAGACTCCACAACTTGAAACTCCACAACTAGAGACTCTGCAACTAGAAACTCCACAACTAGAGACTCCGCAACTCCACAACTAGAAACTCTACAACTGGAAAATCCAATCTAGATACTCCACAACTAGAAAATCCACAACTAGAAACTCCACAATAATAAACTCCACAACTTGAAACTCCACAAGCTTAAACTGCACAACTTGAGACTCCACAACTAGAAACTCCACAACTAGAAACTCCACAACTAGAAACTCCGCAACTAGAAACTCCACAACTACAAACTCCACAACTAGAAACTCCACAACTAGAAACTCCACAACTAGAAACTCCGCCACTAGAGACTCCACAATTAGAAACTCCACAACTACAAACTCCACAACTACAAACTCCACAAATAGAGACTCGGCAACTAGAAATTCCATATCTAGAAACTGCACAACTAGAAACTCCGCAACTAGAGACTCCACAACTAGAAACTCCACAACTAGAAACTCCACAACTACAAACTCCACAAATAGAGACTCGGCAACTAGAAATTCCATATCTAGAAACTCCACAACTAGAAACTGCAAAACTAGAGACTTCACAGCTAGAAACTCAACAACTAGAAACTCCACAACTAAAAACTCCACAACTGGAAACTCCATAACTTGAGACTCCGCAAGTTCAAACTCCACAACTAGAAACTCCGCTGTTATAAACTCCGCAACTAGAAACTCCACAACTAGAAACTCCACAACTTGAAACTCCACAACTAGATACTCCACAACTGGAAACTCCACAACTAGATACTTCACAACTGGGAACTCCACAACTAGATACTCCATATCTGGAAACTCCACAACTAGAAACTCCACAACTAGAGACTCAACAACTCGAAACTCCACAACTAGAAACTCAACAATTAGAAACTCCACAACCAGACACTCCGCAATTCCACAACTGGAAACTCCACAACTGGAAACTCCACAACTAGAAACTCCGCAACTAGAAACTCCACAACAGGAGACTCCACAACTTGAAACTCCACAACCAGAAATTCCACAACTAGAAACTCTGCAACTAGAGACTCCACAACTAGAAACTCCACAACTAGAAACTCCACAACTACGAACTCCACAATAAGAGACTCGGCTACAAGAAATTTCATGTCTAGAAAGTCCAGAACTAAAAACTCCACAACTGGAAACTCCACAACTAAAAACTCCACAACTAGAGATTCTGCAACTAGATACTCCACAACCAGAGACTCTGCAACTAGAAACTCCGCAGCTAGAAACTCCACAAGAAAAAGCTCCGCAACTAGATACTCCGCAGCTAGAAACTACAGAACTAGACACTCCACAACTAGAAACTCCACAACTAGAAACTCCACAACTGGAAACTCTGCAACTAGAGACTCCACAATTAGGAACTCCACAACTAGAAACTTCACAACTACAAACTCCACAAATAGAGACTCGGCAACTAGAAATTCCATATCTAGTAACTCCACAACTACAAACTCCACAAATAGAGACTCGGCAACTAGAAATTCCATATCTAGAAACTCCACAACTAGAAACTGCAAAACTAGAGACTTCACAACTAGAAACTCAACAACTAGAAACTCCACAACTAAAAACTCCACAACTGGAAACTCCACAACTTGAAACTCCACAACTAGATACTCCACAACTGGAAACTCCAAAACTAGATAATCCATATCTGGAAACTCCACAACTACAAACTCCACAACTTGAAACTCCAAAACTAGATACTCCACAACTGGAAACTCCAAAACTAGATAATCCATATCTGGAAACTCCACAACTAGAAACTCCACAACTAGATATTCAACAACTAGAAATTCCAACACTTGAAACTCCACAACTCAAAACTCCACAACTTGAAACTACAAAACTAGAAACTCCACAACTTGAGACTCCGCCACTAGAAACTCCACAACTTGAAACTCCACAACTAGAAGTTCCACAACTAGAAACTGCAAAACTAGAGACTTCACAACTAGAAACTCAACAACTAGAAACTCCACAACAAGAAACTCCACAACTAGAAACTCCACAACTAGAAACTTCACAACTGGAAACTCCGCAACTAGAGACTCCACAACTAGAAACTTCACAACTAGAAACTCCACAACCAGAAACTCCACAACTAGAAACTACACAACTAGAAACTTCACAACTAGAAATTCCGCAACTAGAGACTCCACAACTAGAAACTCCACAACTTGAAACTCCACAACTAGAAACTCCACAACCAGAAACTCCACAACTAGAAACTCCACAACTAGAAACTGCACAACTGGAAACTCCGCAACTAGAGACTCCACAACTAGAAACTCCACAACTAGAAACTCCACTACTACAAACTCCTGAAATAGAGACTCGGCAACTAGAAATTCCGTATCTAGAAACTCCACAACTAGATACTGCAAAACTAGAGACTTCACAACTAGAAACTCAACAACTAGAAACTCCACAACTAAAAACTCCACAACTGGAAACTCCACAACTTGAGACTTCGCAACTTGAAACTCCACAACTAGAAACTCCGCTGTTAAAAACTCCGCAACTAGAAACTCCGCAACTAGAAACTCCACAACTTGAAACTCCACAACTAGATACTCCACAACTGGAAACTCCACAACTAGATACTTCACAACTGGGAACTCCACAACTAGATACTCCATATCTGGAAACTCCACAACCAGAAACTCCACAACTAGAGACTCAACAACTCGAAACTCCACAACTAGAAACTCAACAATTAGAATCTCCACAACCCGACACTCCGCAATTGCACAACTGGAAACTCCACAACTAGAAACTCCACAACTAGATACTCCGCAACTAGAAACTCCACAACTAGAAACTTCACAACTAGAAACTCCGCAACTAGAAACTCCACAACTAGAAACTCTGCAACTAGAGACTCCACAACTAAAAACTCCACAACTAGAAATTCCACAACTACAAACTCCACAAATAGAGAATCGGCAACTAGAAATTCCATGTCTAGAAAGTCCACAACTAAAAACTCCACAACTGGAAACTCCACAACTAGAAACTCCACAACTAGAAACTCTACAACTAGAGACTCCGCTACTAGAAACTCCACAACCAGAGACTCTGCAACTAGAAACACCGCAGCTAGAAACTCCACAAATAAAAACTCCAGAACTAGAAACTCCGCAGCTAGAAACTCCACAACTAGAAACTCTGCAATTAGAGACTCCACAACTAGAAACTCCACAACTAGAAACTCCACAACTAGACACTCCACAACTAAAAACTCTTCAACTAGAAACTCCTAAACTAGAGACTTCACAACTAGAGAATCTACAACTAGAGACTTCAAACTAGAAACTCAACAACTAGAAACTCCACAACTAAAAACTCAACAACTAGAAACTCCACAGCTTGAGGCTCCGCAACTAGAAACTCCACAACTAGGGACTCCGCAACTAGAAACTCGACAACTATAAACTCCACAACTTGAAACTCCACTTCTAGATACTCCACAACTTGAAACTCCGCAACTAGAGACTCTGCAACTAGAAACTCCACAACTAGAGAGTCCGCAACTCCACAACTAGAAGCTTCACAACTGGAAAATCCATAACTAGATACTCCACAACTAGAAAATCCACAACTAGAAACTCCACAGCTATAGACCCCACAACTTGAAACTCCACAAGTTTAAACTCCACAACTTGAGGCTCGACAACTAGAAACTCCACAACTAGAAACTCCCCAACCAGAAACTCCACAACTAGAGACTCTGCAACTATAGAACTCCGCAACTAGAAACTCCGCGTTTAAAAACTCCGCAACAAGAAATTCCACGGCTAGAAACACCACAACTAGACACTCCGCAACTAGAAACTCTACAACTAGAGACTCCTCAACTAGAGAATTCGCAACTAGAAACTCCAAAACTAGCGACTCTGCAACTAGAAACTCCGCAGCTAGAAACTCCACAACTCGAAACTCCACAACTAGAAACTCCACAACTTGAGACTCCGCAACTAGAAACTCCACAACTTGAAACTCCACAACTAGAAACTCCACAACCAGAAACTTCACTACTAGAAACTCCCCAACTAAAAAATCGCAACCAGAGACTCCACAACTAGAAACTCCACAACTTGAAACTCCAGAACTAGAAACTCCACAACCAGAAACTTCACAACTAGAAACTCTGCAACTAGAAACTCCACAACTAGAAACTCCACAACTAGAAACTCCACTACTAGATACTCCACAACTGGAAACTCGACAACTAGGAACTCCACATCTAGAGACTCCACAACTTGAAACTCCACAACTAGAGACTCTGCAACTAGAAACTCCACAACTAGAGACTCCGCAACTCCACAACTAGAAACTCCACAACTAGAAAATCCACAACTAGAAACTCCACAACTATAGACTCCACAACTAGAAACTCCACTACTAGAAACTCCAAAACTAGAAACTCCACAAGTAGAAACTCCACAACTAAAAACTTCACAAATCGAAACTTTACTAGAAACTCCAAAACTTGAGACTCCACAACTAGGCACTCCACAACTAGAAACTCCACAATTAGAGACTCTGCAACTATAGAACTCCGCAACTAGAAACTCCGCATTTAAAAACTCTGCAACAAGAAACTCCACAACTGGAAACTCCACAACTTGAGACTCCACAACTAGAAACTCCACGACTAGAAACTCCACAACTAGAAACTCCACAACTAGAAACTCCACAACTGGAGACTCCACAACTAGAAACTCCACAACTTGAAACTCCACAACTAGAAACTCCACAACTTGAAACTCCACAACTAGAAACTCCACAACCAGAAACTTCACAAGTAGAAACTCCACAACTAGAAACTCCACAACCAGACACTCCGCAGTTCCACAACTGGAAACTCCACAACTGGAAACTCCACAACTAGATACTCTGCAACTAGAAACTCCACAACTAGAGACTCCACAACTTGAAACTCCACAACTAGAAACTCCAAAACAAGAAACTCTGCAACTAGAGACTCCACAACTAGAAACTCCACAACTAGAAACTCCACAACTACAAATTCCACAAATAGAGACTCGGCTACAAGAAATTTCATGTCTAGAAAGTCCAGAACTAAAAACTCCACAACTGGAAACTCCACAACTAGAAACTCCACAACTAGAGATTCCGCAACTAGATACTCCACAACCAGAGACTCTGCAACTAGAAACTCCGCAGCTAGAAACTCCACAATAAAAGCTCCGCAACTAGAAACTCCGCAGCTAGAAACTACAGAACTAGACACTCCACAACTAGAAACTCCACAACTAGAAACTCCACAACTTGAAACCTCACATCCTTAAGTTACGCAACTAGAAAATCCACAGCTAGAGAATCCGCAACTAGAAACTCCACAACTCAAAACTCCAACTAGAAACTCCAAAACTCGAACTTCCACAACTCGAAACTCCACAACTGGAAACTCAACAACTAGACACTCTTCAACTAGAAACTCCTAAACTAGAGACTCCACAACTAGAGAATCTACAACTAGAGACTTCAAACTAGAAACTCAACAACTAGAAACTCCACAACTAAAAACTCAACAACTAGAAACGCCACAGCTTGAGACTCCGCAACTTGAAACTCCACAACTAGAAACTCCGCAACTAGAAACTCCACAACTAGGGACTCCGCAACTAGAAACTCCACAACTAGAAACTCCACAACTGGAAACTCCACTACTAGATACTCCACAACTGGAAACTCGACAACTGGAAACTCCACATCTAGAGACTCCACAACTTGAAACTCCACAACTAGAGACTCTGCAACTAGAAACTCCACAACTAGAGACTCCGCAACTCCACAACTAGAAACTCTACAACTGGAAAATCCAATCTAGATACTCCACAACTAGAAAATCCACAACTAGAAACTCCACAATAATAAACTCCACAACTTGAAACTCCACAAGCTTAAACTGCACAACTTGAGACTCCACAACTAGAAACTCCACAACTAGAAACTCCACAACTAGAAACTCCGCAACTAGAAACTCCACAACTACAAACTCCACAACTAGAAACTCCACAACTAGAAACTCCACAACTAGAAACTCCGCCACTAGAGACTCCACAATTAGAAACTCCACAACTACAAACTCCACAACTACAAACTCCACAAATAGAGACTCGGCAACTAGAAATTCCATATCTAGAAACTGCACAACTAGAAACTCCGCAACTAGAGACTCCACAACTAGAAACTCCACAACTAGAAACTCCACAACTACAAACTCCACAAATAGAGACTCGGCAACTAGAAATTCCATATCTAGAAACTCCACAACTAGAAACTGCAAAACTAGAGACTTCACAGCTAGAAACTCAACAACTAGAAACTCCACAACTAAAAACTCCACAACTGGAAACTCCATAACTTGAGACTCCGCAAGTTCAAACTCCACAACTAGAAACTCCGCTGTTATAAACTCCGCAACTAGAAACTCCACAACTAGAAACTCCACAACTTGAAACTCCACAACTAGATACTCCACAACTGGAAACTCCACAACTAGATACTTCACAACTGGGAACTCCACAACTAGATACTCCATATCTGGAAACTCCACAACTAGAAACTCCACAACTAGAGACTCAACAACTCGAAACTCCACAACTAGAAACTCAACAATTAGAAACTCCACAACCAGACACTCCGCAATTCCACAACTGGAAACTCCACAACTGGAAACTCCACAACTAGAAACTCCGCAACTAGAAACTCCACAACAGGAGACTCCACAACTTGAAACTCCACAACCAGAAATTCCACAACTAGAAACTCTGCAACTAGAGACTCCACAACTAGAAACTCCACAACTAGAAACTCCACAACTACGAACTCCACAATAAGAGACTCGGCTACAAGAAATTTCATGTCTAGAAAGTCCAGAACTAAAAACTCCACAACTGGAAACTCCACAACTAAAAACTCCACAACTAGAGATTCTGCAACTAGATACTCCACAACCAGAGACTCTGCAACTAGAAACTCCGCAGCTAGAAACTCCACAAGAAAAAGCTCCGCAACTAGATACTCCGCAGCTAGAAACTACAGAACTAGACACTCCACAACTAGAAACTCCACAACTAGAAACTCCACAACTAGAAACTCCACAACTGGAAACTCTGCAACTAGAGACTCCACAATTAGAAACTCCACAACTAGAAACTTCACAACTACAAACTCCACAAATAGAGACTCGGCAACTAGAAATTCCATATCTAGTAACTCCACAACTACAAACTCCACAAATAGAGACTCGGCAACTAGAAATTCCATATCTAGAAACTCCACAACTAGAAACTGCAAAACTAGAGACTTCACAACTAGAAACTCAACAACTAGAAACTCCACAACTAAAAACTCCACAACTGGAAACTCCACAACTTGAAACTCCACAACTAGATACTCCACAACTGGAAACTCCAAAACTAGATAATCCATATCTGGAAACTCCACAACTACAAACTCCACAACTTGAAACTCCAAAACTAGATACTCCACAACTGGAAACTCCAAAACTAGATAATCCATATCTGGAAACTCCACAACTAGAAACTCCACAACTAGATATTCAACAACTAGAAATTCCAACACTTGAAACTCCACAACTCAAAACTCCACAACTTGAAACTACAAAACTAGAAACTCCACAACTTGAGACTCCGCCACTAGAAACTCCACAACTTGAAACTCCACAACTAGAAGTTCCACAACTAGAAACTGCAAAACTAGAGACTTCACAACTAGAAACTCAACAACTAGAAACTCCACAACAAGAAACTCCACAACTAGAAACTCCACAACTAGAAACTTCACAACTGGAAACTCCGCAACTAGAGACTCCACAACTAGAAACTTCACAACTAGAAACTCCACAACCAGAAACTCCACAACTAGAAACTACACAACTAGAAACTTCACAACTAGAAATTCCGCAACTAGAGACTCCACAACTAGAAACTCCACAACTTGAAACTCCACAACTAGAAACTCCACAACCAGAAACTCCACAACTAGAAACTCCACAACTAGAAACTGCACAACTGGAAACTCCGCAACTAGAGACTCCACAACTAGAAACTCCACAACTAGAAACTCCACTACTACAAACTCCTGAAATAGAGACTCGGCAACTAGAAATTCCGTATCTAGAAACTCCACAACTAGATACTGCAAAACTAGAGACTTCACAACTAGAAACTCAACAACTAGAAACTCCACAACTAAAAACTCCACAACTGGAAACTCCACAACTTGAGACTTCGCAACTTGAAACTCCACAACTAGAAACTCCGCTGTTAAAAACTCCGCAACTAGAAACTCCGCAACTAGAAACTCCACAACTTGAAACTCCACAACTAGATACTCCACAACTGGAAACTCCACAACTAGATACTTCACAACTGGGAACTCCACAACTAGATACTCCATATCTGGAAACTCCACAACCAGAAACTCCACAACTAGAGACTCAAAAACTCGAAACTCCACAACTAGAAACTCAACAATTAGAATCTCCACAACCCGACACTCCGCAATTGCACAACTGGAAACTCCACAACTAGAAACTCCACAACTAGATACTCCGCAACTAGAAACTCCACAACTAGAAACTTCACAACTAGAAACTCCGCAACTAGAAACTCCACAACTAGAAACTCTGCAACTAGAGACTCCACAACTAAAAACTCCACAACTAGAAATTCCACAACTACAAACTCCACAAATAGAGAATCGGCAACTAGAAATTCCATGTCTAGAAAGTCCACAACTAAAAACTCCACAACTGGAAACTCCACAACTAGAAACTCCACAACTAGAAACTCTACAACTAGAGACTCCGCTACTAGAAACTCCACAACCAGAGACTCTGCAACTAGAAACACCGCAGCTAGAAACTCCACAAATAAAAACTCCAGAACTAGAAACTCCGCAGCTAGAAACTCCACAACTAGAAACTCTGCAATTCGAGACTCCACAACTAGAAACTCCACAACTAGAAACTCCACAACTAGACACTCCACAACTAAAAACTCTTCAACTAGAAACTCCTAAACTAGAGCCTTCACAACTAGAGAATCTACAACTAGAGACTTCAAACTAGAAACTCAACAACTAGAAACTCCACAACTAAAAACTCAACAACTAGAAACTCCACAGCTTGAGGCTCCGCAACTAGAAACTCCACAACTAGGGACTCCGCAACTAGAAACTCGACAACTATAAACTCCACAACTTGAAACTCCACTTCTAGATACTCCACAACTTGAAACTCCGCAACTAGAGACTCTGCAACTAGAAACTCCACAACTAGAGAGTCCGCAACTCCACAACTAGAAGCTTCACAACTGGAAAATCCATAACTAGATACCCCACAACTAGAAAATCCACAACTAGAAACTCCACAGCTATAGACCCCACAACTTGAAACTCCACAAGTTTAAACTCCACAACTTGAGGCTCGACAACTAGAAACTCCACAACTAGAAACTCCCCAACCAGAAACTCCACAACTAGAGACTCTGCAACTATAGAACTCCGCAACTAGAAACTCCGCGTTTAAAAACTCCGCAACAAGAAATTCCACGGCTAGAAACACCACAACTAGACACTCCGCAACTAGAAACTCTACAACTAGAGACTCCTCAACTAGAGAATTCGCAACTAGAAACTCCAAAACTAGCGACTCTGCAACTAGAAACTCCGCAGCTAGAAACTCCACAACTCGAAACTCCACAACTAGAAACTCCACAACTTGAGACTCCGCAACTACAAACTCCACAACTTGAAACTCCACAACTAGAAACTCCACAACCAGAAACTTCACTACTAGAAACTCCCCAACTAAAAAATCGCAACCAGAGACTCCACAACTAGAAACTCCACAACTTGAAACTCCAGAACTAGAAACTCCACAACCAGAAACTTCACAACTAGAAACTCTGCAACTAGAAACTCCACAACTAGAAACTCCACAACTAGAAACTCCACTACTAGATACTCCACAACTGGAAACTCGACAACTAGGAACTCCACATCTAGAGACTCCACAACTTGAAACTCCACAACTAGAGACTCTGCAACTAGAAACTCCACAACTAGAGACTCCGCAACTCCACAACTAGAAACTCCACAACTAGAAAATCCACAACTAGAAACTCCACAACTATAGACTCCACAACTAGAAACTCCACTACTAGAAACTCCAAAACTAGAAACTCCACAAGTAGAAACTCCACAACTAAAAACTTCACAAATCGAAACTTTACTAGAAACTCCAAAACTTGAGACTCCACAACTAGGCACTCCACAACTAGAAACTCCACAATTAGAGACTCTGCAACTATAGAACTCCGCAACTAGAAACTCCGCATTTAAAAACTCTGCAACAAGAAACTCCACGGCTAGAAACACCACAACTAGACACTCCGCAACTAGAAACTCTACAACTAGAGACTCCTCAACTAGAGAATTCGCAACTAGAAACTCCAAAACTAGATACTCTGCAACTATAAACTCCGCAGCTAGAAACTCCACAACTAGAAACTCCACAACTCGAAACTTCACAACTAGAAACTCCGCAACTAGAGACTCCACAACTAGAAACTCCACAACTTGAAACTCCACATTTCGAAACTCCACAACCAGAAACTTCACAAGTAGAAACTCCACAACTAGAAACTCCACAACTAGAAACTCCGCAACTAGAGACTCCACAACTAGAAACTCCACAACTAGAAACTCCACAACTACAATCTCCAAAAATAGAGACTCGGCAACTAGAAATTCCATATCTAGAAACTGCACAACTAAAAACTCCACAACTAGAAACTGCAAAACTAGAGACTTCACAACTAGAAACTCCACAACTGGAAACTCCACAACTAGACACTCCGCAACTAGCAACTCCACAACTCGAGACTCCACAACTTGAAACTCCACAACTTTAAACTCCACAACTTGAGACTCAGCAACTAGAAACTCCACAACATGAAACTCCACAACTAGAAACTCCACAACCAGAAACTCCACAACCATAAACTCCACAACTAGAAACTCCACAACTAGAAACTCTTCAACTAGAAACTCCACAACTAGAAACTCCACAACTACAAACTCCACAACTACAAACTCCACAATTAGAGACACGGCTACAAGAAATTTCATGTCTAGAAAGTCCACAACTAAAAACTCCACAACTGGAAACTCCACAACTTGAGACTCCACAACTAGAAACTC
Source organism: Rhipicephalus microplus (assembly GCF_043290135.1). Lineage (NCBI taxonomy): Eukaryota > Metazoa > Arthropoda > Arachnida > Ixodida > Ixodidae > Rhipicephalus > Rhipicephalus microplus. Next base: position 567,234 of record NW_027464650.1, read on the forward strand.
CACAACTAGAAACTCCACAACTAGAAACTCCACAACTAGAAACTCCGCAACTGGAGACTCCACAACTAGAAACTCCACAACTTGAAACTCCACAACTAGAAACTCCACAACTTGAAACTCCACAACTAGAAACTCCCCAACCAGAAACTTCACAAGTAGAAACTCCACAACTAGAAACTCCACAACTAGAAACTCCGCAACTAGAGACTCCACAACTAGAAACTCCACAACTAGAAACTCCACAACTACAATCTCCACAAATAGAGACTCGGCAACTAGAAATTCCACAACTAGAAACTGCAAAACTAGAGACTTCACAACTAGAAACTCCACAACTGGAAACTCCACAACTAGACACTCCGCAACTAGCAACTCCACAACTTGAGACTCAACCACTAGAAACTCCACAACATGAAACTCCACAACTAGAAACTCCACAACCAGAAACTCCACAACCATAAACTCCACAACTAGAAACTCCACAACTAGAAACTCTTCAACTAGATACTCCACAACTAGAAACTCCACAACTACAAACTCCACAACTACAAACTCCCAAATTAGAGACTCGGCTACAAGAAATTTCATGTCTAGAAAGTCCACAACTGAAAACTCCACAACTAGAAACTCCACAACTAGAAACTCCGCCACTAGAGACTCCACAATTAGAAACTCCACAACTACAAACTCCACAACTACAAACTCCACAACTACAAACTCCACAAATAGAGACTCGGCAACTAGAAATTCCATATCTAGAAACTGCACAACTAGAAACTCCGCAACTAGAGACTCCACAACTAGAAACTCCACAACTAGAAACTCCACAACTACAAACTCCACAAATAGAGACTCGGCAACTAGAAATTCCATATCTAGAAACTCCACAACTAGAAACTGCAAAACTAGAGACTTCACAGCTAGAAACTCAACAACTAGAAACTCCACAACTAAAAACTCCACAACTGGAAACTCCACAACTTGAGACTCCGCAACTTCAAACTCCACAACTAGAAACTCCGCTGTTAAAAACTCCGCAACTAGAAACTCCACAACTAGAAACTCCACAACTTGAAACTCCACAACTAGATACTCCACAACTGGAAACTCCACAACTAGATACTTCACAACTGGGAACTCCACAACTAGATACTCCATATCTGGAAACTCCACAACTAGAAACTCCACAACTAGAGACTCAACAACTCGAAACTCCACAACTAGAAACTCAACAATTAGAAACTCCACAACCAGACACTCCGCAATTCCACAACTGGAAACTCCACAACTGGAAACTCCACAACTAGAAACTCCGCAACTAGAAACTCCACAACAGGAGACTCCACAACTTGAAACTCCACAACTAGAAACTCCACAACTAGAAACTCTGCAACTAGAGACTCCACAACTAGAAACTCCACAACTAGAAACTCCACAACTACGAACTCCACAAAAAGAGACTCGGCTACAAGAAATTTCATGTCTAGAAAGTCCAGAACTAAAAACTCCACAACTGGAAACTCCACAACTAAAAACTCCACAACTAGAGATTCTGCAACTAGATACTCCACAACCAGAGACTCTGCAACTAGAAACTCCGCAGCTAGAAACTCCACAAAAAAAAGCTCCGCAACTAGATACTCCGCAGCTAGAAACTACAGAACTAGACACTCCACAACTAGAAACTCCACAACTAGAAACTCCACAACTAGAAACTCCACAACTGGAAACTCTGCAACTAGAGACTCCACAATTAGAAACTCCACAACTAGAAACTTCACAACTACAAACTCCACAAATAGAGACTCGGCAACTAGAAATTCCATATCTAGTAACTCCACAACTACAAACTCCACAAATAGAGACTCGGCAACTAGAAATTCCATATCTAGAAACTCCACAACTAGAAACTGCAAAACTAGAGACTTCACAACTAGAAACTCAACAAACTAGAAACTCCACAACTAAAAACTCCACAACTGGAAACTCCACAACTTGAAACTCCCCAACTAGATACTCCACAACTGGAAACTCCAAAACTAGATAATCCATATCTGGAAACTCCACAACTACAAACTCCACAACTTGAAACTCCACAACTAGATACTCCACAACTGGAAACTCCAAAACTAGATAATCCATATCTGGAAACTCCACAACTAGAAACTCCACAACTAGATATTCAACAACTAGAAATTCCAACACTTGAAACTCCACAACTCAAAACTCCACAACTTGAAACTACAAAACTAGAAACTCCACAACTTGAGACTCCGCCACTAGAAACTCCACAACTTGAAACTCCACAACTAGAAGTTCCACAACTAGAAACTGCAAAACTAGAGACTTCACAACTAGAAACTCAACAACTAGAAACTCCACAACAAGAAACTCCACAACTAGAAACTCCACAACTAGAAACTTCACAACTGGAAACTCCGCAACTAGAGACTCCACAACTAGAAACTTCACAACTAGAAACTCCACAACCAGAAACTCCACAACTAGAAACTACACAACTAGAAACTTCACAACTAGAAACTCCGCAACTAGAGACTCCACAACTAGAAACTCCACAACTTGAAACTCCACAACTAGAAACTCCACAACCAGAAACTCCACAACTAGAAACTCCACAACTAGAAACTGCACAACTGGAAACTCCGCAACTAGAGACTCCACAACTAGAAACTCCACAACTAGAAACTCCACTACTACAAACTCCAGAAATAGAGACTCGGCAACAAGAAATTCCGTATCTAGAAACTCCACAACTAGATACTGCAAAACTAGAGACTTCACAACTAGAAACTCAACAACTAGAAACTCCACAACTAAAAACTCCACAACTGGAAACTCCACAACTTGAGACTTCGCAACTTGAAACTCCACAACTAGAAACTCCGCTGTTAAAAACTCCGCAACTAGAAACTCCGCAACTAGAAACTCCACAACTTGAAACTCCACAACTAGATACTCCACAACTGGAAACTCCACAACTAGATACTTCACAACTGGGAACTCCACAACTCGATACTCCATATCTGGAAACTCCACAACCAGAAACTCCACAACTAGAGACTCAACAACTCGAAACTCCACAACTAGAAACTCAACAATTAGAATCTCCACAACCCGAAACTCCGCAATTCCACAACTGGAAACTCCACAACTAGAAACTCCACAACTAGATACTCCACAACTAGAAACTCCACAACTAGAAACTTCACAACTAGAAACTCCGCAACTAGAAACTCCACAACTAGAAACTCTGCAACTAGAGACTCCACAACTAAAAACTCCACAACTAGAAATTCCACAACTACAAACTCCACAAATAGAGAATCGGCAACTAGAAATTCCATGTCTAGAAAGTCCACAACTAAAAACTCCACAACTGGAAACTCCACAACTAGAAACTCCACAACTAGAAACTCTACAACTAGAGACTCCGCTACTAGAAACTCCACAACCAGAGACTCTGCAACTAGAAACACCGCAGCTAGAAACTCCACAAATAGAAACTCCAAAACTAGAAACTCCGCAGCTAGAAACTCCACAACTAGAAACTCTGCAACTAGAGACTCCACAACTAGAAACTCCACAACTAGAAACTCCACAACTAGACACTCCACAACTAAAAACTCTTCAACTAGAAACTCCTAAACTAGAGACTTCACAACTAGAGAATCTACAACTAGAGACTTCAAACTAGAAACTCAACAACTAGAAACTCCACAACTAAAAACTCAACAACTAGAAACTCCACAGCTTGAGGCTCCGCAACTAGAAACTCCACAACTAGGGACTCCGCAACTAGAAACTCGACAACTATAAACTCCACAACTTGAAACTCCACTTCTAGATACTCCACAACTTGAAACTCCGCAACTAGAGACTCTGAAACTAGAAACTCCACAACTAGAGAGTCCGCAACTCCACAACTAGAAGCTTCACAACTGGAAAATCCATAACTAGATACTCCACAACTAGAAAATCCACAACTAGAAACTCCACAGCTATAGACCCCACAACTTGAAACTCCACAAGTTTAAACTCCACAACTTGAGGCTCGACAACTAGAAACTCCACAACTAGAAACTCCCCAACCAGAAACTCCACAACTAGAGACTCTGCAACTATAGAACTCCGCAACTAGAAACGTCGCGTTTAAAAACTCCGCAACAAGAAATTCCACGGCTAGAAACACCACAACTAGACACTCCGCAACTAGAAACTCTACAACTAGAGACTCCTCAACTAGAGAATTCGCAACTAGAAACTCCAAAACTAGCGACTCTGCAACTAGAAACTCCGCAGCTAGAAACTCCACAACTCGAAACTCCACAACTAGAAACTCCACAACTTGAGACTCCGCAACTAGAAACTCCACAACTTGAAACTCCACAACCAGAAACTTCACTACTAGAAACTCCCCAACTAAAAAATCGCAACCAGAGACTCCACAACTAGAAACTCCACAACTTGAAACTCCAGAACTAGAAACTCCACAACCAGAAACTTCACAACTAGAAACTCTGCAACTAGAAACTCCACAACTAGAAACTCCACAACTAGAAACTCCACTACTAGATACTCCACAACTGGAAACTCGACAACTAGGAACTCCACAACTAGAGACTCCACAACTTGAAACTCCACAACTAGAGACTCTGCAACTAGAAACTCCACAACTAGAGACTCCGCAACTCCACAACTAGAAACTCCACAACTAGAAAATCCACAACTAGAAACTCCACAACTATAGACTCCACAACTAGAAACTCCACTACTAGAAACTCCAAAACTAGAAACTCCACAAGTAGAAACTCCACAACTAAAAACTTCACAATTCGAAACTTTACTAGAAACTCCAAAACTTGAGACTCCACAACTAGGCACTCCACAACTAGAAACTCCACAATTAGAGACTCTGCAACTATAGAACTCCGCAACTAGAAACTCCGCATTTAAAAACTCCGCAACAAGAAACTCCACGGCTAGAAACACCACAACTAGACACTCCGCAACTAGAAACTCTACAACTAGAGACTCCTCAACTAGAGAATTCGCAACTAGAAACTCCAAAACTAGATACTCTGCAGCTATAAACTCCGCAGCTAGAAACTCCACAACTAGAAACTCCACAACTCGAAACTTCACAACTAGAAACTCCGCAACTAGAGACTCCACAACTAGAAACTCCACAACTTGAAACTCCACATTTCGAAACTCCACAACCAGAAACTTCACAAGTAGAAACTCCACAACTAGAAACTCCACAACTAGAAACTCCGCAACTAGAGACTCCACAACTAGAAACTCCACAACTAGAAACTCCACAACTACAATCTCCAAAAATAGAGACTCGGCAACTAGAAATTCCATATCTAGAAACTCCACAACTAAAAACTCCACAACTAGAAACTGCAAAACTAGAGACTTCACAACTAGAAACTCCACAACTGGAAACTCCACAACTAGACACTCCGCAACTAGCAACTCCACAACTCGAGACTCCACAACTTGAAACTCCACAACTTTAAACTCCACAACTTGAGACTCAGCAACTAGAAAATCCACAACATGAAACTCCACAACTAGAAACTCCACAACCAGAAACTCCACAACCATAAACTCCACAACTAGAAACTCCACAACTAGAAACTCTTCAACTAGAGACTCCACAACTAGAAACTCCACAACTACAAACTCCACAACTACAAACTCCACAATTAGAGACTCGGCTACAAGAAATTTCATGTCTAGAAAGTCCACAACTAAAAACTCCACAACTGGAAACTCCACAACTTGAGACTCCACAACCAGAAACTCCACAACTAGAAACTCCACAACTAGAAACTCCACAACTAGAAACTCCGCAACTGGAGACTCCACAACTAGAAACTCCACAACTTGAAACTCCACAACTAGAAACTCCACAACTTGAAACTCCACAACTAGAAACTCCACAACCAGAAACTTCACAAGTAGAAACTCCACAACTAGAAACTCCACAACTAGAAACTCCGCAACTAGAGACTCCACAACTAGAAACTCCACAACTAGAAACTCCACAACTACAATCTCCACAAATAGAGACTCGGCAACTAGAAATTCCACAACTAGAAACTGCAAAACTAGAGACTTCACAACTAGAAACTCCACAACTGGAAACTCCACAACTAGACACTCCGCAACTAGCAACTCCACAACTTGAGACTCAACCACTAGAAACTCCACAACATGAAACTCCACAACTAGAAACTCCACAACCAGAAACTTCACAACCATAAACTCCACAACTAGAAACTCCACAACTAGAAACTCTTCAACTAGATACTCCACAACTAGAAACTCCACAACTACAAACTCCACAACTACAAACTCCCAAATTAGAGACTCGGCTACAAGAAATTTCATGTCTAGAAAGTCCACAACTGAAAACTCCACAACTGGAAACTCCACAAGTTGAGACTCCACAACTAGAAACTTCACAACTAGAAACTCCACAACTAGAAACTCCACAACTAGAAACTCCACAACTTGAAACTCCACAACTAGAAACTCCACAACTAAAAACTGAGACTCCTCAACTAGAGAATTCGCAACTAGAGACTCTGCACCTAGAAACTCCGCAGCTAGAAACTCCACAACTCGAAACTCCACAACTATAAACTCCACAACTAGAAACTCCACAACTTGAAACTCCACAACTCAAAGTTCCAGAACTTGAAACAACACAACTAGACACTCCACAACTTGAGACTCCGCAACTAGAAACTCCACAACTAGAAACTCCACAACTAGAAACTCCGCCACTAGAGACTCCACAACTAGAAACTCCACAACTTTAAACTCCACAACTAGAAACTCCACAACTAGAAACTCCACAACTAGAAACCCCGCAACTAGAGACTCCACAATTAGAAACTCCACAACTAGAAACTCCACAACTACAAACTCCACAAATAGAGACTCGGCAACTAGAAATTCCATATCTAGAAACTCCACAACTAGAAACTGCAAAACTAGAGACTTCACAACTAGAAACTCAACAACTAGAAACTCCACAACTAAAAACTCCACAACTGGAAACTCCACAACTTGAAACTCCACAACTAGATACTCCACAACTGAAAACTCCAAAACTAGATAATCAATATCTGGAAACTCCACAACTAGAAACTCCACAACTTGAAACTCCACAACTAGATACTCCACAACTAAAAACTCCAAAACTAGATAATCCATATCTGGAAACTCCACAACTAGAAACTCCACAACTAGAGACTCAACAACTAGAAACTCCACAACTAAAAACTCTACAACTAGAGGCTCCTCAACTAGAGAATTCGCAACTAGAGACTCTGCACCTAGAAACTCCGCAGCTAGAAACTCCACAACTCGAAACTCCACAACTATAAACTCCACAACTAGAAACTCCACAACTTGAAACTCCACAACTCAAAGTTCCAGAACTTGAAACAACACAACTAGACACTCCACAACTTGAGACTCCGCAACTAGAAACTCCACAACTAGAAACTCCACAACTAGAAACTCCGCAACTAGAGACTCCACAACTAGAAACTCCACAACTTTAAACTCCACAACTAGAAACTCCACAACTAGAAACTCCACAACTAGAAACTCCGCAACTAGAGACTCCACAATTAGAAACTCCACAACTAGAAACTCCACAACTACAAACTCCACAAATAGAGACTCGGCAACTAGAAATTCCATATCTAGAAACTTCACAACTAGAAACTCAACAACTAGAAACTCCACAACTAGAAACTCAACAACTAGAAAGTCCACAACTAAAAACTCCACAACTGGAAACTCCACAACTTGAAACTCCACAACTAGATACTCCACAACTGGAAACTCCAAAACTAGAAAATCAATATCTGGAAACTCCACAACTAGAAACTCCACAACTTGAAACTCCACAACTAGATACTCCACAACTAAAAACTCCAAAACTAGATAATCCATATCTGGAAACTCCACAACTAGAAACTCCACAACTAGAGACTCAACAACTAGAAACTCCAACACTTGAAACTCCACAACTCAAAACTCCACAACTTGAAACTCCACAACTAAAACCTCCACAACTGGAAACTCCACAACTTGAGACACTGCAACTAGAAACTCCACAACTTGAAACTCCACAACTAGAAACTCCACAACTAAAAACTCTACAACTAGAGACTCCTCAACTAGAGAATTCGCAACTAGAAACTCCAAAAGTAGAGACTCTACACCTAGAAACTCCACAACTAGAAACTCCACAACTAGAAACTCCACAACTTGAAACTCCACAACTAGAAACTCCACAACTTGAGACTCCGCAACTAGAAACTCCACAACTTGAAACTCCACAACTAGAAACTCCACAACCAGAAACTCCACAACTAGAAACTCCACAACTAGAAACTCCACAACTAGAAACTCCACAACTAGAAACTCCGCAACTAGAGACTCCACAACTAGAAACTCCACAACTTGAAACTCCACAACTAGAAACTCCAACACTAGAAACTCCACCACTCGAAACTCCACAACTAGAAACTCCACAACTAGAAACTCTGCCACTAGAGACTCCACAACAAGAAACTCCACAACTAGAAACTCCACAACTACAAACTCCACAAATAGAGACTCGGCTACAAGAACTTTCATTTCTAGAAGGTCCACAACTAAAAACTCCACAACTGGAAACTCCACAACTAGAAACTCCACAACTAGAAACTCCACAACCAGAGACTCTGCAACTAGAAACTCCGCAGCTAGAAACTCCACAAATAGATACTCCGCAACCAGAAACTGCAAAACTAGAGACTTCACAACTAGATACTTCACAACTTGAAACTCCACAACTTTAAACTCCACAACTAGAAACTCCACAACTAGAAACTCCACAACTAGAAACCCCGCAACTAGAGACTCCACAATTAGAAACTCCACAACTAGAAACTCCACAACTACAAACTCCACAAATAGAGACTCGGCAACTAGAAATTCCATATCTAGAAACTCCACAACTAGAAACTGCAAAACTAGAGACTTCACAACTAGAAACTCAACAACTAGAAACTCCACAACTAAAAACTCCACAACTGGAAACTCCACAACTTGAAACTCCACAACTAGATACTCCACAACTGGAAACTCCAAAACTAGATAATCAATATCTGGAAACTCCACAACTAGAAACTCCACAACTTGAAACTCCACAACTAGATACTCCACAACTAAAAACTCCAAAACTAGATAATCCATATCTGGAAACTCCACAACTAGAAACTCCACAACTAGAGACTCAACAACTAGAAACTCCACAACTAAAAACTCTACAACTAGAGGCTCCTCAACTAGAGAATTCGAAACTAGAGACTCTGCACCTAGAAACTCCGCAGCTAGAAACTCCACAACTCGAAACTCCACAACTATAAACTCCACAACTAGAAACTCCACAACTTGAAACTCCACAACTCAAAGTTCCAGAACTTGAAACAACACAACTAGACACTCCACAACTTGAGACTCCGCAACTAGAAACTCCACAACTAGAAACTCCACAACTAGAAACTCCGCAACTAGAGACTCCACAACTAGAAACTCCACAACTTTAAACTCCACAACTAGAAACTCCACAACTAGAAACTCCACAACTAGAAACTCCGCAACTAGAGACTCCACAATTAGAAACTCCACAACTAGAAACTCCACAACTACAAACTCCACAAATAGAGACTCGGCAACTAGAAATTCCATATCTAGAAACTTCACAACTAGAAACTCAACAACTAGAAACTCCACAACTAGAAACTCAACAACTAGAAACTCCACAACTAAAAACTCCACAACTGGAAACTCCACAACTTGAAACTCCACAACTAGATACTCCACAACTGGAAACTCCAAAACTAGAAAATCAATATCTGGAAACTCCACAACTAGAAACTCCACAACTTGAAACTCCACAACTAGATACTCCACAACTAAAAACTCCAAAACTAGATAATCCATATCTGGAAACTCCACAACTAGAAACTCCACAACTAGAGACTCAACAACTAGAAACTCCACAACTAAAACCTCCACAACTGGAAACTCCACAACTTGAGACACTGCAACTAGAAACTCCACAACTTGAAACTCCACAACTAGAAACTCCACAACTAAAAACTCTACAACTAGAGACTCCTCAACTAGAGAATTCGCAACTAGAAACTCCAAAAGTAGAGACTCTACACCTAGAAACTCCACAACTAGAAACTCCACAACTAGAAACTCCACAACTTGAAACTCCACAACTAGAAACTCCACAACTTGAGACTCCGCAACTAGAAACTCCACAACTTGAAACTCCACAACTAGAAACTCCACAACCAGAAACTCCACAACTAGAAACTCCACAACTAGAAACTCCACAACTAGAAACTCCACAACTAGAAACTCCGCAACTAGAGACTCCACAACTAGAAACTCCACAACTTGAAACTCCACAACTAGAAACTCCAACACTAGAAACTCCACCACTCGAAACTCCACAACTAGAAACTCCACAACTAGAAACTCTGCAACTAGAGACTCCACAACAAGAAACTCCACAACTAGAAACTCCACAACTACAAACTCCACAAATAGAGACTCGGCTACAAGAACTTTCATTTCTAGAAAGTCCACAACTAAAAACTCCACAACTGGAAACTCCACAACTAGAAACTCCACAACTAGAAACTCCACAACCAGAGACTCTGCAACTAGAAACTCCGCAGCTAGAAACTCCACAAATAGATACTCCGCAACCAGAAACTGCAAAACTAGAGACTTCACAACTAGATACTTCACAACTGAAAACTCCACAACTAGATACTCCACAACTTTAAACTCCACAACTAGAAACTCCACAACTAGAGACTCCACAACTCGAAACTCCATAACTAGAAACTCCACAACTAGAAACTCCACAACCAGAGACTCCGCAACTCCACAACTGGAAACTCCACAACTGGAAACTCCACAACTGGAAACTCCACAACTAGATACTCCGCAACTAGAAACTCCACAACTGGAAACTCCACAACTAGATACTCCGCAACTAGAAACTCCACAAATAGAGACTCCACAACTTGAAACTCCACAACTTGAAACTCCACAACTTGAGACTCCACAACTAGAAACTCCACATCTTGAAACTCCAAAACTAGAAACTCCACTACCAGAAACTCCACAACTAGAAACTCCACAACTAGAAACTCCACAACTAGAAACTCTGCAACTAGAGACTCCACAACTAGAAACTCCACAACTACAAACTCCACAAATAGAGACTCGGCACAAGAAATTTCATGTCTAGAAAGTCCAACACTAAAAACTCCACAACTAGAAACTCCACAACTAGAAACTCTACAACTAGAGACTCCGCTACTAGAAACTCCACAACCAGAGACTCTGCAACTAGAAACACCGCCGCTTGAAACTCCACAAATAGAAACTCCGCAACTAGAAACTCCGCAGCTAGAAACTCCACAACTAGAAACTTTGCAACTAGAGACTCCACAACTAGAAACTCCACAACTAGGCACTCCAACCCTAATAACTCTTCAACTAGAAACTCCTAAACTAGAGACTTCACAACTAGAGAATCTACAACTAGGGACTCCGCAACTAGAAACTCCACAACTATAAACTCCACAACTGGAAACTCCACTACTAGATACTCCACAACTTGAAACTCCACAACTAGAGACTCTGCAACTAGAAACTCCACAACTAGAGAGTCCGCAACTCGACAACTAGAAACTTCACAACTGGAAAATCTATAACTTGATACTCCACAACTAGAAACTCCACAACTTGAGACTCTGCCACTAGAAACTCCACAACTTGAAAATCCACAACTAGAAACTCCACAACCAGAAACTCCACAAATAGAAACTCTGCAACTAGAGACTCCACAACTAGGAACTCCACAACTTGAAACTCCACAACTTTAAACTCCACAACTAGAAACTCCACAACTAGAAACTCCACAACTAGAAACTCCATAACTAGAGACTCCACAATTAGAAACTCCACAACTAGAAACTCCACAACTACAAACTCCACAAATAGAGACTCGGCAACTAGAAATTCCATATCTAGAAACTTCACAACTAGAAACTCAACAACTAGAAACTCCACAACTAGAAACTCAACAACTAGAAACTCCACAACTAAAAACTCCACAACTGGAAACTCCACAACTTGAAACTCCACAACTAGATACTCTACAACTGGAAACTCCAAAACTAGAAAATCAATATCTGGAAACTCCACAACTAGAAACTCCACAACTAGAAACTCCACAACTAGAAACTCCGCAACTAAAAACTCAACAACTAGAAACTCCACAGCTTGAGGCTCCGCAACTAGAAACTCCACAACTAGGGACTCCGCAACTAGAAACTCGACAACTATAAACTCCACAACTTGAAACTCCACTTCTAGATACTCCACAACTTGAAACTCCGCAACTAGAGACTCTGCAACTAGAAACTCCACAACTAGAGAGTCCGCAACTCCACAACTAGAAGCTTCACAACTGGAAAATCCATAACTAGATACTCCACAACTAGAAAATCCACAACTAGAAACTCCACAGCTATAGACCCCACAACTTGAAACTCCACAAGTTTAAACTCCACAACTTGAGGCTCGACAACTAGAAACTCCACAACTAGAAACTCCCCAACCAGAAACTCCACAACTAGAGACTCTGCAACTATAGAACTCCGCAACTAGAAACGTCACGTTTAAAAACTCCGCAACAAGAAATTCCACGGCTAGAAACACCACAACTAGACACTCCGCAACTAGAAACTCTACAACTAGAGACTCCTCAACTAGAGAATTCGCAACTAGAAACTCCAAAACTAGCGACTCTGCAACTAGAAACTCCGCAGCTAGAAACTCCACAACTCGAAACTCCACAACTAGAAACTCCACAACTTGAGACTCCGCAACTAGAAACTCCACAACTTGAAACTCCACAACTAGAAACTCCACAACCAGAAACTTCACTACTAGAAACTCCCCAACTAAAAAATCGCAACCAGAGACTCCACAACTAGAAACTCCACAACTTGAAACTCCAGAACTAGAAACTCCACAACCAGAAACTTCACAACTAGAAACTCTGCAACTAGAAACTCCACAACTAGAAACTCCACAACTAGAAACTCCACTACTAGATACTCCACAACTGGAAACTCGACAACTAGGAACTCCACAACTAGAGACTCCACAACTTGAAACTCCACAACTAGAGACTCTGCAACTAGAAACTCCACAACTAGAGACTCCGCAACTCCACAACTAGAAACTCCACAACTAGAAAATCCACAACTAGAAACTCCACAACTATAGACTCCACAACTAGAAACTCCACTACTAGAAACTCCAAAACTAGAAACTCCACAAGTAGAAACTCCACAACTAAAAACTTCACAATTCGAAACTTTACTAGAAACTCCAAAACTTGAGACTCCACAACTAGGCACTCCACAACTAGAAACTCCACAATTAGAGACTCTGCAACTATAGAACTCCGCAACTAGAAACTCCGCATTTAAAAACTCCGCAACAAGAAACTCCACGGCTAGAAACACCACAACTAGACACTCCGCAACTAGAAACTCTACAACTAGAGACTCCTCAACTAGAGAATTCGCAACTAGAAACTCCAAAACTAGATACTCTGCAGCTATAAACTCCGCAGCTAGAAACTCCACAACTAGAAACTCCACAACTCGAAACTTCACAACTAGAAACTCCGCAACTAGAGACTCCACAACTAGAAACTCCACAACTTGAAACTCCACATTTCGAAACTCCACAACCAGAAACTTCACAAGTAGAAACTCCACAACTAGAAACTCCACAACTAGAAACTCCGCAACTAGAGACTCCAAAAATAGAGACTCGGCAACTAGAAATTCCATATCTAGAAACTCCACAACTAAAAACTCCACAACTAGAAACTGCAAAACTAGAGACTTCACAACTAGAAACTCCACAACTGGAAACTCCACAACTAGACACTCCGCAACTAGCAACTCCACAACTCGAGACTCCACAACTTGAAACTCCACAACTTTAAACTCCACAACTTGAGACTCAGCAACTAGAAACTCCACAACATGAAACTCCACAACTAGAAACTCCACAACCAGAAACTCCACAACCATAAACTCCACAACTAGAAACTCCACAACTAGAAACTCTTCAACTAGAGACTCCACAACTAGAAACTCCACAACTACAAACTCCACAACTACAAACTCCACAATTAGAGACTCGGCTACAAGAAATTTCATGTCTAGAAAGTCCACAACTAAAAACTCCACAACTGGAAACTCCACAACTTGAGACTCCACAACCAGAAACTCCACAACTAGAAACTCCACAACTAGAAACTCCACAACTAGAAACTCCGCAACTGGAGACTCCACAACTAGAAACTCCACAACTTGAAACTCCACAACTAGAAACTCCACAACTTGAAACTCCACAACTAGAAACTCCACAACCAGAAACTTCACAAGTAGAAACTCCACAACTAGAAACTCCACAACTAGAAACTCCGCAACTAGAGACTCCACAACTAGAAACTCCACAACTAGAAACTCCACAACTACAATCTCCACAAATAGAGACTCGGCAACTAGAAATTCCACAACTAGAAACTGCAAAACTAGAGACTTCACAACTAGAAACTCCACAACTGGAAACTCCACAACTAGACACTCCGCAACTAGCAACTCCACAACTTGAGACTCAACCACTAGAAACTCCACAACATGAAACTCCACAACTAGAAACTCCACAACCAGAAACTCCACAACCATAAACTCCACAACTAGAAACTCCACAACTAGAAACTCTTCAACTAGATACTCCACAACTAGAAACTCCACAACTACAAACTCCACAACTACAAACTCCCAAATTAGAGACTCGGCTACAAGAAATTTCATGTCTAGAAAGTCCACAACTGAAAACTCCACAACTGGAAACTCCACAAGTTGAGACTCCACAACTAGAAACTTCACAACTAGAAACTCCACAACTAGAAACTCCACAACTAGAAACTCCACAACTTGAAACTCCACAACTAGAAACTCCACAACTAAAAACTGAGACTCCTCAACTAGAGAATTCGCAACTAGAGACTCTGCACCTAGAAACTCCGCAGCTAGAAACTCCACAACTCGAAACTCCACAACTATAAACTCCACAACTAGAAACTCCACAACTTGAAACTCCACAACTCAAAGTTCCAGAACTTGAAACAACACAACTAGACACTCCACAACTTGAGACTCCGCAACTAGAAACTCCACAACTAGAAACTCCACAACTAGAAACTCCGCCACTAGAGACTCCACAACTAGAAACTCCACAACTTTAAACTCCACAACTAGAAACTCCACAACTAGAAACTCCACAACTAGAAACCCCGCAACTAGAGACTCCACAATTAGAAACTCCACAACTAGAAACTCCACAACTACAAACTCCACAAATAGAGACTCGGCAACTAGAAATTCCATATCTAGAAACTCCACAACTAGAAACTCCACAACCAGAAACTTCACAAGTAGAAACTCCACAACTAGAAACTCCACAACTAGAAACTCCGCAACTAGAGACTCCACAACTAGAAACTCCACAACTAGAAACTCCACAACTACAATCTCCACAAATAGAGACTCGGCAACTAGAAATTCCACAACTAGAAACTGCAAAACTAGAGACTTCACAACTAGAAACTCCACAACTGGAAACTCCACAACTAGACACTCCGCAACTAGCAACTCCACAACTTGAGACTCAACCACTAGAAACTCCACAACATGAAACTCCACAACTAGAAACTCCACAACCAGAAACTCCACAACCATAAACTCCACAACTAGAAACTCCACAACTAGAAACTCTTCAACTAGATACTCCACAACTAGAAACTCCACAACTACAAACTCCACAACTACAAACTCCCAAATTAGAGACTCGGCTACAAGAAATTTCATGTCTAGAAAGTCCACAACTGAAAACTCCACAACTGGAAACTCCACAAGTTGAGACTCCACAACTAGAAACTTCACAACTAGAAACTCCACAACTAGAAACTCCACAACTAGAAACTCCACAACTTGAAACTCCACAACTAGAAACTCCACAACTAAAAACTGAGACTCCTCAACTAGAGAATTCGCAACTAGAGACTCTGCACCTAGAAACTCCGCAGCTAGAAACTCCACAACTCGAAACTCCACAACTATAAACTCCACAACTAGAAACTCCACAACTTGAAACTCCACAACTCAAAGTTCCAGAACTTGAAACAACACAACTAGACACTCCACAACTTGAGACTCCGCAACTAGAAACTCCACAACTAGAAACTCCACAACTAGAAACTCCGCCACTAGAGACTCCACAACTAGAAACTCCACAACTTTAAACTCCACAACTAGAAACTCCACAACTAGAAACTCCACAACTAGAAACCCCGCAACTAGAGACTCCACAATTAGAAACTCCACAACTAGAAACTCCACAACTACAAACTCCACAAATAGAGACTCGGCAACTAGAAATTCCATATCTAGAAACTCCACAACTAGAAACTGCAAAACTAGAGACTTCACAACTAGAAACTCAACAACTAGAAACTCCACAACTAAAAACTCCACAACTGGAAACTCCACAACTTGAAACTCCACAACTAGATACTCCACAACTGGAAACTCCAAAACTAGATAATCAATATCTGGAAACTCCACAACTAGAAACTCCACAACTTGAAACTCCACAACTAGATACTCCACAACTAAAAACTCCAAAACTAGATAATCCATATCTGGAAACTCCACAACTAGAAACTCCACAACTAGAGACTCAACAACTAGAAACTCCACAACTAAAAACTCTACAACTAGAGGCTCCTCAACTAGAGAATTCGCAACTAGAGACTCTGCACCTAGAAACTCCGCAGCTAGAAACTCCACAACTCGAAACTCCACAACTATAAACTCCACAACTAGAAACTCCACAACTTGAAACTCTACAACTCAAAGTTCCAGAACTTGAAACAACACAACTAGACACTCCACAACTTGAGACTCCGCAACTAGAAACTCCACAACTAGAAACTCCACAACTAGAAACTCCGCAACTAGAGACTCCACAACTAGAAACTCCACAACTTTAAACTCCACAACTAGAAACTCCACAACTAGAAACTCCACAACTAGAAACTCCGCAACTAGAGACTCCACAATTAGAAACTCCACAACTAGAAACTCCACAACTACAAACTCCACAAATAGAGACTCGGCAACTAGAAATTCCATATCTAGAAACTTCACAACTAGAAACTCAACAACTAGAAACTCCACAACTAGAAACTCAACAACTAGAAACTCCACAACTAAAAACTCCACAACTGGAAACTCCACAACTTGAAACTCCACAACTAGATACTCCACAACTGGAAACTCCAAAACTAGAAAATCAATATCTGGAAACTCCACAACTAGAAACTCCACAACTTGAAACTCCACAACTAGATACTCCACAACTAAAAACTCCAAAACTAGATAATCCATATCTGGAAACTCCACAACTAGAAACTCCACAACTAGAGACTCAACAACTAGAAACTCCAACACTTGAAACTCCACAACTCAAAACTCCACAACTTGAAACTCCACAACTAAAACCTCCACAACTGGAAACTCCACAACTTGAGACACTGCAACTAGAAACTCCACAACTTGAAACTCCACAACTAGAAACTCCACAACTAAAAACTCTACAACTAGAGACTCCTCAACTAGAGAATTCGCAACTAGAAACTCCAAAAGTAGAGACTCTACACCTAGAAACTCCACAACTAGAAACTCCACAACTAGAAACTCCACAACTTGAAACTCCACAACTAGAAACTCCACAACTTGAGACTCCGCAACTAGAAACTCCACAACTTGAAACTCCACAACTAGAAACTCCACAACCAGAAACTCCACAACTAGAAACTCCACAACTAGAAACTCCACAACTAGAAACTCCACAACTAGAAACTCCGCAACTAGAGACTCCACAACTAGAAACTCCACAACTTGAAACTCCACAACTAGAAACTCCAACACTAGAAACTCCACCACTCGAAACTCCACAACTAGAAACTCCACAACTAGAAACTCTGCCACTAGAGACTCCACAACAAGAAACTCCACAACTAGAAACTCCACAACTACAAACTCCACAAATAGAGACTCGGCTACAAGAACTTTCATTTCTAGAAAGTCCACAACTAAAAACTCCACAACTGGAAACTCCACAACTAGAAACTCCACAACTAGAAACTCCACAACCAGAGACTCTGCAACTAGAAACTCCGCAGCTAGAAACTCCACAAATAGATACTCCGCAACCAGAAACTGCAAAACTAGAGACTTCACAACTAGATACTTCACAACTTGAAACTCCACAACTTTAAACTCCACAACTAGAAACTCCACAACTAGAAACTCCACAACTAGAAACCCCGCAACTAGAGACTCCACAATTAGAAACTCCACAACTAG
The DNA here is from genome assembly GCF_043290135.1 of Rhipicephalus microplus. Lineage (NCBI taxonomy): Eukaryota > Metazoa > Arthropoda > Arachnida > Ixodida > Ixodidae > Rhipicephalus > Rhipicephalus microplus. The sequence continues at coordinate 585,890 of NW_027464650.1, forward strand.
AAACTCCACAACTACAAACTCCACAAATAGAGACTCGGCAACTAGAAATTCCATATCTAGAAACTCCACAACTAGAAACTGCAAAACTAGAGACTTCACAACTACAAACTCAACAACTAGAAACTCCACAACTAAAAACTCCACAACTGGAAACTCCACAACTTGAAACACCACAACTAGATACTCCACAACTGGAAACTCCAAAACTAGATAATCAATATCTGGAAACTCCACAACTAGAAACTCCACAACTTGAAACTCCACAACTAGATACTCCACAACTAAAAACTCCAAAACTAGATAATCCATATCTGGAAACTCCACAACTAGAAACTCCACAACTAGAGACTCAACAACTAGAAACTCCACAACTAAAAACTCTACAACTAGAGGCTCCTCAACTAGAGAATTCGCAACTAGAGACTCTGCACCTAGAAACTCCGCAGCTAGAAACTCCACAACTCGAAACTCCACAACTAGAAACTCCACAACTTGAAACTCCACAACTCAAAGTTCCAGAACTTGAAACAACACAACTAGACACTCCACAACTTGAGACTCCGCAACTAGAAACTCCACAACTAGAAACTCCACAACTAGAAACTCCGCAACTAGAGACTCCACAACTAGAAACTCCACAACTTTAAACTCCACAACTAGAAACTCCACAACTAGAAACTCCACAACTAGAAACTCTGCAACTAGAGACTCCACAATTAGAAACTCCACAACTAGAAACTCCACAACTACAAACTCCACAAATAGAGACTCGGCAACTAGAAATTCCATATCTAGAAACTTCACAACTAGAAACTCAACAACTAGAAACTCCACAACTAGAAACTCAACAACTAGAAACTCCACAACTAAAAACTCCACAACTGGAAACTCCACAACTTGAAACTCCACAACTAGATACTCCACAACTGGAAACTCCAAAACTAGAAAATCAATATCTGGAAACTCCACAACTAGAAACTCCACAACTTGAAACTCCACAACTAGATACTCCACAACTAAAAACTCCAAAACTAGATAATCCATATCTGGAAACTCCACAACTAGAAACTCCACAACTAGAGACTCAACAACTAGAAACTCCACAACTAAAACCTCCACAACTGGAAACTCCACAACTTGAGACACTGCAACTAGAAACTCCACAACTTGAAACTCCACAACTAGAAACTCCACAACTAAAAACTCTACAACTAGAGACTCCTCAACTAGAGAATTCGCAACTAGAAACTCCAAAAGTAGAGACTCTACACCTAGAAACTCCACAACTAGAAACTCCACAACTAGAAACTCCACAACTTGAAACTCCACAACTAGAAACTCCACAACTTGAGACTCCGCAACTAGAAACTCCACAACTTGAAACTCCACAACTAGAAACTCCACAACCAGAAACTCCACAACTAGAAACTCCACAACTAGAAACTCCACAACTAGAAACTCCACAACTAGAAACTCCGCAACTAGAGACTCCACAACTAGAAACTCCACAACTTGAAACTCCACAACTAGAAACTCCAACACTAGAAACTCCACCACTCGAAACTCCACAACTAGAAACTCCACAACTAGAAACTCTGCAACTAGAGACTCCACAACAAGAAACTCCACAACTAGAAACTCCACAACTACAAACTCCACAAATAGAGACTCGGCTACAAGAACTTTCATTTCTAGAAAGTCCACAACTAAAAACTCCACAACTGGAAACTCCACAACTAGAAACTCCACAACTAGAAACTCCACAACCAGAGACTCTGCAACTAGAAACTCCGCAGCTAGAAACTCCACAAATAGATACTCCGCAACCAGAAACTGCAAAACTAGAGACTTCACAACTAGATACTTCACAACTGAAAACTCCACAACTAGATACTCCACAACTTTAAACTCCACAACTAGAAACTCCACAACTAGAGACTCCACAACTCGAAACTCCACAACTAGAAACTCCACAACTAGAAACTCCACAACCAGAGACTCCGCAACTCCACAACTGGAAACTCCACAACTGGAAACTCCACAACTGGAAACTCCACAACTAGATACTCCGCAACTAGAAACTCCACAACTGGAAACTCCACAACTAGATACTCCGCAACTAGAAACTCCACAAATAGAGACTCCACAACTTGAAACTCCACAACTTTAAACTCCACAACTTGAGACTCCACAACTAGAAACTCCACATCTTGAAACTCCAAAACTAGAAACTCCACTACCAGAAACTCCACAACTAGAAACTCCACAACTAGAAACTCCACAACTAGAAACTCTGCAACTAGAGACTCCACAACTAGAAACTCCACAACTACAAACTCCACAAATAGAGACTCGGCACAAGAAATTTCATGTCTAGAAATTCCAACACTAAAAACTCCACAACTAGAAACTCCACAACTAGAAACTCTACAACTAGAGACTCCGCTACTAGAAACTCCACAACCAGAGACTCTGCAACTAGAAACACCGCCGCTTGAAACTCCACAAATAGAAACTCCGCAACTAGAAACTCCGCAGCTAGAAACTCCACAACTAGAAACTTTGCAACTAGAGACTCCACAACTAGAAACTCCACAACTAGGCACTCCAACCCTAATAACTCTTCAACTAGAAACTCCTAAACTAGAGACTTCACAACTAAAGAATCTACAACTAGGGACTCCGCAACTAGAAACTCCACAACTATAAACTCCACAACTGGAAACTCCACTACTAGATACTCCACAACTTGAAACTCCACAACTAGAGACTCTGCAACTAGAAACTCCACAACTAGAGAGTCCGCAACTCGACAACTAGAAACTTCACAACTGGAAAATCCATAACTTGATACTCCACAACTAGAAACTCCACAACTTGAGACTCTGCCACTAGAAACTCCACAACTTGAAAATCCACAACTAGAAACTCCACAACCAGAAACTCCACAACTAGAAACTCTGCAACTAGAGACTCCACAACTAGGAACTCCACAACTTGAAACTCCACAACTTTAAACTCCACAACTAGAAACTCCACAACTAGAAACTCCACAACTAGAAACTCCATAACTAGAGACTCCACAATTAGAAACTCCACAACTAGAAACTCCACAACTACAAACTCCACAAATAGAGACTCGGCAACTAGAAATTCCATATCTAGAAACTTCACAACTAGAAACTCAACAACTAGAAACTCCACAACTAGAAACTCAACAACTAGAAACTCCACAACTAAAAACTCCACAACTGGAAACTCCACAACTTGAAACTCCACAACTAGATACTCTACAACTGGAAACTCCAAAACTAGAAAATCAATATCTGGAAACTCCACAACTAGAAACTCCACAACTTGAAACTCCACAACTAGATACTCCACAACTAAAAACTCCAAAACTAGATAATCCATATCTGGAAACTCCACAACTAGAAACTCCACAACTAGAGACTCAACAACTAGAAACTCCAACACTTGAAACTCCACAACTCAAAACTCCACAACTTGAAACTCCACAACTAAAACCTCCACAACTGGAAACTCCACAACTTGAGACACTGCAACTAGAAACTCCACAACTTGAAACTCCACAACTAGAAACTCCACAACTAAAAACTCTACAACTAGAGACTCCTCAACTAGAGAATTCGCAACTAGAAACTCCAAAAGTAGAGACTCTACACCTAGAAACTCCACAACTAGAAACTCCACAACTAGAAACTCCACAACTTGAAACTCCACAACTAGAAACTCCACAACTTGAGACTCCGCAACTAGAAACTCCACAACTTGAAACTCCACAACTAGAAACTCCACAACCAGAAACTCCACAACTAGAAACTCCACAACTAGAAACTCCACAACTAGAAACTCCGCAACTAGAGACTCCACAACCAGAAACTCCACAACTTGAAACTCCACAACTAGAAACTCCAACACTAGAAACTCCACCACTCGAAACTCCACAACTAGAAACTCCACAACTAGAAACTCTGCAACTAGAGACTCCACAACAAGAAACTCCACAACTAGAAACTCCACAACTACAAACTCCACAAATAGAGACTCGGCTACAAGAACTTTCATTTCTAGAAAGTCCACAACTAAAAACTCCACAACTGGAAACTCCACAACTAGAAACTCCACAACTAGAAACTCCACAACCAGAGACTCTGCAACTAGAAACTCCGCAGCTAGAAACTCCACAAATAGATACTCCGCAACCAGAAACTGCAAAACTAGAGACTTCACAACTAGATACTTCACAACTGAAAACTCCATAACTAGATACTCCACAACTTTAAACTCCACAACTAGAAACTCCACAACTAGAGACTCCACAACTCGAAACTCCACAACTAGAAACTCCACAACTAGAAACTCCACAACCAGAGACTCCGCAACTCCACAACTGGAAACTCCACAACTGGAAACTCCACAACTGGAAACTCCACAACTAGATACTCCGCAACTAGAAACTCCACAACTGGAAACTCCACAACTAGATACTCCGCAACTAGAAACTCCACAAATAGAGAATCCACAACTTGAAACTCCACAACTTTAAACTCCACAACTTGAGACTCCACAACTAGAAACTCCACATCTTGAAACTCCAAAACTAGAAACTCCACTACCAGAAACTCCACAACTAGAAACTCCACTAGATTCCGCAACTAGATTCCGCAACTAGAATCTTCACAACTAGAAACTCCACAACTCAAAACTCCACAATTAGAAACTCCAAAACTAGAACTTCCAACACTCGAAAGTCCACAACTGGAAACTCCACAACTAGACACTCCACAACTAAAAACTCTTCAACTAGAAACTCCTAAACAAGAGACTCCACAACTAGAGAATCTACAACTAGAGACTTCAAACTAGAAACTCAACAACTAGAAACTCCACAACTAAAAACTCAACAACTAGAAACTCCACAGCTTGAGACTGCGCAACTTTAAACTTCACAATTAGAAACTCCGCAACTAAAAACTCCACAACTAGAAACGCCACAACTGGAAACTCCACTACTAGATACTCCACAACTGGAAACTCGACAACTAGGAACTCCACATCTAGAGACTCCACAACTTGAAACTCCACAACTAGAGACTCTGCAACTAGAAACTCCACAACTAGAGACTCCGCAACTCCACAACTAGAAACTCCACAACTAGAAAATCCACAACTAGAAACTCCACAACTATAGACTCCACAACTTGAAACTCCAAAAGTTTAAACTCCACAACTTGAGACTCCACAACTAGAAACTCCCCAACCAGAAACTCCGCAACTAGAAACTCCGCAACAGGAGACTCTACAACTAGAAACTCCACAACTAGAAACTCCAAAACTAGAAACTCCACAACTAGAAACTTCACAATTCGAAACTTTACTAGAAACTCCAAAACTTGAGACTCCACAACTAGGCACTCCACAACTAGAAACTCCACAATTAGAGACTCTGCAACACTAGAACTCCGCAACTAGAAACTCCGCATTTAAAAACTCCGCAACAAGAAAGAAAAACTCCGCAACAACTAGAGACTCCTCAACTAGAGAATTCGCAACTAGAAACTCCAAAACTAGATACTCTGCAACTATAAACTCCGCAGCTAGAAACTCCACAACTAGAAACTCCACAACCAGAAACTTCACAAGTAGAAACTCCACAACTAAAAACTCCGCAACTAGAGACTCCACAACTAGAAACTCCACAACTAGAAACTCCACAACTTGAAACTCCAGAACTAGAAACTCCACAACCAGAAACTTCACAACTAGAAACTCCACAACTAGAAACTCCACAACTAGAAACTCCGCAGCTAGAGACTCCACCACTAGAAACTCCACAACTAGAAACTCCACAACTACAAACTCCACAAATAGAGACTCGGCAACTAGAAATTCCATATCTAGAAACTCCACAACTAAAAACTCCACAACTAGAAACTGCAAAACTAGAGACTTCACAACTAGAAACTCCACAACTGGAAACTCCACAACTACATACTCCGCAACTAGAAACTCCACAACTTGAGACTCCACAACTAGAAACTCCACAACATGAAACTCCACTACTAGAAACTCCAAAACCAGAAACTCCACAATCATAAACTCCGCAACTAGAAACTCCACAACTAGAAACTCTGTAACTAGAGACTCCACAAATAGAAACTCCACAACTAGAAACTCCACAACTACAAACTCCACAAATAGAGACTCGGCTACAAGAAATTTTATGTCTAGAAAGTCCACAACTAAAAACTCCACAACTGGAAACTCCACAACGTGAGACTCCACAACTTGAGACGCTGCAACTAGAAACTCCACAACTTGAAACTTCACAACTAGAAACTCCACAACTAAAAACTCTACAACTAGAGACTCCTCAACTAGAGAATTCGCAACTAGAAACTCCAAAAGTAGAGACTCTGCACCTAGAAACTCCGCAGCTAGAAACTCCACAACTAGAAACTCCACAACTCGAAACTCCACAACTAGAAACTCCACAACTTGAAACTCCACAACTCAAAACTCCACAACTTGAAACTCCACAACTAGAAACTCCACAACTTGAGACTCTGCCACTAGAAACTCCACAACTTGAAAATCCACAACTAGAAACTCCACAACCAGAAACTCCACAACTAGAAACTCCACAACTAGAAACTCCACAACTAGAAACTACGCAACTAGAGACTCCACAACTTGAAACTCCACAACTTGAAACTCCACAACTAGAAACTCCACAACTAGAAACTCCACAACTAGAAACTCAACAACTAGAAACTCCGCCACTAGAAACTCCACAACTACAAACTCCACAACTACAAACTCCACAAATAGAGACTCGGCAACTAGAAATTCCATATCTAGAAACTCCACAACTAGAAACTGCAAACCTAGAGACTTCACAACTAGAAACTCAACAACTATAAACTCCACAACTAAAAACTCACAACTGGAAACTCCACAACTTGAGACTCCGCAACTTGAAACTCCACAACTAGAAACTCCGCTGTTAAAAACTCCGCAACTAGAAACTCCGCAACTAGAAACTCCACAACCCTAAACTCCACAACTAGATACTCCACAACTGGAAACTCCACAACAAGATACTTCACAACTGGGAACTCCACAACTAGATACTCCATATCTGGAAACTCCACAACTAGAAACTCCACAGCTAGAGACTCAACAACTCGAAACTCCACAACTAGAAACTCAACAATTAGGAACTCCACAACCAGACACTCCGCAGTTCCACAACTGGAAACTCCACAACTGGAAACTCCACAACTAGATACTCCGCAACTAGAAACTCCACAACTAGAGACTCCACAACTTGAAACTCCACAACTAGAAACTCCACAACAAGAAACTCTGCAACTAGAGACTCCACAACTAGAAACTCCACAACTAGAAACTCCACAACTATGAACTCCACAAATGGAGACTCGGCTACAAGAAATTTCATGTCTAGAAAGTCCAGAACTAAAAACTCCACAACTGGAAACTCCACAACTAGAAACTCAACAACTAGAGATTCCGCAACTAGATACTCCCCAACCTGAGACTCTGCAACTAGAAACTCCGCAGCTAGAAACTGCACAATTAAACGCTCCGCAACTAGAAACTCCGCAGCTAGAAACTACAGAACTAAACACTCCACAACTAGAAACTCCACAACTAGAAACTCCACAACTTGAAACTCCACAACTCAAAACTCCAACTAGAAACTCCAAAACTCGAACTTTCACAACTCGAAACACCACAACTGGAAACTCCACAACTAGACAGTCTTCAACTAGAAACTCCTAAACTAGAGACTCCACAACTAGAGAATCTACAACTAGAGACTTCAAACTAGAAACTCAACAACTAGAAACTCCACAACTAAAAACTCAACAACTAGAAACGCCACAGCTTGAGACTCCGCAACTTGAAACTCCACAACTAGAAACTCCGCAACTAGAAACTCCACAACTAGGGACTCCGCAACTAGAAACTCCGCAACGAGAAACTCCACAACTGGAAACTCCACTACTAGATACTCCACAACTGGAAACTCGACAACTAGAAACTCCACATATAGAGACTCCACAACTTCAAACTCCACAATTAGAGACTCTGCAACTAGAAACTCCACAACTAGAGACTCCGCAACTCCACAACTAGAAACTCTACAACTGGAAAATCCAATCTAGATACTCCACAACTAGAAAATCCACAACTAGAAACTCCACAACTTGAAACTCCACAAGCTTAAACTGCACAACTTGAGACTCCACAACTAGAAATTCCACAACTAGAAACTCCACAACTAGAAACTACCCAACTAGAAAATCGCAACCAGAGACTCCACAACTAGAAACTCCACAACTTGAAACTCCAGAACTAGAAACTCCACAACCAGAAACTTCACAACTAGAAACTCCACAACTAGAAACTCCACAACTAGAAACTCCGCAACTAGAGACTCCACAACTAGAAACTCCACAACTAGAAACTCCACAACTACAAACTCCACAAATAGAGACTCGGCAACTAGAAATTCCATATCTAGAAACTCCACAACTAGAAACTGCAAAACTAGAGGCTCCACAACTAGAAACTCAACAACTAGAAACTCCACAACTAAAAACTCCACAACTGGAAACTCCACAACTTGAGACTCCGCAACTTGAAACTCCACAACTAGAAACTCCGCTGTTAAAAACTCCGCAACTAGAAACTCCGCAACTAGAAACTCCACAACTTGAAACTCCACAACTAGATACTCCACAACTGGAAACTCCACAACTAGATACTTCACAACTGGGAACTCCACAACTAGATACTCCATATCTGGAAACTCCACAACTAGAAACTCCACAACTAGAGACTCAACAACTCGAAACTCCACAACTAGAAACTCAACAATTAGAAACTCCACAACCAGACACTCCGCAGTTCCACAACTAGAAACTCCACAACTGGAAACTCCACAACTAGATACTCCGCAACTAGAAACTCCACAACTAGAGACTCCACAACTAGAGACTCCACAACTTGAAACTCCACAACTAGAAACTCCACAACAAGAAACTCTGCAACTAGAGACCCCACAACTAGAAACTCCACAACTAGAAACTCCACAACTACGAACTCCACAAATAGAGACTCGGCTACAAGAAATTTCATGTCTAGAAAGTCCAGAACTAAAAACTTCACAACTGGAAACTCCACAACTAGAAACTCCACAACTAGAGATTCCGCAACTAGATACTCCACAACCAGAGACTCTGCAACTAGAAACTCCGCAGCTAGAAACTTCACAAATAAAAGCTCCGCAACTAGAAACTTCGCAGCTAGAAACTACAGATTTAGACACTCCACAACTAGAAACTCCAAAACTAGAAACTCCACAACTTGAAACCTCACAACCTTAAGTTACGCAACTAGAAAATTCACAGCTAGAGAATCCGCAACTAGAAACTCCACAACTAGAAACTCCACAACTCAAAACTCCAACTAGAAACTCCAAAACTCGAACTTCCACAACTCGAAACTCCACAACTGGAAACTCCACAACTAGGCACTCTTCAAATAGAAACTCCTAAACTAGAGACTCCACAACTAGAGAATCTACAACTAGAGACTTCAAACTAGAAACTCAATAACTAGAAACTCCACAACTAAAAACTCAACAACTAGAAATGCCACACCTTGAGACTCCGCAACTTGAAACTCCACAACTAGAAACTCCGCAACTAGAAACTCCACAATTGGAAACTCCACTTTTAGATACTCCACATCTAGAGACTCCACAACTTGAAACTCCACAACTAGAGACTCTGCAACTAGAAACTCCACAACTAGAGACTCTGCAACTAGAAACTCCACAACTAGAGACTCCGCAACTCCACAACTAGAAACTCTACAACTGGAAAATCTAATCTAGATAGTCCGCCACTAGAAAATCCACAACTAGAAACTCCACAACTATAGACTCCACAACTTGAAACTCCACAAGCTTAAACTGCACAAATTGAGACTCCACAACTAGAAACTCCACAACTAGAAACTCCACAACTAGAAACTACCCAACTAGAAACTCCGCAACTAGAAACTCCACAACTAGAAACTTCACAACTAGAAACTCTTCAACTAGAGACACCACAACTAGAAACTACACAACTACAAACTCCACAACTTGAAACTTCAAAACTAGAATTTCCGCAACTAGAAACTCCCCAACTAGAAACTCCGCAACTAGAGACTCCACAACTAAAAACTCCACAACTAGAAATTCCACAACTACAAACTCCACAAATAGAGACTCGGCAACTAGAAATTCCATATCTAGAAACTCCACAACTAAAAACTCCACAATTAGAAACTGCAAAACTAGAGACTTCACAACTAGAAACTCCACAACTAGAAACTCCACAACTGGAAACTCCACAACTAGACACTCCGCAACTAGAAACTCCACAACTAGAGACTCCACAACTTGAAACTCCACAATTTTAAACTCCACAACTTGACACTGAAACTAGAAACTCCACAACATGAAACTCCAAAACTAGAAACTCCACAACCAGAAACTCCACAACCATAAACTCCACAACTAGAAACTTCACAACTAGAAACTTCACAACTAGAAACTTCACAACTAGAAACTCTTCAACTGGAGACTCCACAACTAGAAACTACACAACTACAAACTCCACAAATAGAGACTCGGCTACAAGAAATTTCATGTCTAGAAAGCCCACAACTAAAAACTCCACAACTGCAAACTCCACAACTTGAGACTCCACAACTAGAAACTTCACAACTAGAAACTCCACAACTAGAAACTCCCCAACTAGAAACTCCACAACTAGAAACTCCGCAACTAGAAACTCCACAACTTGAAACTCTACAACTAGAAACTCCACAACTTGAAACTCCACAACTAGAAACTCCACAACCAGAAACTTCACAAGTAGAAACTCCACAACTAGAAACTCCACAACTAGAAACTCCGCAAATAGAGACTCCACAACTAGAAACTCCACAACTAGAAACTCCACAACTACAATCTCCACAAATAGAGACTCGGCAACTAGAAATTCCATATCTAGAAACTCCACAACTAAAAACTCCACAACTAGAAACTGCAAAACTAGAGACTTCACAACTAGAAACTCCACAACTAGAAACTACACAACTGGAAACTCCACAACTAGACACTCCGCAACTAGCAACTCCACAACTTGAGACTCAACCACTAGAAACTCCACAACGTGAAACTCCACAACTAGAAACTCCACAACCAGAAACTCCACAACCATAAACTCCCCAACTAGAAACTCCACAACTAGAAACTCTTCAACTAGAGACTCCACAACTACAAACTCCACAACTACAAACTCCACAACTACAAACTCCCAAATTAGAGACTCGGCTACAAGAAATTTCATGTCTAGAAAGTCCACAACTGAAAACTCCACAACTGGAAACTCCACAAGTTGAGACTCCACAACTTCAGACGCCGTAACTAGAAACTCCACAACTTGAAACTTCACAACTAGAAACTCCACAACTTGAAACTCCACAACTAGAAACTCCACAACTAAAAACTCTACAACTAGAGACTCCTCAACTAAAGAATTCGCAACTAGAGACTCTGCACCTAGAAACTCCGCAGCTAGAAACTCCACAACTCGAAACTCCACAACTATAAACTCCACAACTAGAAACTCCACAACTTGAAACTCCACAACTCAAAGTTCCAGAACTTGAAACAACACAACCAGACACTCCACAACTTGAGACTCCGCAACTAGAAACTCCACAACTAGAAACTCCACAACTAGAAACTCCGCAACTAGAGACTCCAACACTAGAAACTCCACAACTTTAAACTCCACAACTAGAAACTCCACAACTAGAAACTCCACAACTAGAAACCCCGCAACTAGAGACTCCACAATTAGAAACTCCACAACTAGAAACTCCACAACTACAAACTCCACAAATAGAGACTCGGCAACTAGAAATTCCATATCTAGAAACTCCACAACTAGAAACTGCAAAACTAGAGACTTCACAACTAGAAACTCAACAACTAGAAACTCCACAACTAAAAACTCCACAACTGGAAACTCCACAACTTGAAACTCCACAACTAAAAACTCCAAAACTAGATAATTCATATCTGGAAACTCCACAACTAGAAACTCCATCACTAGAGACTCAACAACTAGAAACTCCAACACTTGAAACTCCACAACTCAAAACTCCACAACTTGAAACTCCACAACTAAATCCTCCACAACTGGAAACTCCACAACTTGAGACGCTGCAACTAGAAACTCCACAACTTGAAACTCCACAACTAGAAACTCCACAACTAAAAACTCTACAACTAGAGACTCCTCAACTAGAGAATTCGCAACTAGAAACTCCAAAAGTAGAGACTCTACACCTAGAAACTCCATAACTAGAAACTCCACAACTAGAAACTCCACAACTTGAAACTCCACAACTAGAAACTCCACAACTTGAGACTCCGCAACTAGAAACTCCACAACTTGAAACTCCACAACTAGAAACTCCACAACCAGAAACTCCACAACTAGAAACTCCACAACTAGAAACTCCACAACTAGAAACTCCACAACTAGAAACTCCGCAACTAGAGACTCCACATCTAGAAACTCCACCACTCGAAACTCCACAACTAGAAACTCCACAACTAGAAACTCTGCAACTAGAGACTCCACAACAAGAAACTCCACAACTAGAAACTCCACAACTACAAACTCCACAAATAGAGACTCGGCTACAAGAACTTTCATTTCTAGAAAGTCCACAACTAAAAACTCCACAACTGGAAACTCCACAACTAGAAACTCCACAACTAGAAACTCCACAACCAGAGACTCTGCAACTAGAAACTCCGCAGCTAGAAACTCCACAAATAGATACTCCGCAACTAGAAACTGCAAAACTAGAGACTTCACAACTAGATACTTCACAACTGAAAACTCCACAACTAGATACTCCACAACTTGAAACTCCACAACTAGAAACTCCACAACTAGAGACTCCACAACTCGAAACTCCACAACTAGAAACTCCACAACTAGAAACTCCACAACCAGAGACTCCGCAACTCCAAAACTGGAAACTCCACAACTGGAAACTCCACAACTGGAAACTCCACAACTAGATACTCCGCAACTAGAAACTGCACAACTGGAAACTCCACAACTAGATACTCCGCAACTAGAAACTCCACAACTAGAGACTCCACAACTTGAAACTCCACAACTTTAAACTCCACAACTTGAGACTCCACAAATAGAAACTCCACATCTTGAAACTCCAAAACTAGAAACTCCACTACCAGAAACTCCACAACTAGAAACTCCACAACTAGAAACTCCACAACTAGAAACTCTGCAACTAGAGACTCCACAACTAGAAACTCCACAACTACAAACTCCACAAATAGAGACTCGGCTACAAGAAATTTCATGTCTAGAAAGTCCAACACTAAAAACTCCACAACTAGAAACTCCACAACTAGAAACTCTACAACTAGAGACTCCGCTACTAGAAACTCCACAACCAGACTCTGCAACTAGAAACACCGCCGCTTGAAACTCCACAAATAGAAACTCCGCAACTAGAAACTCCGCAGCTAGAAACTCCACAACTAGAAACTTTGCAACTAGACTCCACTACTAGAAACTCCACAACTAGAAACTCCACAACTAGGCACTCCAACCCTAATAACTCTTCAACTAGAAACTCCTAAACTAGAGACTTCACAACTAGAGAATCTACAACTAGGGACTCCGCAACTAGAAACTCTACAACTATAAACTCCACAACTGGAAACTCCACTACTAGATACTCCACAACTTGAAACTCCACAACTAGAGACTCTGCAACTAGAAACTCCACAACTAGAGAGTCCGCAACTCCACAACTAGAAACTTCACAACTGGAAAATCCATAACTTGATACTCCACAACTAGAAACTCCACAACTTGAGACTCTGCCACTAGAAACTCCACAACTTGAAAATCCACAACTAGAAACTCCACAACTCAAAACTCCACAATTAGAAACTCCAAAACTAGAACTTCCAACACTCGAAAGTCCACAACTGGAAACTCCACAACTAGACACTCCACAACTAAAAACTCTTCAACTAGAAACTCCTAAACAAGAGACTCCACAACTAGAGAATCTACAACTAGAGACTTCAAACTAGAAACTCCACAACTAGAAACTCCACAACTAAAAACTCAACAACTAGAAACTCCACAGCTTGAGACTGCGCAACTTTAAACTCCACAATTAGAAACTCCACAACTAAAAACTCCACAACTAGAAACTCCACAACTGGAAACTCCACTACTAGATACTCCACAACTGGAAACTCGACAACTAGGAACTCCACATCTAGAGACTCCACAACTTGAAACTCCACAACTAGAGACTCTGCAACTAGAAACTCCACAACTAGAGACTCCGCAACTCCACAACTAGAAACTCCACAACTAGAAAATCCACAACTAGAAACTCCACAACTATAGACTCCACAACTTGAAACTCCAAAAGTTTAAACTCCACAACTTGAGACTCCACAACTAGAAACTCCCCAACCAGAAATTCCGCAACTATAAACTCCGCAACAGGAGACTCTACAACTAGAAACTCCACAACTAGAAACTCCAAAACTAGAAACTCCACAACTAGAAACTTCACAATTCGAAACTTTACTAGAAACTCCAAAACTTGAGACTCCACAACTAGGCACTCCACAACTAGAAACTCCACAATTAGAGACTCTGCAACACTAGAACTCCGCAACTAGAAACTCCGCATTTAAAAACTCCGCAACAAGAAATTCCACGGCTAGAAACAACACAACTAGACACTCCGCAACTAGAAACTCTACAACTAGAGACTCCTCAACTAGAGAATTCGCAACTAGAAACTCCAAAAGTAGAGACTCTACACCTAGAAACTCCACAACTAGAAACTCCACAACTAGAAACTCCACAACTTGAAACTCCACAACTAGAAACTCCACAACTTGAGACTCCGCAACTAGAAACTCCACAACTTGAAACTCCACAACTAGAAACTCCACAACCAGAAACTCCACAACTAGAAACTCCACAACTAGAAACTCCACAACTAGAAACTCCACAACTAGAAACTCCGCAACTAGAGACTCCACATCTAGAAACTCCACAACTTGAAACTCCACAACTAGAAACTCCAACACTAGAAACTCCACCACTCGAAACTCCACAACTAGAAACTCCACAACTAGAAACTCTGCAACTAGAGACTCCACAACAAGAAACTCCACAACTAGAAACTCCACAACTACAAACTCCACAAATAGAGACTCGGCTACAAGAACTTTCATTTCTAGAAAGTCCACAACTAAAAACTCCACAACTGGAAACTCCACAACTAGAAACTCCACAACTAGAAACTCCACAACCAGAGACTCTGCAACTAGAAACTCCGCAGCTAGAAACTCCACAAATAGATACTCCGCAACTAGAAACTGCAAAACTAGAGACTTCACAACTAGATACTTCACAACTGAAAACTCCACAACTAGATACTCCACAACTTGAAACTCCACAACTAGAAACTCCACAACTAGAGACTCCACAACTCGAAACTCCACAACTAGAAACTCCACAACTAGAAACTCCACAACCAGAGACTCCGCAACTCCAAAACTGGAAACTCCACAACTGGAAACTCCACAACTGGAAACTCCACAACTAGATACTCCGCAACTAGAAACTGCACAACTGGAAACTCCACAACTAGATACTCCGCAACTAGAAACTCCACAACTAGAGACTCCACAACTTGAAACTCCACAACTTTAAACTCCACAACTTGAGACTCCACAAATAGAAACTCCACATCTTGAAACTCCAAAACTAGAAACTCCACTACCAGAAACTCCACAACTAGAAACTCCACAACTAGAAACTCCACAACTAGAAACTCTGCAACTAGAGACTCCACAACTAGAAACTCCACAACTACAAACTCCACAAATAGAGACTCGGCTACAAGAAATTTCATGTCTAGAAAGTCCAACACTAAAAACTCCACAACTAGAAACTCCACAACTAGAAACTCTACAACTAGAGACTCCGCTACTAGAAACTCCACAACCAGACTCTGCAACTAGAAACACCGCCGCTTGAAACTCCACAAATAGAAACTCCGCAACTAGAAACTCCGCAGCTAGAAACTCCACAACTAGAAACTTTGCAACTAGACTCCACTACTAGATACTCCACAACTAGAAACTCCACAACTAGGCACTCCAACCCTAATAACTCTTCAACTAGAAACTCCTAAACTAGAGACTTCACAACTAGAGAATCTACAACTAGGGACTCCGCAACTAGAAACTCTACAACTATAAACTCCACAACTGGAAACTCCACTACTAGATACTCCACAACTTGAAACTCCACAACTAGAGACTCTGCAACTAGACACTCCACAACTAGAGAGTCCGCAACTCCACAACTAGAAACTTCACAACTGGAAAATCCATAACTTGATACTCCACAACTAGAAACTCCACAACTTGAGACTCTGCCACTAGAAACTCCACAACTTGAAAATCCACAACTAGAAACTCCACAACTCAAAACTCCACAATTAGAAACTCCAAAACTAGAACTTCCAACACTCGAAAGTCCACAACTGGAAACTCCACAACTAGACACTCCACAACTAAAAACTCTTCAACTAGAAACTCCTAAACAAGAGACTCCACAACTAGAGAATCTACAACTAGAGACTTCAAACTAGAAACTCCACAACTAGAAACTCCACAACTAAAAACTCAACAACTAGAAACTCCACAGCTTGAGACTGCGCAACTTTAAACTCCACAATTAGAAACTCCGCAACTAAAAACTCCACAACTAGAAACTCCACAACTGGAAACTCCACTACTAGATACTCCACAACTGGAAACTCGACAACTAGGAACTCCACATCTAGAGACTCCACAACTTGAAACTCCACAACTAGAGACTCTGCAACTAGAAACTCCACAACTAGAGACTCCGCAACTCCACAACTAGAAACTCCACAACTAGAAAATCCACAACTAGAAACTCCACAACTATAGACTCCACAACTTGAAACTCCAAAAGTTTAAACTCCACAACTTGAGACTCCACAACTAGAAACTCCCCAACCAGAAATTCCGCAACTAGAAACTCCGCAACAGGAGACTCTACAACTAGAAACTCCACAACTAGAAACTCCAAAACTAGAAACTCCACAACTAGAAACTTCACAATTCGAAACTTTACTAGAAACTCCAAAACTTGAGACTCCACAACTAGGCACTCCACAACTAGAAACTCCACAATTAGAGACTCTGCAACACTAGAACTCCGCAACTAGAAACTCCGCATTTAAAAACTCCGCAACAAGAAATTCCACGGCTAGAAACACCACAACTAGACACTCCGCAACTAGAAACTCTACAACTAGAGACTCCTCAACTAGAGAATTCGCAACTAGAAACTCCAAAACTAGATACTCTGCAACTATAAACTCCGCAGCTAGAAACTCCACAACTAGAAACTCCACAACTCGAAACTCCACAACTAGAAACTCCACAACTTGAAACTCCACAACTAGAAACTCCACAACCAGAAACTTCACAAGTAGAAACTCCACAACTAGAAACTCCACAACTAGAAACTCCGCAACTAGAGACTCCACAACTAGAAACTCCACAACTAGAAACTCCACACCTACAAACTCCACAAATAGAGACTCGGCAACTAGAAATTCCATATCTAGAAACTCCACAACTAAAAACTCCACAACTAGAAACTGCAAAACTAGAGACTTCACAACTAGAAACTCCACAACTAGAAACTCCACAACTGGAAACTCCACAACTAGACACTCCGCAACTAGCAACTCCACATTTAGAGACTCCACAACTTGAAACTCCACAACTTTAAACTCCACAACTTGAGACTCAACAACTAGAAACTCCACAACATGAAACTCCACAACTAGAAACTCCACAACCAGAAACTCCACAACCATAAACTCCACAACTAGAAACTCCACAACTAGACACTCTACAACTAAAAACTTCACAATTCGAAACTGTACTAGAAACTCCACAACTTGAAACTCCACAACTAGACACTCCATAACTAGAAACTCCACAACTAGAGACTCTGCAACTATAGAACTCCGCAAGTAGAAACTCCGCGTTTAAAAACTCCGCAACAAGAAATTCCACGGCTATAAACACCACAACTAGACACTCCGCAACTAGAAACTCTACAACTACAGACTCCTCAACTAGAGAATTCGCAACTAGAAACTCCAAAACCAGAGACTCTGCAACTAGAAACTCCGCAGCTAGAAACTCCACAACTCGAAACTCCACAACTCGAAACTCCACAACTAGAAACTCCACAACTTGAGACTCCGCAACTAGAAACTCCACAACTTGAAACTCAACAACTAGAAACTCCACAACCAGAAACTTCACTACTAGAAACTCAACAACTAGAAAATCGCAAACAGAGACTCCACAACTAGAAACTCCACAACTTGAAACTCCAGAACTAGAAACTCCACAACCAGAAACTTCACAACTAGAAACTCCACAACTAGAAACTCCACAACTAGAAACTCCGCAACTAGAGACTCCACAACTAGAAACTCCACAACTACAAACTCCACAAATAGAGACTCGGCAACTAGAAATTCCATATCTAGAAACTCCACAACTAAAAACTCCACAACTAGAAACTGCAAAACTAGAGACTTCACAACTAGAAACTCCACAACTGGAAACTCCACAACTACATACTCCGCAACTAGAAACTCCACAACTAGAGACTCCACAACTTGAAACTCGACAACTTTACACTCCACAACTTGAGACTCCACAACTAGAAACTCCACAACATGAAACTCCATTACTAGAAACTCCAAAACCAGAAACTCCACAATCATAAACTCCGCAACTAGAAACTCCACAACTAGAAACTCTGTAACTAGAGACTCCACAAATAGAAACTCCACAACTAGAAACTTCACAACTACAAACTCCACAAATAGAGACTCGGCTACAAGAAATTTTATGTCTAGAAAGTCCACAACTAAAAACTCCACAACTGGAAACTCCACAATGTGAGACTCCACAACTTGAGACGCTGCAACTAGAAACTCCACAACTTGAAACTTCACAACTAGAAACTCCACAACTAAAAACTCTACAACTAGAGACTCCTCAACTAGAGAATTCGCAACTAGAAACTCCAAAAGTAGAGACTCTGCACCTAGAAACTCCGCAGCTAGAAACTCCACAACTAGAAACTCCACAACTCGAAACTCCACAACTAGAAACTCAACAACTAGAAACTCCGCCACTAGAAACTCCACAACTACAAACTCCACAACTACAAACTCCACAAATAGAGACTCGGCAACTAGAAATTCCATATCTAGAAACTCCACAACTAGAAACTGCAAACCTAGAGACTTAACAACTAGAAACTCAACAACTATAAACTCCACAACTAAAAACTCACAACTAGAAACTCCACAACTTGAAACTCCACAACTCAAAACTCCACAACTTGAAACTCCACAACTAGAAACTCCACAACTTGAGACTCTGCCACTAGAAACTCCACAACTTGAAAATCCACAACTAGAAACTCCACAACCAGAAACTCCACAACTAGAAAATCCACAACTAGAAACTCCACAACTAGAAACTACGCAACTAGAGACTCCACAACTTGAAACTCCACAACTTGAAACTCCACAACTAGAAACTCCACAACTAGAAACTCCACAACTAGAAACTCAACAACTAGAAACTCCGCCACTAGAAACTCCACAACTACAAACTCCACAACTACAAACTCCACAAATAGAGACTCGGCAACTAGAAATTCCATATCTAGAAACTCCACAACTAGAAACTGCAAACCTAGAGACTTAACAACTAGAAACTCAACAACTATAAACTCCACAACTAAAAACTCACAACTGGAAACTCCACAACTTGAGACTCCGCAACTTGAAACTCCACAACTAGAAACTCCGCTGTTAAAAACTCCGCAAATAGAAACTCCGCAACTAGAAACTCCACAACTAGCAACTCTACAACTAGAGACTGCGCTACTAGAAACTCCACAACCAGAAACTCTGCAACTAGAAACACCGCCGCTTGAAACTCCACACATAGAAACTCCGCAACTAGAAACTCCGCAGCTAGAAACTCCACAACTAGAAACTTTGCAACTAGAGACTCCACAACTAGAAACTCCACAACTAGAAACTCCACAACTAGAAACTCCACAACTAGGCACTCCAACCCTAATAACTCTTCAACTAGAAACTCCTAAACTAGAGACTTCACAACTAGAGAATCTACAACTAGGGACTCCGCAACTAGAAACTCCACAACTATAAACTCCACAACTGGAAACTCCACTACTAGATACTCCACAACTTGAAACTCCACAACTAGAGACTCTGCAACTAGAAACTCCACAACTAGAGAGTCCGCAACTCCACAACTAGAAACTTCACAACTGGAAAATCCATAACTTGATACTCCACAACTAGAAACTCCACAACTTGAGACTCTGCCACTAGAAACTCCACAACTTGAAAATCCACAACTAGAAACTCCACAACCAGAAACTCCACAACTAGAAACTCTGCAACTAGAGACTCCACAACTAGAAACTCCACAACTTGAAACTCCACAACTAGAAACTCCACAACTAGAAACTCCACAACTAGAAACTCCACAACTAGAAACTCCGCAACTAGAGACTCCACAATTAGAAACTCCACAACTACAAACTCCACAACTACAAACTCCACAAATAGAGACTCGGCAACTAGAAGTTCCATATCTAGAAACTCCACAACTGAAAACTCCACAACTAGAAACTGCAAAACTAAAGACTTCACAACTAGAAACTCCACAACTAGGAACTCCACAACTAGAAACTCCACAACTAAAGATTCCGCAACTAGAAACTCCACAACTAGAGACTCTGCAACTAGAAACTCCGCAGCTAGAAACTCCACAAATAGAAGCTCCGAAACTAGAAACTCCGCAGCTAGAAACTACAGAACTAGAGACTCCACAACTAGAAACTCCACAACTAGAAACTCCACAACTTGAAACCTCACAACCTTAAGTTTCGCAACTAGAAAATCCACAGCTAGAGATTCCGCAACTAGAATCTTCACAACTAGAAACTCCACAACTCAAAACTCCACAATTAGAAACTCCAAAACTAGAACTTCCAACACTCGAAAGTCCACAACTGGAAACTCCACAACTAGACACTCCACAACTAAAAACTCTTCAACTAGAAACTCCTAAACAAGAGACTCCACAACTAGAGAATCTACAACTAGAGACTTCAAACTAGAAACTCCACAACTAGAAACTCCACAACTAAAAACTCAACAACTAGAAACTCCACAGCTTGAGACTGCGCAACTTTAAACTCCACAATTAGAAACTCTGCAACTAAAAACTCCACAACTAGAAACTCCACAACTGGAAACTCCACTACTAGATACTCCACAACTGGAAACTCGACAACTAGGAACTCCACATCTAGAGACTCCACAACTTGAAACTCCACAACTAGAGACTCTGCAACTAGAAACTCCACAACTAGAGACTCCGCAACTCCACAACTAGAAACTCCACAACTAGAAAATCCACAACTAGAAACTCCACAACTATAGACTCCACAACTTGAAACTCCAAAAGTTTAAACTCCACAACTTGAGACTCCACAACTAGAAACTCCCCAACCAGAAACTCCGCAACTAGAAACTCCGCAACAGGAGACTCTACAACTAGAAACTCCACAACTAGAAACTTCACAATTCGAAACTTTACTAGAAACTCCAAAACTTGAGACTCCACAACTAGACACTCCACAACTAGAAACTCCACAATTAGAGACTCTGCAACACTAGAACTCCGCAACTAGAAACTCCGCATTTAAAAACTCCGCAACAAGAAATTCCACGGCTAGAAACACCACAACTAGACACTCCGCAACTAGAAACTCTACAACTAGAGACTCCTCAACTAGAGAATTCGCAACTAGAAACTCCAAAACTAGATACTCTGCAACTATAAACTCCGCAGCTAGAAACTCCACAACTAGAAACTCCACAACTCGAAACTCCACAACTAGAAACTCCACAACTAGAAACTCCACAACTAGAAACTCCGCAACTAGAGACTCCACAACTAGAAACTCCCCAACTAGAAACTCCACACCTACAAACTCCACAAATAGAGACTCGGCAACTAGAAATTTCATATCTAGAAACTCCACAACTAAAAACTCCACAACTAGAAACTGCAAAACTAGAGACTTCACAACTAGAAACTCCACAACTAGAAACTCCACAACTGGAAACTCCACAACTAGACACTCCGCAACTAGCAACTCCACATTTAGAGACTCCACAACTTGAAACTCCACAACTTTAAACTCCACAACTTGAGACTCAACAACTAGAAACTCCACAACAATAAACTCCACAACTAGAAACTCCACAACCAGAAACTCCACAACCATAAACTCCACAACTAGAAACTCCACAACTAGACACTCTACAACTAAAAACTTCACAATTCGAAACTGTACTAGAAACTCCACAACTTGAAACTCCACAACTAGACACTCCATAACTAGAAACTCCACAACTAGAGACTCTGCAACTATAGAACTCCGCAAGTAGAAACTCCGCGTTTAAAAACTCCGCAACAAGAAATTCCACGGCTATAAACACCACAACTAGACACTCCGCAACTAGAAACTCTACAACTACAGACTCCTCAACTAGAGAATTCGCAACTAGAAACTCCAAAACTAGAGACTCTGCAACT
This sequence comes from Rhipicephalus microplus, assembly GCF_043290135.1. Classification (NCBI taxonomy): domain Eukaryota; kingdom Metazoa; phylum Arthropoda; class Arachnida; order Ixodida; family Ixodidae; genus Rhipicephalus; species Rhipicephalus microplus. The sequence goes on from NW_027464650.1 coordinate 608,883, forward strand.
AGAAACTCCGCAGCTAGAAACTCCACAACTCGAAACTCCACAACTCGAAACTCCACAACTCGAAACTCCACAACTTGAGACTCCGCAACTAGAAACTCCACAACTTGAAACTCAACAACTATAAACTCCACAACCAGAAACTTCACTACTAGAAACTCCACAACTAGAAAATCGCAAACAGAGACTCCACAACTAGAAACTCCACAACTTGAAACTCCAGAACTAGAAACTCCACAACCAGAAACTTCACAACTAGAAACTCCACAACTAGAAACTCCACAACTAGAAACTCCGCAGCTAGAGACTCCACAACTAGAAACTCCACAACTAGAAACTCCACAACTACAAACTCCACAAATAGAGACTCGGCAACTAGAAATTCCATATCTAGAAACTCCACAACTAAAAACTCCACAACTAGAAACTGCAAAACTAGAGACTTCACAACTAGAAACTCCACAACTGGAAACTCCACAACTACATACTCCGCAACTAGAAACTCCACAACTAGAAACTCCACAACTACAAACTCCACAAATAGAGACTCGGCTACAAGAACTTTCATTTCTAGAAAGTCCACAACTAAAAACTCCACAACTGGAAACTCCACAACTAGAAACTCCACAACTAGAAACTCCACAACCAGAGACTCTGCAACTAGAAACTCCGCAGCTAGAAACTCCACAAATAGATACTCCGCAACTAGAAACTGCAAAACTAGAGACTTCACAACTAGATACTTCACAACTGAAAACTCCACAACTAGATACTCCACAACTTGAAACTCCACAACTAGAAACTCCACAACTAGAGACTCCACAACTCGAAACTCCACAACTAGAAACTCCACAACTAGAAACTCCACAACCAGAGACTCCGCAACTCCAAAACTGGAAACTCCACAACTGGAAACTCCACAACTGGAAACTCCACAACTAGATACTCCGCAACTAGAAACTGCACAACTGGAAACTCCACAACTAGATACTCCGCAACTAGAAACTCCACAACTAGAGACTCCACAACTTGAAACTCCACAACTTTAAACTCCACAACTTGAGACTCCACAAATAGAAACTCCACATCTTGAAACTCCAAAACTAGAAACTCCACTACCAGAAACTCCACAACTAGAAACTCCACAACTAGAAACTCCACAACTAGAAACTCTGCAACTAGAGACTCCACAACTAGAAACTCCACAACTACAAACTCCACAAATAGAGACTCGGCTACAAGAAATTTCATGTCTAGAAAGTCCAACACTAAAAACTCCACAACTAGAAACTCCACAACTAGAAACTCTACAACTAGAGACTCCGCTACTAGAAACTCCACAACCAGACTCTGCAACTAGAAACACCGCCGCTTGAAACTCCACAAATAGAAACTCCGCAACTAGAAACTCCGCAGCTAGAAACTCCACAACTAGAAACTTTGCAACTAGACTCCACTACTAGAAACTCCACAACTAGAAACTCCACAACTAGGCACTCCAACCCTAATAACTCTTCAACTAGAAACTCCTAAACTAGAGACTTCACAACTAGAGAATCTACAACTAGGGACTCCGCAACTAGAAACTCTACAACTATAAACTCCACAACTGGAAACTCCACTACTAGATACTCCACAACTTGAAACTCCACAACTAGAGACTCTGCAACTAGAAACTCCACAACTAGAGAGTCCGCAACTCCACAACTAGAAACTTCACAACTGGAAAATCCATAACTTGATACTCCACAACTAGAAACTCCACAACTTGAGACTCTGCCACTAGAAACTCCACAACTTGAAAATCCACAACTAGAAACTCCACAACTCAAAACTCCACAATTAGAAACTCCAAAACTAGAACTTCCAACACTCGAAAGTCCACAACTGGAAACTCCACAACTAGACACTCCACAACTAAAAACTCTTCAACTAGAAACTCCTAAACAAGAGACTCCACAACTAGAGAATCTACAACTAGAGACTTCAAACTAGAAACTCCACAACTAGAAACTCCACAACTAAAAACTCAACAACTAGAAACTCCACAGCTTGAGACTGCGCAACTTTAAACTCCACAATTAGAAACTCCACAACTAAAAACTCCACAACTAGAAACTCCACAACTGGAAACTCCACTACTAGATACTCCACAACTGGAAACTCGACAACTAGGAACTCCACATCTAGAGACTCCACAACTTGAAACTCCACAACTAGAGACTCTGCCACTAGAAACTCCACAACTAGAGACTCCGCAACTCCACAACTAGAAACTCCACAACTAGAAAATCCACAACTAGAAACTCCACAACTATAGACTCCACAACTTGAAACTCCAAAAGTTTAAACTCCACAACTTGAGACTCCACAACTAGAAACTCCCCAACCAGAAATTCCGCAACTATAAACTCCGCAACAGGAGACTCTACAACTAGAAACTCCACAACTAGAAACTCCAAAACTAGAAACTCCACAACTAGAAACTTCACAATTCGAAACTTTACTAGAAACTCCAAAACTTGAGACTCCACAACTAGGCACTCCACAACTAGAAACTCCACAATTAGAGACTCTGCAACACTAGAACTCCGCAACTAGAAACTCCGCATTTAAAAACTCCGCAACAAGAAATTCCACGGCTAGAAACACCACAACTAGACACTCCGCAACTAGAAACTCTACAACTAGAGACTCCTCAACTAGAGAATTCGCAACTAGAAACTCCAAAAGTAGAGACTCTACACCTAGAAACTCCACAACTAGAAACTCCACAACTAGAAACTCCACAACTTGAAACTCCACAACTAGAAACTCCACAACTTGAGACTCCGCAACTAGAAACTCCACAACTTGAAACTCCACAACTAGAAACTCCACAACCAGAAACTCCACAACTAGAAACTCCACAACTAGAAACTCCACAACTAGAAACTCCACAACTAGAAACTCCGCAACTAGAGACTCCACATCTAGAAACTCCACAACTTGAAACTCCACAACTAGAAACTCCAACACTAGAAACTCCACCACTCGAAACTCCACAACTAGAAACTCCACAACTAGAAACTCTGCAACTAGAGACTCCACAACAAGAAACTCCACAACTAGAAACTCCACAACTACAAACTCCACAAATAGAGACTCGGCTACAAGAACTTTCATTTCTAGAAAGTCCACAACTAAAAACTCCACAACTGGAAACTCCACAACTAGAAACTCCACAACTAGAAACTCCACAACCAGAGACTCTGCAACTAGAAACTCCGCAGCTAGAAACTCCACAAATAGATACTCCGCAACTAGAAACTGCAAAACTAGAGACTTCACAACTAGATACTTCACAACTGAAAACTCCACAACTAGATACTCCACAACTTGAAACTCCACAACTAGAAACTCCACAACTAGAGACTCCACAACTCGAAACTCCACAACTAGAAACTCCACAACTAGAAACTCCACAACCAGAGACTCCGCAACTCCAAAACTGGAAACTCCACAACTGGAAACTCCACAACTGGAAACTCCACAACTAGATACTCCGCAACTAGAAACTGCACAACTGGAAACTCCACAACTAGATACTCCGCAACTAGAAACTCCACAACTAGAGACTCCACAACTTGAAACTCCACAACTTTAAACTCCACAACTTGAGACTCCACAAATAGAAACTCCACATCTTGAAACTCCAAAACTAGAAACTCCACTACCAGAAACTCCACAACTAGAAACTCCACAACTAGAAACTCCACAACTAGAAACTCTGCAACTAGAGACTCCACAACTAGAAACTCCACAACTACAAACTCCACAAATAGAGACTCGGCTACAAGAAATTTCATGTCTAGAAAGTCCAACACTAAAAACTCCACAACTAGAAACTCCACAACTAGAAACTCTACAACTAGAGACTCCGCTACTAGAAACTCCACAACCAGACTCTGCAACTAGAAACACCGCCGCTTGAAACTCCACAAATAGAAACTCCGCAACTAGAAACTCCGCAGCTAGAAACTCCACAACTAGAAACTTTGCAACTAGACTCCACTACTAGAAACTCCACAACTAGAAACTCCACAACTAGGCACTCCAACCCTAATAACTCTTCAACTAGAAACTCCTAAACTAGAGACTTCACAACTAGAGAATCTACAACTAGGGACTCCGCAACTAGAAACTCTACAACTATAAACTCCACAACTGGAAACTCCACTACTAGATACTCCACAACTTGAAACTCCACAACTAGAGACTCTGCAACTAGACACTCCACAACTAGAGAGTCCGCAACTCCACAACTAGAAACTTCACAACTGGAAAATCCATAACTTGATACTCCACAACTAGAAACTCCACAACTTGAGACTCTGCCACTAGAAACTCCACAACTTGAAAATCCACAACTAGAAACTCCACAACTCAAAACTCCACAATTAGAAACTCCAAAACTAGAACTTCCAACACTCGAAAGTCCACAACTGGAAACTCCACAACTAGACACTCCACAACTAAAAACTCTTCAACTAGAAACTCCTAAACAAGAGACTCCACAACTAGAGAATCTACAACTAGAGACTTCAAACTAGAAACTCCACAACTAGAAACTCCACAACTAAAAACTCAACAACTAGAAACTCCACAGCTTGAGACTGCGCAACTTTAAACTCCACAATTAGAAACTCCGCAACTAAAAACTCCACAACTAGAAACTCCACAACTGGAAACTCCACTACTAGATACTCCACAACTGGAAACTCGACAACTAGGAACTCCACATCTAGAGACTCCACAACTTGAAACTCCACAACTAGAGACTCTGCAACTAGAAACTCCACAACTAGAGACTCCGCAACTCCACAACTAGAAACTCCACAACTAGAAAATCCACAACTAGAAACTCCACAACTATAGACTCCACAACTTGAAACTCCAAAAGTTTAAACTCCACAACTTGAGACTCCACAACTAGAAACTCCCCAACCAGAAATTCCGCAACTAGAAACTCCGCAACAGGAGACTCTACAACTAGAAACTCCACAACTAGAAACTCCAAAACTAGAAACTCCACAACTAGAAACTTCACAATTCGAAACTTTACTAGAAACTCCAAAACTTGAGACTCCACAACTAGGCACTCCACAACTAGAAACTCCACAATTAGAGACTCTGCAACACTAGAACTCCGCAACTAGAAACTCCGCATTTAAAAACTCCGCAACAAGAAATTCCACGGCTAGAAACACCACAACTAGACACTCCGCAACTAGAAACTCTACAACTAGAGACTCCTCAACTAGAGAATTCGCAACTAGAAACTCCAAAACTAGATACTCTGCAACTATAAACTCCGCAGCTAGAAACTCCACAACTAGAAACTCCACAACTCGAAACTCCACAACTAGAAACTCCGCAAATAGAGACTCCACAACTAGAAACTCCACAACTTGAAACTCCACAACTAGAAACTCCACAACCAGAAACTTCACAAGTAGAAACTCCACAACTAGAAACTCCACAACTAGAAACTCCGCAACTAGAGACTCCACAACTAGAAACTCCACAACTAGAAACTCCACACCTACAAACTCCACAAATAGAGACTCGGCAACTAGAAATTCCATATCTAGAAACTCCACAACTAAAAACTCCACAACTAGAAACTGCAAAACTAGAGACTTCACAACTAGAAACTCCACAACTAGAAACTCCACAACTGGAAACTCCACAACTAGACACTCCGCAACTAGCAACTCCACATTTAGAGACTCCACAACTTGAAACTCCACAACTTTAAACTCCACAACTTGAGACTCAACAACTAGAAACTCCACAACATGAAACTCCACAACTAGAAACTCCACAACCAGAAACTCCACAACCATAAACTCCACAACTAGAAACTCCACAACTAGACACTCTACAACTAAAAACTTCACAATTCGAAACTGTACTAGAAACTCCACAACTTGAAACTCCACAACTAGACACTCCATAACTAGAAACTCCACAACTAGAGACTCTGCAACTATAGAACTCCGCAAGTAGAAACTCCGCGTTTAAAAACTCCGCAACAAGAAATTCCACGGCTATAAACACCACAACTAGACACTCCGCAACTAGAAACTCTACAACTACAGACTCCTCAACTAGAGAATTCGCAACTAGAAACTCCAAAACCAGAGACTCTGCAACTAGAAACTCCGCAGCTAGAAACTCCACAACTCGAAACTCCACAACTCGAAACTCCACAACTAGAAACTCCACAACTTGAGACTCCGCAACTAGAAACTCCACAACTTGAAACTCAACAACTAGAAACTCCACAACCAGAAACTTCACTACTAGAAACTCAACAACTAGAAAATCGCAAACAGAGACTCCACAACTAGAAACTCCACAACTTGAAACTCCAGAACTAGAAACTCCACAACCAGAAACTTCACAACTAGAAACTCCACAACTAGAAACTCCACAACTAGAAACTCCGCAACTAGAGACTCCACAACTAGAAACTCCACAACTACAAACTCCACAAATAGAGACTCGGCAACTAGAAATTCCATATCTAGAAACTCCACAACTAAAAACTCCACAACTAGAAACTGCAAAACTAGAGACTTCACAACTAGAAACTCCACAACTGGAAACTCCACAACTACATACTCCGCAACTAGAAACTCCACAACTAGAGACTCCACAACTTGAAACTCGACAACTTTACACTCCACAACTTGAGACTCCACAACTAGAAACTCCACAACATGAAACTCCATTACTAGAAACTCCAAAACCAGAAACTCCACAATCATAAACTCCGCAACTAGAAACTCCACAACTAGAAACTCTGTAACTAGAGACTCCACAAATAGAAACTCCACAACTAGAAACTTCACAACTACAAACTCCACAAATAGAGACTCGGCTACAAGAAATTTTATGTCTAGAAAGTCCACAACTAAAAACTCCACAACTGGAAACTCCACAACGTGAGACTCCACAACTTGAGACGCTGCAACTAGAAACTCCACAACTTGAAACTTCACAACTAGAAACTCCACAACTAAAAACTCTACAACTAGAGACTCCTCAACTAGAGAATTCGCAACTAGAAACTCCAAAAGTAGAGACTCTGCACCTAGAAACTCCGCAGCTAGAAACTCCACAACTAGAAACTCCACAACTCGAAACTCCACAACTAGAAACTCAACAACTAGAAACTCCGCCACTAGAAACTCCACAACTACAAACTCCACAACTACAAACTCCACAAATAGAGACTCGGCAACTAGAAATTCCATATCTAGAAACTCCACAACTAGAAACTGCAAACCTAGAGACTTAACAACTAGAAACTCAACAACTATAAACTCCACAACTAAAAACTCACAACTAGAAACTCCACAACTTGAAACTCCACAACTCAAAACTCCACAACTTGAAACTCCACAACTAGAAACTCCACAACTTGAGACTCTGCCACTAGAAACTCCACAACTTGAAAATCCACAACTAGAAACTCCACAACCAGAAACTCCACAACTAGAAAATCCACAACTAGAAACTCCACAACTAGAAACTACGCAACTAGAGACTCCACAACTTGAAACTCCACAACTTGAAACTCCACAACTAGAAACTCCACAACTAGAAACTCCACAACTAGAAACTCAACAACTAGAAACTCCGCCACTAGAAACTCCACAACTACAAACTCCACAACTACAAACTCCACAAATAGAGACTCGGCAACTAGAAATTCCATATCTAGAAACTCCACAACTAGAAACTGCAAACCTAGAGACTTAACAACTAGAAACTCAACAACTATAAACTCCACAACTAAAAACTCACAACTGGAAACTCCACAACTTGAGACTCCGCAACTTGAAACTCCACAACTAGAAACTCCGCTGTTAAAAACTCCGCAAATAGAAACTCCGCAACTAGAAACTCCACAACTAGAAACTCTACAACTAGAGACTCCGCTACTAGAAACTCCACAACCAGAAACTCTGCAACTAGAAACACCGCCGCTTGAAACTCCACAAATAGAAACTCCGCAACTAGAAACTCCGCAGCTAGAAACTCCACAACTAGAAACTTTGCAACTAGAGACTCCACAACTAGAAACTCCACAACTAGAAACTCCACAACTAGAAACTCCACAACTAGGCACTCCAACCCTAATAACTCTTCAACTAGAAACTCCTAAACTAGAGACTTCACAACTAGAGAATCTACAACTAGGGACTCCGCAACTAGAAACTCCACAACTATAAACTCCACAACTGGAAACTCCACTACTAGATACTCCACAACTTGAAACTCCACAACTAGAGACTCTGCAACTAGAAACTCCACAACTAGAGAGTCCGCAACTCCACAACTAGAAACTTCACAACTGGAAAATCCATAACTTGATACTCCACAACTAGAAACTCCACAACTTGAGACTCTGCCACTAGAAACTCCACAACTTGAAAATCCACAACTAGAAACTCCACAACCAGAAACTCCACAACTAGAAACTCTGCAACTAGAGACTCCACAACTAGAAACTCCACAACTTGAAACTCCACAACTAGAAACTCCACAACTAGAAACTCCACAACTAGAAACTCCACAACTAGAAACTCCGCAACTAGAGACTCCACAATTAGAAACTCCACAACTACAAACTCCACAACTACAAACTCCACAAATAGAGACTCGGCAACTAGAAGTTCCATATCTAGAAACTCCACAACTGAAAACTCCACAACTAGAAACTGCAAAACTAAAGACTTCACAACTAGAAACTCCACAACTAGGAACTCCACAACTAGAAACTCCACAACTAAAGATTCCGCAACTAGAAACTCCACAACTAGAGACTCTGCAACTAGAAACTCCGCAGCTAGAAACTCCACAAATAGAAGCTCCGAAACTAGAAACTCCGCAGCTAGAAACTACAGAACTAGAGACTCCACAACTAGAAACTCCACAACTAGAAACTCCACAACTTGAAACCTCACAACCTTAAGTTTCGCAACTAGAAAATCCACAGCTAGAGATTCCGCAACTAGAATCTTCACAACTAGAAACTCCACAACTCAAAACTCCACAATTAGAAACTCCAAAACTAGAACTTCCAACACTCGAAAGTCCACAACTGGAAACTCCACAACTAGACACTCCACAACTAAAAACTCTTCAACTAGAAACTCCTAAACAAGAGACTCCACAACTAGAGAATCTACAACTAGAGACTTCAAACTAGAAACTCCACAACTAGAAACTCCACAACTAAAAACTCAACAACTAGAAACTCCACAGCTTGAGACTGCGCAACTTTAAACTCCACAATTAGAAACTCTGCAACTAAAAACTCCACAACTAGAAACTCCACAACTGGAAACTCCACTACTAGATACTCCACAACTGGAAACTCGACAACTAGGAACTCCACATCTAGAGACTCCACAACTTGAAACTCCACAACTAGAGACTCTGCAACTAGAAACTCCACAACTAGAGACTCCGCAACTCCACAACTAGAAACTCCACAACTAGAAAATCCACAACTAGAAACTCCACAACTATAGACTCCACAACTTGAAACTCCAAAAGTTTAAACTCCACAACTTGAGACTCCACAACTAGAAACTCCCCAACCAGAAACTCCGCAACTAGAAACTCCGCAACAGGAGACTCTACAACTAGAAACTCCACAACTAGAAACTTCACAATTCGAAACTTTACTAGAAACTCCAAAACTTGAGACTCCACAACTAGACACTCCACAACTAGAAACTCCACAATTAGAGACTCTGCAACACTAGAACTCCGCAACTAGAAACTCCGCATTTAAAAACTCCGCAACAAGAAATTCCACGGCTAGAAACACCACAACTAGACACTCCGCAACTAGAAACTCTACAACTAGAGACTCCTCAACTAGAGAATTCGCAACTAGAAACTCCAAAACTAGATACTCTGCAACTATAAACTCCGCAGCTAGAAACTCCACAACTAGAAACTCCACAACTCGAAACTCCACAACTAGAAACTCCACAACTAGAAACTCCACAACTAGAAACTCCGCAACTAGAGACTCCACAACTAGAAACTCCCCAACTAGAAACTCCACACCTACAAACTCCACAAATAGAGACTCGGCAACTAGAAATTTCATATCTAGAAACTCCACAACTAAAAACTCCACAACTAGAAACTGCAAAACTAGAGACTTCACAACTAGAAACTCCACAACTAGAAACTCCACAACTGGAAACTCCACAACTAGACACTCCGCAACTAGCAACTCCACATTTAGAGACTCCACAACTTGAAACTCCACAACTTTAAACTCCACAACTTGAGACTCAACAACTAGAAACTCCACAACAATAAACTCCACAACTAGAAACTCCACAACCAGAAACTCCACAACCATAAACTCCACAACTAGAAACTCCACAACTAGACACTCTACAACTAAAAACTTCACAATTCGAAACTGTACTAGAAACTCCACAACTTGAAACTCCACAACTAGACACTCCATAACTAGAAACTCCACAACTAGAGACTCTGCAACTATAGAACTCCGCAAGTAGAAACTCCGCGTTTAAAAACTCCGCAACAAGAAATTCCACGGCTATAAACACCACAACTAGACACTCCGCAACTAGAAACTCTACAACTACAGACTCCTCAACTAGAGAATTCGCAACTAGAAACTCCAAAACTAGAGACTCTGCAACTAGAAACTCCGCAGCTAGAAACTCCACAACTCGAAACTCCACAACTCGAAACTCCACAACTCGAAACTCCACAACTTGAGACTCCGCAACTAGAAACTCCACAACTTGAAACTCAACAACTAGAAACTCCACAACCAGAAACTTCACTACTAGAAACTCCACAACTAGAAAATCGCAAACAGAGACTCCACAACTAGAAACTCCACAACTTGAAACTCCAGAACTAGAAACTCCACAACCAGAAACTTCACAACTAGAAACTCCACAACTAGAAACTCCACAACTAGAAACTCCGCAGCTAGAGACTCCACAACTAGAAACTCCACAACTAGAAACTCCACAACTACAAACTCCACAAATAGAGACTCGGCAACTAGAAATTCCATATCTAGAAACTCCACAACTAAAAACTCCACAACTAGAAACTGCAAAACTAGAGACTTCACAACTAGAAACTCCACAACTGGAAACTCCACAACTACATACTCCGCAACTAGAAACTCCACAACTAGAGACTCCACAACTTGAAACTCGACAACTTTACACTCCACAACTTGAGACTCCACAACTAGAAACTCCACAACATGAAACTCCATTACTAGAAACTCCAAAACCAGAAACTCCACAATCATAAACTCTGCAACTAGAAACTCCACAACTAGAAACTCTGTAACTAGAGACTCCACAAATAGAAACTCCACAACTAGAAACTCCACAACTACAAACTCCACAAATAGAGACTCGGCTACAAGAAATTTTATGTCTAGAAAGTCCACAACTAAAAACTCCACAACTGGAAACTCCACAACTTGAGACGCTGCAACTAGAAACTCCACAACTTGAAACTTCACAACTAGAAACTCCACAACTAAAAACTCTACAACTAGAGACTCCTCAACTAGAGAATTCGCAACTAGAAACTCCAAAAGTAGAGACTCTGCACCTAGAAACTCCGCAGCTAGAAACTCCACAACTAGAAACTCCACAACTCGAAACTCCACAACTAGAAACTCCACAACTTGAAACTCCACAACTCAAAACTCCACAACTTGAAACTCCACAACTAGAAACTCCACAACTTGAGAATCTGCCACTAGAAACTCCACAACTTGAAAATCCACAACTAGAAACTCCACAACCAGAAACTCCACAAATAGAAACTCCACAACTAGAAACTCCACAACTAGAAACTACGCAACTAGAGACTCCACAACTTGAAACTCCACAACTTGAAACTCCACAACTAGAAACTCCACAACTAGAAACTCCACAACTACAAACTCCACAACTACAAACTCCACAAATAGAGACTCGGCAACTAGAAATTCCATATCTAGAAACTCCACAACTAGAAACTGCAAACCTAGAGACTTCACAACTAGAAACTCAACAACAATAAACTCCACAACTAAAAACTCACAACTGGAAACTCCACAACTTGAGACTCCGCAACTTGAAACTCCACAACTAGAAACTCCGCTGTTAAAAACTCCGCAACTAGAAACTCCGCAACTAGAAACTCCACAACCCTAAACTCCACAACTAGATACTCCACAACTGGGAACTCCACAACTAGATACTCCATATCTGGAAACTCCACAACTAGAAACTCCACAGCTAGAGACTCAACAACTCGAAACTCCACAACTAGAAACTCAACAATTAGGAACTCCACAACCAGACACTCCGCAGTTCCACAACTTGAAACTCCACAACTGGAAACTCCACAACTAGATACTCCGCAACTAGAAACTCCACAACTAGAGACTCCACAACTTGAAACTCCACAACTAGAAACTCCACAACAAGAAACTCTGCAACTAGAAACTCAACAACTAGAAACTCCACAACTAAAAACTCAACAACTAGAAACGCCACAGCTTGAGACTCCGCAACTTGAAACTCCACAACTAGAAACTCCGCAACTAGAAACTCCACAACTAGGGACTCCGCAACTAGAAACTCCGCAACGAGAAACTCCACAACTGGAAACTCCACTACTAGATACTCCACAACTGGAAACTCGACAACTAGAAACTCCACATCTAGAGACTCCACAACTTCAAACTCCACAATTAGAGACTCTGCAACTAGAAACTCCACAACTAGAGACTCCGCAACTCCACAACTAGAAACTCTACAACTGGAAAATCCAATCTAGATACTCCACAACTAGAAAATCCACAACTAGAAACTCCACAACTTGAAACTCCACAAGCTTAAACTGCACAACTTGAGACTCCACAACTAGAAATTCCACAACTAGAAACTCCACAACTAGAAACTACCCAACTAGAAAATCGCAACCAGAGACTCCACAACTAGAAACTCCACAACTTGAAACTCCAGAACTAGAAACTCCACAACCAGAAACTTCACAACTAGAAACTCCACAACTAGAAACTCCACAACTAGAAACTCCGCAACTAGAGACTCCACAACTAGAAACTCCACAACTAGAAACTCCACAACTACAAACTCCACAAATAGAGACTCGGCAACTGGAAATTCCATATCTAGAAACTCCACAACAAAAAACTCCACATCTAGAAACTGCAAAACTAGAGACTTCACAACTAGAAACTCCACAACTGGAAACTCCACAATTAGATACTCCGCAACTAGAAACTTCACAACTAGAGACTCCACAACTTGAAACTCGACAACTTTAAACTCCACAACTTGAGACTCCACAACTAGAAACTCCACAACATGAAACTCCACAACTAGAAACTCCAAAACCAGAAACTCCACAACCATAAACTCCGCAACTAGAAACTCCACAACTAGAAACTCTGCAACTAGAGACTCCACAAATAGAAACTCCACAACTAGAAACTCCAAGACTACAAACTCCACAAATAGAGACTCGGCTACAAGAAATTTCATGTCTAGAAAGTCCACAACTAAAAACTCCACAACTGGAAACTCCACAACTTGAGACTCCACAACTTGAGACGCCGCAACTAGAAACTCCACAACTTGAAACTTCACAACTAGAAACTCCACAACTAAAAACTCTACAACTAGAGACTTCTCAACTAGAGAATTCGCAACTAGAAACTTCAAAAGTAGAGACTCTGCACCTAAAAACTCCGCAGCTAGAAACTCCACAACTAGAAACTCCACAACTCGAAACTCCACAACTAGAAACTCCACAACTTGAAACTCCACAACTCAAAACTCCACAACTTGAAACTCCACAACTAGAAACTCCACAACTTGAGACTCTGCCACAAGAAACTCAACAACTTGAAAATCCACAACTAGAAACTCCACAACCAGAAACTCCACAACTAGAAACTCCACAACGAGAAACTACGCAACTAGAGACTCCACAACTAGAAACTCCACAACTTGAAACTCCACAACTAGAAACTCCACAACTAGAAACTCCACAACTAGAAACTCCACCACTAGTGACTCCACAATTAGAAACTCCACAACTAGAAATTCCACAACTACAAACTCCACAAATAGAGACTCGGCAACTAGAAATTTCATATCTAGAAACTCCACAACTAAAAACTCCACAATTAGAAACTGCAAAACTAGAGACTTCACAACTAGAAACTCCACAACTAGAAACTCCACAACTGGAAACTCCACAACTTGAAACTCCACAACATGAAACTCCACAACTAGAAACTCCACAACCAGAAACTCCACAACCATAAACTCCACAACTAGAAACTTCACAACTAGAAACTTCACAACTAGAAACTCTTCAACTGGAGACTCCACAACTAGAAACTACACAACTACAAACTCCACAAATAGAGACTCGGCTACAAGAAATTTCATGTCTAGAAAGCCCACCACTAAAAACTCCACAACTGCAAACTCCACAACTTGAGACTCCACAACTAGAAACTCCACAACTTGAAACTCCACAACTAGAAACTCCCCAACTAGAAACTCCACAACTAGAAACTCCGCAACTAGAAACTCCACAACTAGAAACTCCACAACAAAAAACTTCACAATTCGAAACTCTACAACTAGAAACTCCACAACTTGAAACTCCACAACTAAACACTACACAACTAGAAACTCCACAACTAGAGACTGCGCAACTAGAGAACTCCGCAACTAGAAACTACGCATTTAAAAACTCCACAACTTGAGACGCCACAACTAGAAACTCCACAACTTGAAACTCCACAACTAAAAACTCTACAACTAGAGACTCCTCATCTAGAGAATTCGCAACTAGAAACTCCAAAACTAGAGACTCTGCACCTAGAAACTCCGCAGCTAGAAACTCCACAACTAGAAACTCCACAACTAGAAACTCCACAACTAGAAACTCACCAACTTGAAACTCCACAACTAGAAACTCCACAACTTGAGACTCCGCAACTAGAAACTCCACAACTTGAAACTCCACAACTAGAAGCTCCACAACTAGAAACTCCACAACGAGAAACTCCACAACTAGAAACTCCACAACTAGAAACTCCGCCACTAGAGACTCCACAACTAGAAACTCCACAATTAGAAACTCCACAACTAGAAACTCAACAACTAGAAACTCCACAACTAAAAACTCCACAACTGGAAACTCCACAACTTGAGACGCTGCAACTAGAGACTCCGCAACTCCACAACTAGAAACTCCACAACTAGAAAATCCACAACTAGAAACTCCACAACTATAGACTCCACAACTTGAAACTCCAAAAGTTTAAACTCCACAACTTGAGACTCCACAACTAGAAACTCCCCAACCAGAAATTCCGCAACTATAAACTCCGCAACAGGAGACTCTACAACTAGAAACTCCACAACTAGAAACTCCAAAACTAGAAACTCCACAACTAGAAACTTCACAATTCGAAACTTTACTAGAAACTCCAAAACTTGAGACTCCACAACTAGGCACTCCACAACTAGAAACTCCACAATTAGAGACTCTGCAACACTAGAACTCCGCAACTAGAAACTCCGCATTTAAAAACTCCGCAACAAGAAATTCCACGGCTAGAAACACCACAACTAGACACTCCGCAACTAGAAACTCTACAACTAGAGACTCCTCAACTAGAGAATTCGCAACTAGAAACTCCAAAAGTAGAGACTCTACACCTAGAAACTCCACAACTAGAAACTCCACAACTAGAAACTCCACAACTTGAAACTCCACAACTAGAAACTCCACAACTTGAGACTCCGCAACTAGAAACTCCACAACTTGAAACTCCACAACTAGAAACTCCACAACCAGAAACTCCACAACTAGAAACTCCACAACTAGAAACTCCACAACTAGAAACTCCACAACTAGAAACTCCGCAACTAGAGACTCCATATCTAGAAACTCCACAACTTGAAACTCCACAACTAGAAACTCCAACACTAGAAACTCCACCACTCGAAACTCCACAACTAGAAACTCCACAACTAGAAACTCTGCAACTAGAGACTCCACAACAAGAAACTCCACAACTAGAAACTCCACAACTACAAACTCCACAAATAGAGACTCGGCTACAAGAACTTTCATTTCTAGAAAGTCCACAACTAAAAACTCCACAACTGGAAACTCCACAACTAGAAACTCCACAACTAGAAACTCCACAACCAGAGACTCTGCAACTAGAAACTCCGCAGCTAGAAACTCCACAAATAGATACTCCGCAACTAGAAACTGCAAAACTAGAGACTTCACAACTAGATACTTCACAACTGAAAACTCCACAACTAGATACTCCACAACTTGAAACTCCACAACTAGAAACTCCACAACTAGAGACTCCACAACTCGAAACTCCACAACTAGAAACTCCACAACTAGAAACTCCACAACCAGAGACTCCGCAACTCCAAAACTGGAAACTCCACAACTGGAAACTCCACAACTGGAAACTCCACAACTAGATACTCCGCAACTAGAAACTGCACAACTGGAAACTCCACAACTAGATACTCCGCAACTAGAAACTCCACAACTAGAGACTCCACAACTTGAAACTCCACAACTTTAAACTCCACAACTTGAGACTCCACAAATAGAAACTCCACATCTTGAAACTCCAAAACTAGAAACTCCACTACCAGAAACTCCACAACTAGAAACTCCACAACTAGAAACTCCACAACTAGAAACTCTGCAACTAGAGACTCCACAACTAGAAACTCCACAACTACAAACTCCACAAATAGAGACTCGGCTACAAGAAATTTCATGTCTAGAAAGTCCAACACTAAAAACTCCACAACTAGAAACTCCACAACTAGAAACTCTACAACTAGAGACTCCGCTACTAGAAACTCCACAACCAGACTCTGCAACTAGAAACACCGCCGCTTGAAACTCCACAAATAGAAACTCCGCAACTAGAAACTCCGCAGCTAGAAACTCCACAACTAGAAACTTTGCAACTAGACTCCACTACTAGAAACTCCACAACTAGAAACTCCACAACTAGGCACTCCAACCCTAATAACTCTTCAACTAGAAACTCCTAAACTAGAGACTTCACAACTAGAGAATCTACAACTAGGGACTCCGCAACTAGAAACTCTACAACTATAAACTCCACAACTGGAAACTCCACTACTAGATACTCCACAACTTGAAACTCCACAACTAGAGACTCTGCAACTAGACACTCCACAACTAGAGAGTCCGCAACTCCACAACTAGAAACTTCACAACTGGAAAATCCATAACTTGATACTCCACAACTAGAAACTCCACAACTTGAGACTCTGCCACTAGAAACTCCACAACTTGAAAATCCACAACTAGAAACTCCACAACTCAAAACTCCACAATTAGAAACTCCAAAACTAGAACTTCCAACACTCGAAAGTCCACAACTGGAAACTCCACAACTAGACACTCCACAACTAAAAACTCTTCAACTAGAAACTCCTAAACAAGAGACTCCACAACTAGAGAATCTACAACTAGAGACTTCAAACTAGAAACTCCACAACTAGAAACTCCACAACTAAAAACTCAACAACTAGAAACTCCACAGCTTGAGACTGCGCAACTTTAAACTCCACAATTAGAAACTCCGCAACTAAAAACTCCACAACTAGAAACTCCACAACTGGAAACTCCACTACTAGATACTCCACAACTGGAAACTCGACAACTAGGAACTCCACATCTAGAGACTCCACAACTTGAAACTCCACAACTAGAGACTCTGCAACTAGAAACTCCATAACTAGAGACTCCGCAACTCCACAACTAGAAACTCCACAACTAGAAAATCCACAACTAGAAACTCCACAACTATAGACTCCACAACTTGAAACTCCAAAAGTTTAAACTCCACAACTTGAGACTCCACAACTAGAAACTCCCCAACCAGAAATTCCGCAACTAGAAACTCCGCAACAGGAGACTCTACAACTAGAAACTCCACAACTAGAAACTCCAAAACTAGAAACTCCACAACTAGAAACTTCACAATTCGAAACTTTACTAGAAACTCCAAAACTTGAGACTCCACAACTAGGCACTCCACAACTAGAAACTCCACAATTAGAGACTCTGCAACACTAGAACTCCGCAACTAGAAACTCCGCATTTAAAAACTCCGCAACAAGAAATTCCACGGCTAGAAACACCACAACTAGACACTCCGCAACTAGAAACTCTACAACTAGAGACTCCTCAACTAGAGAATTCGCAACTAGAAACTCCAAAACTAGATACTCTGCAACTATAAACTCAGCAGCTAGAAACTCCACAACTATAAACTCCACAACTCGAAACTCCACAACTAGAAACTCCGCAAATAGAGACTCCACAACTAGAAACTCCACAACTTGAAACTCCACAACTAGAAACTCCACAACCAGAAACTTCACAAGTAGA
The DNA here is from genome assembly GCF_043290135.1 of Rhipicephalus microplus. Classification (NCBI taxonomy): domain Eukaryota; kingdom Metazoa; phylum Arthropoda; class Arachnida; order Ixodida; family Ixodidae; genus Rhipicephalus; species Rhipicephalus microplus. The sequence continues at coordinate 627,471 of NW_027464650.1, forward strand.
AACTCCACAACTAGAAACTCCACAACTAGAAACTCCGCAACTAGAGACTCCACAACTAGAAACTCCACAACTAGAAACTCCACACCTACAAACTCCACAAATAGAGACTCGGCAACTAGAAATTCCATATCTAGAAACTCCACAACTAAAAACTCCACAACTAGAAACTGCAAAACTAGAGACTTCACAACTAGAAACTCCACAACTAGAAACTCCACAACTGGAAACTCCACAACTAGACACTCCGCAACTAGCAACTCCACATTTAGAGACTCCACAACTTGAAACTCCACAACTTTAAACTCCACAACTTGAGACTCAACAACTAGAAACTCCACAACATGAAACTCCACAACTAGAAACTCCACAACCAGAAACTCCACAACCATAAACTCCACAACTAGAAACTCCACAACTAGACACTCTACAACTAAAAACTTCACAATTCGAAACTGTACTAGAAACTCCACAACTTGAAACTCCACAACTAGACACTCCATAACTAGAAACTCCACAACTAGAGACTCTGCAACTATAGAACTCCGCAAGTAGAAACTCCGCGTTTAAAAACTCCGCAACAAGAAATTCCACGGCTATAAACACCACAACTAGACACTCCGCAACTAGAAACTCTACAACTACAGACTCCTCAACTAGAGAATTCGCAACTAGAAACTCCAAAACTAGAGACTCTGCAACTAGAAACTCCGCAGCTAGAAACTCCACAACTCGAAACTCCACAACTCGAAACTCCACAACTAGAAACTCCACAACTTGAGACTCCGCAACTAGAAACTCCACAACTTGAAACTCAACAACTAGAAACTCCACAACCAGAAACTTCACTACTAGAAACTCAACAACTAGAAAATCGCAAACAGAGACTCCACAACTAGAAACTCCACAACTTGAAACTCCAGAACTAGAAACTCCACAACCAGAAACTTCACAACTAGAAACTCCACAACTAGAAACTCCACAACTAGAAACTCCGCAGCTAGAGACTCCACAACTAGAAACTCCACAACTACAAACTCCACAAATAGAGACTCGGCAACTAGAAATTCCATATCTAGAAACTCCACAACTAAAAACTCCACAACTAGAAACTGCAAAACTAGAGACTTCACAACTAGAAACTCCACAACTGGAAACTCCACAACTACATACTCCGCAACTAGAAACTCCACAACTAGAGACTCCACAACTTGAAACTCGACAACTTTACACTCCACAACTTGAGACTCCACAACTAGAAACTCCACAACATGAAACTCCATTACTAGAAACTCCAAAACCAGAAACTCCACAATCATAAACTCCGCAACTAGAAACTCCACAACTAGAAACTCTGTAACTAGAGACTCCACAAATAGAAACTCCACAACTAGAAACTTCACAACTACAAACTCCACAAATAGAGACTCGGCTACAAGAAATTTTATGTCTAGAAAGTCCACAACTAAAAACTCCACAACTGGAAACTCCACAACGTGAGACTCCACAACTTGAGACGCTGCAACTAGAAACTCCACAACTTGAAACTTCACAACTAGAAACTCCACAACTAAAAACTCTACAACTAGAGACTCCTCAACTAGAGAATTCGCAACTAGAAACTCCAAAAGTAGAGACTCTGCACCTAGAAACTCCGCAGCTAGAAACTCCACAACTAGAAACTCCACAACTCGAAACTCCACAACTAGAAACTCAACAACTAGAAACTCCGCCACTAGAAACTCCACAACTACAAACTCCACAACTACAAACTCCACAAATAGAGACTCGGCAACTAGAAATTCCATATCTAGAAACTCCACAACTAGAAACTGCAAACCTAGAGACTTAACAACTAGAAACTCAACAACTATAAACTCCACAACTAAAAACTCACAACTAGAAACTCCACAACTTGAAACTCCACAACTCAAAACTCCACAACTTGAAACTCCACAACTAGAAACTCCACAACTTGAGACTCTGCCACTAGAAACTCCACAACTTGAAAATCCACAACTAGAAACTCCACAACCAGAAACTCCACAACTAGAAAATCCACAACTAGAAACTCCACAACTAGAAACTACGCAACTAGAGACTCCACAACTTGAAACTCCACAACTTGAAACTCCACAACTAGAAACTCCACAACTAGAAACTCCACAACTAGAAACTCAACAACTAGAAACTCCGCCACTAGAAACTCCACAACTACAAACTCCACAACTACAAACTCCACAAATAGAGACTCGGCAACTAGAAATTCCATATCTAGAAACTCCACAACTAGAAACTCCAAACCTAGAGACTTAACAACTAGAAACTCAACAACTATAAACTCCACAACTAAAAACTCACAACTGGAAACTCCACAACTTGAGACTCCGCAACTTGAAACTCCACAACTAGAAACTCCGCTGTTGAAAACTCCGCAAATAGAAACTCCGCAACTAGAAACTCCACAACTAGAAACTCTACAACTAGAGACTCCGCTACTAGAAACTCCACAACCAGAAACTCTGCAACTAGAAACACCGCCGCTTGAAACTCAACAAATAGAAACTCCGCAACTAGAAACTCCGCAGCTAGAAACTCCACAACTAGAAACTTTGCAACTAGAGACTCCACAACTAGAAACTCCACAACTAGAAACTCCACAACTAGAAACTCCACAACTAGGCACTCCAACCCTAATAACTCTTCAACTAGAAACTCCTAAACTAGAGACTTCACAACTAGAGAATCTACAACTAGGGACTCCGCAACTAGAAACTCCACAACTATAAACTCCACAACTGGAAACTCCACTACTAGATACTCCACAACTTGAAACTCCACAACTAGAGACTCTGCAACTAGAAACTCCACAACTAGAGAGTCCGCAACTCCACAACTAGAAACTTCACAACTGGAAAATCCATAACTTGATACTCCACAACTAGAAACTCCACAACTTGAGACTCTGCCACTAGAAACTCCACAACTTGAAAATCCACAACTAGAAACTCCACAACCAGAAACTCCACAACTAGAAACTCTGCAACTAGAGACTCCACAACTAGAAACTCCACAACTTGAAACTCCACAACTAGAAACTCCACAACTAGAAACTCCACAACTAGAAACTCCACAACTAGAAACTCCGCAACTAGAGACTCCACAATTAGAAACTCCACAACTACAAACTCCACAACTACAAACTCCACAAATAGAGACTCGGCAACTAGAAGTTCCATATCTAGAAACTCCACAACTGAAAACTCCACAACTAGAAACTGCAAAACTAAAGACTTCACAACTAGAAACTCCACAACTAGGAACTCCACAACTAGAAACTCCACAACTAAAGATTCCGCAACTAGAAACTCCACAACTAGAGACTCTGCAACTAGAAACTCCGCAGCTAGAAACTCCACAAATAGAAGCTCCGAAACTAGAAACTCCGCAGCTAGAAACTACAGAACTAGAGACTCCACAACTAGAAACTCCACAACTAGAAACTCCACAACTTGAAACCTCACAACCTTAAGTTTCGCAACTAGAAAATCCACAGCTAGAGATTCCGCAACTAGAATCTTCACAACTAGAAACTCCACAACTCAAAACTCCACAATTAGAAACTCCAAAACTAGAACTTCCAACACTCGAAAGTCCACAACTGGAAACTCCACAACTAGACACTCCACAACTAAAAACTCTTCAACTAGAAACTCCTAAACAAGAGACTCCACAACTAGAGAATCTACAACTAGAGACTTCAAACTAGAAACTCCACAACTAGAAACTCCACAACTAAAAACTCAACAACTAGAAACTCCACAGCTTGAGACTGCGCAACTTTAAACTCCACAATTAGAAACTCTGCAACTAAAAACTCCACAACTAGAAACTCCACAACTGGAAACTCCACTACTAGATACTCCACAACTGGAAACTCGACAACTAGGAACTCCACATCTAGAGACTCCACAACTTGAAACTCCACAACTAGAGACTCTGCAACTAGAAACTCCACAACTAGAGACTCCGCAACTCCACAACTAGAAACTCCACAACTAGAAAATCCACAACTAGAAACTCCACAACTATAGACTCCACAACTTGAAACTCCAAAAGTTTAAACTCCACAACTTGAGACTCCACAACTAGAAACTCCCCAACCAGAAACTCCGCAACTAGAAACTCCGCAACAGGAGACTCTACAACTAGAAACTCCACAACTAGAAACTTCACAATTCGAAACTTTACTAGAAACTCCAAAACTTGAGACTCCACAACTAGACACTCCACAACTAGAAACTCCACAATTAGAGACTCTGCAACACTAGAACTCCGCAACTAGAAACTCCGCATTTAAAAACTCCGCAACAAGAAATTCCACGGCTAGAAACACCACAACTAGACACTCCGCAACTAGAAACTCTACAACTAGAGACTCCTCAACTAGAGAATTCGCAACTAGAAACTCCAAAACTAGATACTCTGCAACTATAAACTCCGCAGCTAGAAACTCCACAACTAGAAACTCCACAACTCGAAACTCCACAACTAGAAACTCCGCAAATAGAGACTCCACAACTAGAAACTCCACAACTTGAAACTCCACAACTAGAAACTCCACAACCAGAAACTTCACAAGTAGAAACTCCACAACTAGAAACTCCACAACTAGAAACTCCGCAACTAGAGACTCCACAACTAGAAACTCCCCAACTAGAAACTCCACACCTACAAACTCCACAAATAGAGACTCGGCAACTAGAAATTTCATATCTAGAAACTCCACAACTAAAAACTCCACAACTAGAAACTGCAAAACTAGAGACTTCACAACTAGAAACTCCACAACTAGAAACTCCACAACTGGAAACTCCACAACTAGACACTCCGCAACTAGCAACTCCACATTTAGAGACTCCACAACTTGAAACTCCACAACTTTAAACTCCACAACTTGAGACTCAACAACTAGAAACTCCACAACAATAAACTCCACAACTAGAAACTCCACAACCAGAAACTCCACAACCATAAACTCCACAACTAGAAACTCCACAACTAGACACTCTACAACTAAAAACTTCACAATTCGAAACTGTACTAGAAACTCCACAACTTGAAACTCCACAACTAGACACTCCATAACTAGAAACTCCACAACTAGAGACTCTGCAACTATAGAACTCCGCAAGTAGAAACTCCGCGTTTAAAAACTCCGCAACAAGAAATTCCACGGCTATAAACACCACAACTAGACACTCCGCAACTAGAAACTCTACAACTACAGACTCCTCAACTAGAGAATTCGCAACTAGAAACTCCAAAACTAGAGACTCTGCAACTAGAAACTCCGCAGCTAGAAACTCCACAACTCGAAACTCCACAACTCGAAACTCCACAACTTGAGACTCCGCAACTAGAAACTCCACAACTTGAAACTCAACAACTAGAAACTCCACAACCAGAAACTTCACTACTAGAAACTCCACAACTAGAAAATCGCAAACAGAGACTCCACAACTAGAAACTCCACAACTTGAAACTCCAGAACTAGAAACTCCACAACCAGAAACTTCACAACTAGAAACTCCACAACTAGAAACTCCACAACTAGAAACTCCGCAGCTAGAGACTCCACAACTAGAAACTCCACAACTAGAAACTCCACAACTACAAACTCCACAAATAGAGACTCGGCAACTAGAAATTCCATATCTAGAAACTCCACAACTAAAAACTCCACAACTAGAAACTGCAAAACTAGAGACTTCACAACTAGAAACTCCACAACTGGAAACTCCACAACTACATACTCCGCAACTAGAAACTCCACAACTAGAGACTCCACAACTTGAAACTCGACAACTTTACACTCCACAACTTGAGACTCCACAACTAGAAACTCCACAACATGAAACTCCATTACTAGAAACTCCAAAACCAGAAACTCCACAATCATAAACTCCGCAACTAGAAACTCCACAACTAGAAACTCTGTAACTAGAGACTCCACAAATAGAAACTCCACAACTAGAAACTCCACAACTACAAACTCCACAAATAGAGACTCGGCTACAAGAAATTTTATGTCTAGAAAGTCCACAACTAAAAACTCCACAACTGGAAACTCCACAACTTGAGACGCTGCAACTAGAAACTCCACAACTTGAAACTTCACAACTAGAAACTCCACAACTAAAAACTCTACAACTAGAGACTCCTCAACTAGAGAATTCGCAACTAGAAACTCCAAAAGTAGAGACTCTGCACCTAGAAACTCCGCAGCTAGAAACTCCACAACTAGAAACTCCACAACTCGAAACTCCACAACTAGAAACTCCACAACTTGAAACTCCACAACTCAAAACTCCACAACTTGAAACTCCACAACTAGAAACTCCACAACTTGAGAATCTGCCACTAGAAACTCCACAACTTGAAAATCCACAACTAGAAACTCCACAACCAGAAACTCCACAAATAGAAACTCCACAACTAGAAACTCCACAACTAGAAACTACGCAACTAGAGACTCCACAACTTGAAACTCCACAACTTGAAACTCCACAACTAGAAACTCCACAACTAGAAACTCCACAACTACAAACTCCACAACTACAAACTCCACAAATAGAGACTCGGCAACTAGAAATTCCATATCTAGAAACTCCACAACTAGAAACTGCAAACCTAGAGACTTCACAACTAGAAACTCAACAACAATAAACTCCACAACTAAAAACTCACAACTGGAAACTCCACAACTTGAGACTCCGCAACTTGAAACTCCACAACTAGAAACTCCGCTGTTAAAAACTCCGCAACTAGAAACTCCGCAACTAGAAACTCCACAACCCTAAACTCCACAACTAGATACTCCACAACTGGAAACTCCACAACAAGATACTTCACAACTGGGAACTCCACAACTAGATACTCCATATCTGGAAACTCCACAACTAGAAACTCCACAGCTAGAGACTCAACAACTCGAAACTCCACAACTAGAAACTCAACAATTAGGAACTCCACAACCAGACACTCCGCAGTTCCACAACTTGAAACTCCACAACTGGAAACTCCACAACTAGATACTCCGCAACTAGAAACTCCACAACTAGAGACTCCACAACTTGAAACTCCACAACTAGAAACTCCACAACAAGAAACTCTGCAACTAGAAACTCAACAACTAGAAACTCCACAACTAAAAACTCAACAACTAGAAACGCCACAGCTTGAGACTCCGCAACTTGAAACTCCACAACTAGAAACTCCGCAACTAGAAACTCCACAACTAGGGACTCCGCAACTAGAAACTCCGCAACGAGAAACTCCACAACTGGAAACTCCACTACTAGATACTCCACAACTGGAAACTCGACAACTAGAAACTCCACATCTAGAGACTCCACAACTTCAAACTCCACAATTAGAGACTCTGCAACTAGAAACTCCACAACTAGAGACTCCGCAACTCCACAACTAGAAACTCTACAACTGGAAAATCCAATCTAGATACTCCACAACTAGAAAATCCACAACTAGAAACTCCACAACTTGAAACTCCACAAGCTTAAACTGCACAACTTGAGACTCCACAACTAGAAATTCCACAACTAGAAACTCCACAACTAGAAACTACCCAACTAGAAAATCGCAACCAGAGACTCCACAACTAGAAACTCCACAACTTGAAACTCCAGAACTAGAAACTCCACAACCAGAAACTTCACAACTAGAAACTCCACAACTAGAAACTCCACAACTAGAAACTCCGCAACTAGAGACTCCACAACTAGAAACTCCACAACTAGAAACTCCACAACTACAAACTCCACAAATAGAGACTCGGCAACTGGAAATTCCATATCTAGAAACTCCACAACAAAAAACTCCACATCTAGAAACTGCAAAACTAGAGACTTCACAACTAGAAACTCCACAACTGGAAACTCCACAATTAGATACTCCGCAACTAGAAACTTCACAACTAGAGACTCCACAACTTGAAACTCGACAACTTTAAACTCCACAACTTGAGACTCCACAACTAGAAACTCCACAACATGAAACTCCACAACTAGAAACTCCAAAACCAGAAACTCCACAACCATAAACTCCGCAACTAGAAACTCCACAACTAGAAACTCTGCAACTAGAGACTCCACAAATAGAAACTCCACAACTAGAAACTCCAAGACTACAAACTCCACAAATAGAGACTCGGCTACAAGAAATTTCATGTCTAGAAAGTCCACAACTAAAAACTCCACAACTGGAAACTCCACAACTTGAGACTGCACAACTTGAGACGCCGCAACTAGAAACTCCACAACTTGAAACTTCACAACTAGAAACTCCACAACTAAAAACTCTACAACTAGAGACTTCTCAACTAGAGAATTCGCAACTAGAAACTTCAAAAGTAGAGACTCTGCACCTAAAAACTCCGCAGCTAGAAACTCCACAACTAGAAACTCCACAACTCGAAACTCCACAACTAGAAACTCCACAACTTGAAACTCCACAACTCAAAACTCCACAACTTGAAACTCCACAACTAGAAACTCCACAACTTGAGACTCTGCCACAAGAAACTCAACAACTTGAAAATCCACAACTAGAAACTCCACAACCAGAAACTCCACAACTAGAAACTCCACAACGAGAAACTACGCAACTAGAGACTCCACAACTAGAAACTCCACAACTTGAAACTCCACAACTAGAAACTCCACAACTAGAAACTCCACAACTAGAAACTCCACCACTAGTGACTCCACAATTAGAAACTCCACAACTAGAAATTCCACAACTACAAACTCCACAAATAGAGACTCGGCAACTAGAAATTTCATATCTAGAAACTCCACAACTAAAAACTCCACAATTAGAAACTGCAAAACTAGAGACTTCACAACTAGAAACTCCACAACTAGAAACTCCACAACTGGAAACTCCACAACTTGAAACTCCACAACATGAAACTCCACAACTAGAAACTCCACAACCAGAAACTCCACAACCATAAACTCCACAACTAGAAACTTCACAACTAGAAACTTCACAACTAGAAACTCTTCAACTGGAGACTCCACAACTAGAAACTACACAACTACAAACTCCACAAATAGAGACTCGGCTACAAGAAATTTCATGTCTAGAAAGCCCACAACTAAAAACTCCACAACTGCAAACTCCACAACTTGAGACTCCACAACTAGAAACTCCACAACTTGAAACTCCACAACTAGAAACTCCCCAACTAGAAACTCCACAACTAGAAACTCCGCAACTAGAAACTCCACAACTAGAAACTCCACAACAAAAAACTTCACAATTCGAAACTCTACAACTAGAAACTCCACAACTTGAAACTCCACAACTAAACACTACACAACTAGAAACTCCACAACTAGAGACTGCGCAACTAGAGAACTCCGCAACTAGAAACTACGCATTTAAAAACTCCACAACTTGAGACGCCACAACTAGAAACTCCACAACTTGAAACTCCACAACTAAAAACTCTACAACTAGAGACTCCTCATCTAGAGAATTCGCAACTAGAAACTCCAAAACTAGAGACTCTGCACCTAGAAACTCCGCAGCTAGAAACTCCACAACTAGAAACTCCACAACTAGAAACTCCACAACTAGAAACTCACCAACTTGAAACTCCACAACTAGAAACTCCACAACTTGAGACTCCGCAACTAGAAACTCCACAACTTGAAACTCCACAACTAGAAGCTCCACAACTAGAAACTCCACAACGAGAAACTCCACAACTAGAAACTCCACAACTAGAAACTCCGCCACTAGAGACTCCACAACTAGAAACTCCACAATTAGAAACTCCACAACTAGAAACTCAACAACTAGAAACTCCACAACTAAAAACTCCACAACTGGAAACTCCACAACTTGAGACGCTGCAACTAGAAACTCCACAACTTGAAACTCCACAACTAGAAACTCCACAACTAAAAACTCTACAACTTGAGACTCTGCCACTAGAAACTCCACAACTTGAAAATCCACAACTAGAAACTCCACAACCAGAAACTCCACAACTAGAAACTCCACAACGAGAAACTACGCAACTAGAGACTCCACAACTAGAAACTCCACAACTTGAAACTCCACAACTAGAAACTCCACAACTAGAAACTCCACAACTAGAAACTCCGCCACTAGAGACTCCACAATTAGAAACTCCACAACTACAAACTCCACAACTACAAACTCCACAAATAGAGACTCAGCAACTAGAAATTCCATATCTAGAAACTGCACAACTAGAAACTCCGCAACTAGAGACTCCACAACTAGAAACTCCACAACTTGAAACTCCACAACTACAAACTCCACAAATAGAGACTCGGCAACTAGAAATTCCATATCTAGAAACTCCACAACTAGAAACTGCAAAACTAGAGGCTTCACAACTAGAAACTCAACAACTAGAAACTCCACAACTAAAAACTCCACAACTAGAAACTCCACAACTTGAGACTCCGCAACTTGAAACTCCAAAACTGGAAACTCCAAAACTAGATAATCCATATCTGGAAACTCCACAACTAGAAACTCCACAACTTGAAACTCCACAACTAGATACTCCACAACTGGAAACTCCAAAACTAGATAATCCATATCTGGAAACTCCACAACTAGAAACTCCACAACTAGATATTCAACAACTAGAAATTCCAACACTTGAAACTCCACAACTCAAAACTCCACAACTAGAAACTCCACAACTTGAAACTCCACAACTAGAAGTTCCACAACTAGAAACTGCAAAACTAGAGACTTCACAACTAGAAACTCAACAACTAGAAACTCCACAACAAGAAACTCCACAACTAGAAACTCCACAACTAGAAACTTCACAACTGGAAACTCCGCAACTAGAGACTCCACAACTAGAAACTCCACAACTTGAAACTCCACAACTCAAAACTCCACAGCTTGAGACTCCACAACTTGAGACACTGCACCTAGAAACTCCGCACCTAGAAACTCCACAACTAGAAACTCCACAACTCAAAACTCCACAACTAGAAACTCCACAACTAGAAACTCCACAACTCAAAACTCCACAACTAGAAACTCCACAACTCAAAACTCCACAACTTGAACTCCAAAGCTAGAAACTCCACAACTTGAGACTCCGCAACTAGAAACTCCACAACTTGAAACTCCACAACTAGAAACTCCAGAACTAGAAACTGCAAAACTAGAGACTTCACAACTAGAAACTCCACAACCAGAACCTCCACAACTAGAGATTCCACGACTAGAAACTCCACAACTTGAAACTCCACAACTAGAAACTCCACAACCAGAAACTCCACAACTAGAAACTCCACAACTAGAAACTGCACAACTGGAAACTCCGCAACTAGAGACTCCACAACTAGAAACTCCACAACTAGAAACTCCACTACTACAAACTCCAGAAATAGAGACTCGGCAACTAGAAATTCCGTATCTAGAAACTCCACAACTAGATACTGCAAAACTAGAGACTTCACAACTAGAAACTCAACAACTAGAAACTCCACAACTAAAAACTCCACAACTGGAAACTCCACAACTTGAGACTTCGCAACTTGAAACTCCACAACTAGAAACTCCGCTGTTAAAAACTCTGCAACTAGAAACTCCGCAACTAGAAACTCCACAACTTGAAACTCCACAACTAGATACTCCACAACTGGAAACTCCACAACTAGATACTTCACAACTGGGAACTCCACAACTAGATACTCCATATCTGGAAACTCCACAACCAGAAACTCCACAACTAGAGACTCAACAACTCGAAACTCCACAACTAGAAACTCAACAATTAGAATCTCCACAACCCGACACTCCGCAATTCCACAACTGTAAACTCCACAACTAGAAACTCCACAACTAGATACTCCGCAACTAGAAACTCCACAACTAGAAACTTCACAACTAGAAACTCCGCAACTAGAAACTCCACAACTAGAAACTCTGCAACTAGAGACTCCACAACTAAAAACTCCACAACTAGAAATTCCACAACTACAAACTCCACAAATAGAGACTCGGCAACTAGAAATTCCATGTCTAGAAAGTCCACAAATAAAAACTCCACAACTGGAAACTCCACAACTAGAAACTCCACAACTAGAAACTCTACAACTAGAGACTCCGCTACTAGAAACTCCACAACCAGAGTACCTGCAACTAGAAACACCGCAGCTAGAAACTCCACAAATAGAAACTTCACAACTAGAAACTCCGCAACTAGAGACTCCACAACTAGACACTCCACAACTTGAAACTCCACAACTAGAAACTCCACAACCAGAAACTTCACAAGTAGAAACTCCACAACTAGAAACTCCACAACTAGAAACTCCGCAACTAGAGACTCCACAACTAGAAACTCCACAACTAGAAACTCCACAACTACAATCTCCACAAATAGAGACTCGGCAACTAGAAATTCCATATCTAGAAACTCCACAACTAAAAACTCCACAACTAGAAACTGCAAAACTAGAGACTTCACAACTAGAAACTCCACAACTGGAAACTTCACAACTAGACACTCCGCAACTAGCAACTCCACAACTAGAGACTCCACAACTTGAAACTCCACAACTTTAAACTCCACAACTTGAGACTCAACAACTAGAAACTCCACAACATGAAACTCCACAACTAGAAACTCCACAACCAGAAACTCCACAACCATAAACTCCACAACTAGAAACTCTTCAACTAGAGACTCCACAACTAGAAACTCCACAACTACAAACTCCACAACTACAAACTCCACAATTAGAGACTCGGCTACAAGAAATTTCATGTCTAGAAAGTCCACAACTAAAAACTCCACAACTGGAAACTCCACAACTTGAGACTCCACAACTAGAAACTCCACAACTAGAAACTCCACAACTAGAAACTCCACAAGTAGAAACTCCGCAACTGGAGACTCCACAACTAGAAACTCCACAACTTGAAACTCCAAAACTAGAAACTCCAAAACTAGAAACTCCACAACTTGAAACTCCACAACTAGAAACTCCACAACCAGAAACTTCACAAGTAGAAACTCCACAACTAGAAACTCCACAACTAGAAACTCCACAACTAGAGACTCCACAACTGGAAACTCCACAACTAGAAACTCCACAACTACAATCTCCACAAATAGAGACTCGGCAACTAGAAATTCCATATCTAGAAACTCCACAACTTGAAACTGCAAAACTAGAGACTTCACAACTAGAAACTCCACAACTAGAAACTCCACAACTGGAAACTCCACAACTAGACACTCCGCAACTAGCAACTCCACAACTAGAGACTCCACAACTTGAAATTCCACAACTTTAAACTCCACAACTTGAGACTCAACCACTAGAAACTCCACAACATGAAACTCCACAGCTAGAAACTCCACAACCAGAAACTCCACAACCATAAACTCCACAACTAGAAACTCCACAACTAGAAACTCTTCAACTAGAGACTCCACAACTAGAAACTCCACAACTACAAACTCCACAACTACAAACTCCCAAATTAGTGACTCGGCTACAAGAAATTTCATGTCTAGAAAGTCCACAACTAAAAACTCCACAACTGGAAACTCCACAACTTGAGACTCCACAACTAGAAACTCCACAACTAGAAACTCCACAACTAGAAACTCCGCAACTGGAGACTCCACAACTAGAAACTCCACAACTTGAAACTCCACAACCAGAAACTCCACAACTAAAAACTCTACAACTAGAGGCTCCTCAACTAGAGAATTCGCAACTAGAGACTCTGCACCTAGAAACTCCGCAGCTAGAAACTCCACAACTCGAAACTCCACAACTATAAACTCCACAACTAGAAACTCCACAACTTGAAACTCCACAACTCAAAGTTCCAGAACTTGAAACAACACAACTAGACACTCCACAACTTGAGACTCCGCAACTAGAAACTCCACAACTAGAAACTTCACAACTAGAAACTCCGCAACTAGAGACTCCACAACTAGAAACTCCACAACTTTAAACTCCACAACTAGAAACTCCACAACTAGAAACTCCACAACTAGAAACTCCGCAACTAGAGACTCCACAATTAGAAACTCCACAACTAGAAACTCCACAACTAATAACTCCACAAATAGAGACTCGGCAACTAGAAATTCCATATCTAGAAACTCCACAACTACAAACTCCACAAATAGAGACTCGGCAACTAGAAATTTCATATCTAGAAACTCCACAACTAGAAACTGCAAAACTAGAGACTTCACAACTAGAAACTCAACAACTAGAAACTCCACAACTAAAAACTCCACAACTGGAAACTCGACAACTTGAAACTCCACAACTAGATACTCCACAACTGGAAACTCCAAAACTAGATAATCAATATCTGGAAACTCCACAACTAGAAACTCCACAACTTGAAACTCCACAACTAGATACTCCACAACTAAAAACTCCAAAACTAGATAATCCATATCTGGAAACTCCACAACTAGAAACTCCAAAACTAGAGACTCAACAACTAGAAACTCCAACACTGGAAACTCCACAACTCAAAACTCCACAACTTGAAACTCCACAGCTAGAAACTCCACAACTTGAAACTCCACAACTAGAAACTCCACAACTAGAAACTGCAAAACTAGAGACTTCACAACTAGAAACTCAACAACTAGAGACTTCACAACCAGAAACTCCACAACTAGAAACTCCACAACTAGAAACTTCACAACTAGAAACTCCGCAACTAGAGACTCCACAACTAGAAACTCCACAACATGAAACTCCACAACTCAAAACTCCACAACTTGAAACTCCACAACTTGATACTCTGCACCTCGAAACTCCGCAGCTAAAAACTCCGCAACTAGAAACTCCACAACTCAAAACTCCACAACTAGAAACTCCACAACTTGAAACTCCACAACTCAAAACTCCACAACTTGAAACTCCACAACTAGAAACTCCACAACTTGAGACTCCGCAACTAGAAACTCCACAACATGAATCTCCACAACTAGAAACTCCAGAACTAGAAACTGCAAAACTAGACTTCACAACTAGAAACTCCACAACCAGAAACTCCACAACTAGAAACTACACAACTAGAAACTTCACAACTAGAAACTCCGCAACTAGAGACTCCACAACTAGAAACTCCAAAACTTGAAACTCCACAACTAGAAACTCCACAACCAGAAACTCCACAACTAAAAACTCCACAACTAGAAACTGCACAACTAGAAACTCCGCAACTAGAGACTCCACAACTAGAAACTCCACAACTAGAAACTCCACAACTACAAACTCCACAACTAGAGACTCGGCAACTAGAAATTCCATATCTAGAAACTCCACAACTAGAAACTGCAAAACTAGAGACTTCACAACTAGAAACTCAACAACTAGAAACTCCACAACTATAAACTCCACAACTGGAAACTCCACAACTTGAGACTCCGCAACTTGAAACTCCACAACTAGAAACTCCGCTGTTAAAAACTCCACAACTAGAAACTCCGCTGTTAAAAACTCCGCAACTAGAAACTCCACAACTTGAAACTCCACAACTAGATACTCCACAACTGGAAACTCCACAACTAGATACTTCACAACTGGGAACTCCACAACTAGATACTCCATATCTGGAAACTCCACAACTAGAAACTCCACAACTAGAGACTCAACAACTCGAAACTCCACAACTAGATATTCAACAACTAGAAATTCCAACACTTGAAACTCCACAACTCAAAACTCCACAACTAGAAACTCCACAACTTGAAACTCCACAACTAGAAGTTCCACAACTAGAAACTGCAAAACTAGAGACTTCACAACTAGAAACTCAACAACTAGAAACTCCACAACAAGAAACTCCACAACTAGAAACTCCACAACTAGAAACTTCACAACTGGAAACTCCGCAACTAGAGACTCCACAACTAGAAACTCCACAACTTGAAACTCCACAACTCAAAACTCCACAGCTTGAGACTCCACAACTTGAGACACTGCACCTAGAAACTCCGCACCTAGAAACTCCACAACTAGAAACTCCACAACTCAAAACTCCACAACTAGAAACTCCACAACTAGAAACTCCACAACTCAAAACTCCACAACTAGAAACTCCACAACTCAAAACTCCACAACTTGAACTCCAAAGCTAGAAACTCCACAACTTGAGACTCCGCAACTTGAAACTCCAAAACTGGAAACTCCAAAACTAGATAATCCATATCTGGAAACTCCACAACTAGAAACTCCACAACTTGAAACTCCACAACTAGATACTCCACAACTGGAAACTCCAAAACTAGATAATCCATATCTGGAAACTCCACAACTAGAAACTCCACAACTAGATATTCAACAACTAGAAATTCCAACACTTGAAACTCCACAACTCAAAACTCCACAACTAGAAACTCCACAACTTGAAACTCCACAACTAGAAGTTCCACAACTAGAAACTGCAAAACTAGAGACTTCACAACTAGAAACTCAACAACTAGAAACTCCACAACAAGAAACTCCACAACTAGAAACTCCACAACTAGAAACTTCACAACTGGAAACTCCGCAACTAGAGACTCCACAACTAGAAACTCCACAACTTGAAACTCCACAACTCAAAACTCCACAGCTTGAGACTCCACAACTTGAGACACTGCACCTAGAAACTCCGCACCTAGAAACTCCACAACTAGAAACTCCACAACTCAAAACTCCACAACTAGAAACTCCACAACTAGAAACTCCACAACTCAAAACTCCACAACTAGAAACTCCACAACTCAAAACTCCACAACTTGAACTCCAAAGCTAGAAACTCCACAACTTGAGACTCCGCAACTAGAAACTCCACAACTTGAAACTCCACAACTAGAAACTCCAGAACTAGAAACTGCAAAACTAGAGACTTCACAACTAGAAACTCCACAACCAGAACCTCCACAACTAGAGATTCCACGACTAGAAACTCCACAACTTGAAACTCCACAACTAGAAACTCCACAACCAGAAACTCCACAACTAGAAACTCCACAACTAGAAACTGCACAACTGGAAACTCCGCAACTAGAGACTCCACAACTAGAAACTCCACAACTAGAAACTCCACTACTACAAACTCCAGAAATAGAGACTCGGCAACTAGAAATTCCGTATCTAGAAACTCCACAACTAGATACTGCAAAACTAGAGACTTCACAACTAGAAACTCAACAACTAGAAACTCCACAACTAAAAACTCCACAACTGGAAACTCCACAACTTGAGACTTCGCAACTTGAAACTCCACAACTAGAAACTCCGCTGTTAAAAACTCTGCAACTAGAAACTCCGCAACTAGAAACTCCACAACTTGAAACTCCACAACTAGATACTCCCCAACTGGAAACTCCACAACTAGATACTTCACAACTGGGAACTCCACAACTAGATACTCCATATCTGGAAACTCCACAACCAGAAACTCCACAACTAGAGACTCAACAACTCGAAACTCCACAACTAGAAACTCAACAATTAGAATCTCCACAACCCGACACTCCGCAATTCCACAACTGTAAACTCCACAACTAGAAACTCCACAACTAGATACTCCGCAACTAGAAACTCCACAACTAGAAACTTCACAACTAGAAACTCCGCAACTAGAAACTCCACAACTAGAAACTCTGCAACTAGAGACTCCACAACTAAAAACTCCACAACTAGAAATTCCACAACTACAAACTCCACAAATAGAGACTCGGCAACTAGAAATTCCATGTCTAGAAAGTCCACAAATAAAAACTCCACAACTGGAAACTCCACAACTAGAAACTCCACAACTAGAAACTCTACAACTAGAGACTCCGCTACTAGAAACTCCACAACCAGAGTACCTGCAACTAGAAACACCGCAGCTAGAAACTCCACAAATAGAAACTTCACAACTAGAAACTCCGCAACTAGAGACTCCACAACTAGACACTCCACAACTTGAAACTCCACAACTAGAAACTCCACAACCAGAAACTTCACAAGTAGAAACTCCACAACTAGAAACTCCACAACTAGAAACTCCGCAACTAGAGACTCCACAACTAGAAACTCCACAACTAGAAACTCCACAACTACAATCTCCACAAATAGAGACTCGGCAACTAGAAATTCCATATCTAGAAACTCCACAACTAAAAACTCCACAACTAGAAACTGCAAAACTAGAGACTTCACAACTAGAAACTCCACAACTGGAAACTTCACAACTAGACACTCCGCAACTAGCAACTCCACAACTAGAGACTCCACAACTTGAAACTCCACAACTTTAAACTCCACAACTTGAGACTCAACAACTAGAAACTCCACAACATGAAACTCCACAACTAGAAACTCCACAACCAGAAACTCCACAACCATAAACTCCACAACTAGAAACTCTTCAACTAGAGACTCCACAACTAGAAACTCCACAACTACAAACTCCACAACTACAAACTCCACAATTAGAGACTCGGCTACAAGAAATTTCATGTCTAGAAAGTCCACAACTAAAAACTCCACAACTGGAAACTCCACAACTTGAGACTCCACAACTAGAAACTCCACAACTAGAAACTCCACAACTAGAAACTCCACAAGTAGAAACTCCGCAACTGGAGACTCCACAACTAGAAACTCCACAACTTGAAACTCCAAAACTAGAAACTCCAAAACTAGAAACTCCACAACTTGAAACTCCACAACTAGAAACTCCACAACCAGAAACTTCACAAGTAGAAACTCCACAACTAGAAACTCCACAACTAGAAACTCCACAACTAGAGACTCCACAACTGGAAACTCCACAACTAGAAACTCCACAACTACAATCTCCACAAATAGAGACTCGGCAACTAGAAATTCCATATCTAGAAACTCCACAACTTGAAACTGCAAAACTAGAGACTTCACAACTAGAAACTCCACAACTAGAAACTCCACAACTGGAAACTCCACAACTAGACACTCCGCAACTAGCAACTCCACAACTAGAGACTCCACAACTTGAAATTCCACAACTTTAAACTCCACAACTTGAGACTCAACCACTAGAAACTCCACAACATGAAACTCCACAGCTAGAAACTCCACAACCAGAAACTCCACAACCATAAACTCCACAACTAGAAACTCCACAACTAGAAACTCTTCAACTAGAGACTCCACAACTAGAAACTCCACAACTACAAACTCCACAACTACAAACTCCCAAATTAGTGACTCGGCTACAAGAAATTTCATGTCTAGAAAGTCCACAACTAAAAACTCCACAACTGGAAACTCCACAACTTGAGACTCCACAACTAGAAACTCCACAACTAGAAACTCCACAACTAGAAACTCCGCAACTGGAGACTCCACAACTAGAAACTCCACAACTTGAAACTCCACAACCAGAAACTCCACAACTAAAAACTCTACAACTAGAGGCTCCTCAACTAGAGAATTCGCAACTAGAGACTCTGCACCTAGAAACTCCGCAGCTAGAAACTCCACAACTCGAAACTCCACAACTATAAACTCCACAACTAGAAACTCCACAACTTGAAACTCCACAACTCAAAGTTCCAGAACTTGAAACAACACAACTAGACACTCCACAACTTGAGACTCCGCAACTAGAAACTCCACAACTAGAAACTTCACAACTAGAAACTCCGCAACTAGAGACTCCACAACTAGAAACTCCACAACTTTAAACTCCACAACTAGAAACTCCACAACTAGAAACTCCACAACTAGAAACTCCGCAACTAGAGACTCCACAATTAGAAACTCCACAACTAGAAACTCCACAACTAATAACTCCACAAATAGAGACTCGGCAACTAGAAATTCCATATCTAGAAACTCCACAACTACAAACTCCACAAATAGAGACTCGGCAACTAGAAATTTCATATCTAGAAACTCCACAACTAGAAACTGCAAAACTAGAGACTTCACAACTAGAAACTCAACAACTAGAAACTCCACAACTAAAAACTCCACAACTGGAAACTCGACAACTTGAAACTCCACAACTAGATACTCCACAACTGGAAACTCCAAAACTAGATAATCAATATCTGGAAACTCCACAACTAGAAACTCCACAACTTGAAACTCCACAACTAGATACTCAACAACTAAAAACTCCAAAACTAGATAATCCATATCTGGAAACTCCACAACTAGAAACTCCAAAACTAGAGACTCAACAACTAGAAACTCCAACACTGGAAACTCCACAACTCAAAACTCCACAACTTGAAACTCCACAGCTAGAAACTCCACAACTTGAAACTCCACAACTAGAAACTCCACAACTAGAAACTGCAAAACTAGAGACTTCACAACTAGAAACTCAACAACTAGAGACTTCACAACCAGAAACTCCACAACTAGAAACTCCACAACTAGAAACTTCACAACTAGAAACTCCGCAACTAGAGACTCCACAACTAGAAACTCCACAACATGAAACTCCACAACTCAAAACTCCACAACTTGAAACTCCACAACTTGATACTCTGCACCTCGAAACTCCGCAGCTAAAAACTCCGCAACTAGAAACTCCACAACTCAAAACTCCACAACTAGAAACTCCACAACTTGAAACTCCACAACTCAAAACTCCACAACTTGAAACTCCACAACTAGAAACTCCACAACTTGAGACTCCGCAACTAGAAACTCCACAACATGAATCTCCACAACTAGAAACTCCAGAACTAGAAACTGCAAAACTAGACTTCACAACTAGAAACTCCACAACCAGAAACTCCACAACTAGAAACTACACAACTAGAAACTTCACAACTAGAAACTCCGCAACTAGAGACTCCACAACTAGAAACTCCAAAACTTGAAACTCCACAACTAGAAACTCCACAACCAGAAACTCCACAACTAAAAACTCCACAACTAGAAACTGCACAACTAGAAACTCCGCAACTAGAGACTCCACAACTAGAAACTCCACAACTAGAAACTCCACAACTACAAACTCCACAACTGGAAACTCCACAACTTGAGACTCCGCAACTTGAAACTCCACAACTAGAAACTCCGCTGTTAAAAACTCCACAACTAGAAACTCCGCTGTTAAAAACTCCGCAACTAGAAACTCCACAACTTGAAACTCCACAACTAGATACTCCACAACTGGAAACTCCACAACTAGAAACTTCACAACTGGAAACTCCGCAACTAGAGACTCCACAACTAGAAACTCCACAACTTGAAACTCCACAACTCAAAACTCCACAGCTTGAGACTCCACAACTTGAGACACTGCACCTAGAAACTCCGCACCTAGAAACTCCACAACTAGAAACTCCACAACTCAAAACTCCACAACTAGAAACTCCACAACTAGAAACTCCACAACTCAAAACTCCACAACTAGAAACTCCACAACTCAAAACTCCACAACTTGAACTCCAAAGCTAGAAACTCCACAACTTGAGACTCCGCAACTAGAAACTCCACAACTTGAAACTCCACAACTAGAAACTCCAGAACTAGAAACTGCAATAGAATATACTTTTACAGCGCAAACATAAAACGATCCACAAAGAAAGCGACGACACACACCAGCGCTGACCACCCTCTTTATCCGCCTGCATGAGGCAAAGGTCGTTAGCCCTCAGAAAGGACACCGCACGTCGGACACAACGATCTGAATGCCGGGGTGGGCCTTTTGGCACCGACTTTTCTAAACTTACTACGCCCTCAAGTAGGCATTGATCGCGGGAATCTTGCTTCGCTTTAGACGCGATGTTTCTATTCATTGCAATCAGATCATGCGCAGGAACATGCGAAGGTATACAGAATTTTGGGCCTTTCGCCAGCAATTGTTCTACGTCATCAGGCAGGTTAGCATTTCCAATCACCTTCACCTTTTTCTTTACAACCGGGGCAGATTTTTCACCAGAGCGGCACAAAATTCTCACCATACTGTTCCAATTTGCTTCCGTTAGTTGAGCCGCTAGTCGAACACAAGAGCGGAACTTCTTCAGAGCCAGCCAAACAGGATCAGTTGAATGACAAAGCACCCAAATCCAGTCCCTGAATAGTCGCACTTGCCGCCATAATTCTGAACGTAATAATTTGCATAGCCTCTTGACATGGGACCATGACGGGGTCACAGGGCCGAAAAACGCTCTCACATCTGTCGGCACAAGCCCCTTACGCAGGCAGAATCCATACAGTCTAGATCGGCACGTCGAAAGTACGATGTGGCTGAGGAGTGCATCGACGACAGCAGAGGAAGAAACACAAGTAGAGGACACACAGAAAGAGGGACCCACTGTACTAGAAAGGAACTTAAGTAAAACTTCTTTTGGGCCTAGTTGGTTCATAGCCATAGAATATACTTTTACAGCGCAAACATAAAACGATCCACAAAGAAAGCGACGACACACACCAGCGCTGACCACCCTCTTTATCCGCCTGCATGAGGCAAACTCCACAACTAGATACTTCACAACTGGGAACTCCACAACTAGATACTCCATATCTAGAAACTGCAAAACTAGAGACTTCACAACTAGAAACTCCACAACCAGAAACTCCACAACTAGAGACTCCACAACTAGAAACTCCACAACTTGAAACTCCACAACTAGAAACTCCACAACCAGAAACTCCACAACTAGAAACTCCACAACTAGAAACTGCACAACTGGAAACTCCGCAACTAGAGACTCCACAACTAGAAACTCCACAACTAGAAACTCCACTACTACAAACTCCAGAAATAGAGACTCGGCAACTAGAAATTCCGTATCTAGAAACTCCACAACTAGATACTGCAAAACTAGAGACTTCACAACTAGAAACTCAACAACTAGAAACTCCACAACTAAAAACTCCACAACTGGAAACTCCACAACTTGAGACTTCGCAACTTGAAACTCCACAACTAGAAACTCCGCTGTTAAAAACTCTGCAACTAGAAACTCCGCAACTAGAAACTCCACAACTTGAAACTCCACAACTAGATACTCCACAACTTGAAACTCCACAACTAGATACTTCACAACTGGGAACTCCACAACTAGATACTCCATATCTGGAAACTCCACAACCAGAAACTCCACAACTAGAGACTCAACAACTCGAAACTCCACAACTAGAAACTCAACAATTAGAATCTCCACAACCCGACACTCCGCAATTCCACAACTGTAAACTCCACAACTAGAAACTCCACAACTAGATACTCCGCAACTAGAAACTCCACAACTAGAAACTTCACAACTAGAAACTCCGCAACTAGAAACTCCACAACTAGAAACTCTGCAACTAGAGACTCCACAACTGAAAACTCCACAACTAGAAATTCCACAACTACAAACTCCACAAATAGAGACTCGGCAACTAGAAATTCCATGTCTAGAAAGTCCACAAATAAAAACTCCACAACTGGAAACTCCACAACTAGAAACTCCACAACTAGAAACTCTACAACTAGAGACTCCGCTACTAGAAACTCCACAACCAGAGTACCTGCAACTAGAAACACCGCAGCTAGAAACTCCACAAATAGAAACTTCACAACTAGAAACTCCGCAACTAGAGACTCCACAACTAGACACTCCACAACTTGAAACTCCACAACTATAAACTCCACAACCAGAAACTTCACAAGTAGAAACTCCACAACTAGAAACTCCACAACTAGAAACTCCGCAACTAGAGACTCCACAACTAGAAACTCCACAACTAGAAACTCCACAACTAAAAACTCTACAACTAGAGACTCCTCAACTAGAGAATTCGCAACTAGAAACTCCAAAAGTAGAGACTCTGCACCTAGAAACTCCGCAGCTAGAAACTCCACAACTAGAAACTCCACAACTCGAAACTCCACAACTAGAAACTCCACAACTTGAAACTCCACAACTCAAAACTCCACAACTTGAAACTCCACAACTAGAAACTCCACAACTTGAGAATCTGCCACTAGAAACTCCACAACTTGAAAATCCACAACTAGAAACTCCACAACCAGAAACTCCACAAATAGAAACTCCACAACTAGAAACTCCACAACTAGAAACTACGCAACTAGAGACTCCACAACTTGAAACTCCACAACTTGAAACTCCACAACTAGAAACTCCACAACTAGAAACTCCACAACTACAAACTCCACAACTACAAACTCCACAAATAGAGACTCGGCAACTAGAAATTCCATATCTAGAAACTCCACAACTAGAAACTGCAAACCTAGAGACTTCACAACTAGAAACTCAACAACAATAAACTCCACAACTAAAAACTCACAACTGGAAACTCCACAACTTGAGACTCCGCAACTTGAAACTCCACAACTAGAAACTCCGCTGTTAAAAATTCCGCAACTAGAAACTCCGCAACTAGAAACTCCACAACCCTAAACTCCACAACTAGATACTCCACAACTGGAAACTCCACAACAAGATACTTCACAACTGGGAACTCCACAACTAGATACTCCATATCTGGAAACTCCACAACTAGAAACTCCACAGCTAGAGACTCAACAACTCGAAACTCCACAACTAGAAACTCAACAATTAGGAACTCCACAACCAGACACTCCGCAGTTCCACAACTTGAAACTCCACAACTGGAAACTCCACAACTAGATACTCCGCAACTAGAAACTCCACAACTAGAGACTCCACAACTTGAAACTCCACAACTAGAAACTCCACAACAAGAAACTCTGCAACTAGAAACTCAACAACTAGAAACTCCACAACTAAAAACTCAACAACTAGAAACGCCACAGCTTGAGACTCCGCAACTTGAAACTCCACAACTAGAAACTCCGCAACTAGAAACTCCACAACTAGGGACTCCGCAACTAGAAACTCCGCAACGAGAAACTCCACAACTGGAAACTCCACTACTAGATACTCCACAACTGGAAACTCGACAACTAGAAACTCCACATCTAGAGACTCCACAACTTCAAACTCCACAATTAGAGACTCTGCAACTAGAAACTCCACAACTAGAGACTCCGCAACTCCACAACTAGAAACTCTACAACTGGAAAATCCAATCTAGATACTCCACAACTAGAAAATCCACAACTAGAAACTCCACAACTTGAAACTCCACAAGCTTAAACTGCACAACTTGAGACTCCACAACTAGAAATTCCACAACTAGAAACTCCACAACTAGAAACTACCCAACTAGAAAATCGCAACCAGAGACTCCACAACTAGAAACTCCACAACTTGAAACTCCAGAACTAGAAACTCCACAACCAGAAACTTCACAACTAGAAACTCCACAACTAGAAACTCCACAACTAGAAACTCCGCAACTAGAGACTCCACAACTAGAAACTCCACAACTAGAAACTCCACAACTACAAACTCCACAAATAGAGACTCGGCAACTGGAAATTCCATATCTAGAAACTCCACAACAAAAAACTCCACATCTAGAAACTGCAAAACTAGAGACTTCACAACTAGAAACTCCACAACTGGAAACTCCACAATTAGATACTCCGCAACTAGAAACTCCACAACTAGAGACTCCACAACTTGAAACTCGACAACTTTAAACTCCACAACTTGAGACTCCACAACTAGAAACTCCACAACATGAAACTCCACAACTAGAAACTCCAAAACCAGAAACTCCACAACCATAAACTCCGCAACTAGAAACTCCACAACTAGAAACTCTGCAACTAGAGACTCCACAAATAGAAACTCCACAACTAGAAACTCCAAGACTACAAACTCCACAAATAGAGACTCGGCTACAAGAAATTTCATGTCTAGAAAGTCCACAACTAAAAACTCCACAACTGGAAACTCCACAACTTGAGACTCCACAACTTGAGACGCCGCAACTAGAAACTCCACAACTTGAAACTTCACAACTAGAAACTCCACAACTAAAAACTCTACAACTAGAGACTTCTCAACTAGAGAATTCGCAACTAGAAACTTCAAAAGTAGAGACTCTGCACCTAAAAACTCCGCAGCTAGAAACTCCACAACTAGAAACTCCACAACTCGAAACTCCAAAACTAGAAACTCCACAACTTGAAACTCCACAACTCAAAACTCCACAACTTGAAACTCCACAACTAGAAACTCCACAACTAGAAACTGCAAAACTAGAGACTTCACAACTAGAAACTCAACAACTAGAGACTTCACAACCAGAAACTCCACAACTAGAAACTCCACAACTAGAAACTTCACAACTAGAAACTCCGCAACTAGAGACTCCACAACTAGAAACTCCACAACATGAAACTCCACAACTCAAAACTCCACAACTTGAAACTCCACAACTTGATACTCTGCACCTCGAAACTCCGCAGCTAAAAACTCCGCAACTAGAAACTCCACAACTCAAAACTCCACAACTAGAAACTCCACAACTTGAAACTCCACAACTCAAAACTCCACAACTTGAAACTCCACAACTAGAAACTCCACAACTTGAGACTCCGCAACTAGAAACTCCACAACATGAATCTCCACAACTAGAAACTCCAGAACTAGAAACTGCAAAACTAGACTTCACAACTAGAAACTCCACAACCAGAAACTCCACAACTAGAAACTACACAACTAGAAACTTCACAACTAGAAACTCCGCAACTAGAGACTCCACAACTAGAAACTCCAAAACTTGAAACTCCACAACTAGAAACTCCACAACCAGAAACTCCACAACTAAAAACTCCACAACTAGAAACTGCACAACTAGAAACTCCGCAACTAGAGACTCCACAACTAGAAACTCCACAACTAGAAACTCCACAACTACAAACTCCACAACTAGAGACTCGGCAACTAGAAATTCCATATCTAGAAACTCCACAACTAGAAACTGCAAAACTAGAGACTTCACAACTAGAAACTCAACAACTAGAAACTCCACAACTATAAACTCCACAACTGGAAACTCCACAACTTGAGACTCCGCAACTTGAAACTCCACAACTAGAAACTCCGCTGTTAAAAACTCCACAACTAGAAACTCCGCTGTTAAAAACTCCGCAACTAGAAACTCCACAACTTGAAACTCCACAACTAGATACTCCACAACTGGAAACTCCACAACTAGATACTTCACAACTGGGAACTCCACAACTAGATACTCCATATCTGGAAACTCCACAACTAGAAACTCCACAACTAGAGACTCAACAACTCGAAACTCCACAACTAGATATTCAACAACTAGAAATTCCAACACTTGAAACTCCACAACTCAAAACTCCACAACTAGAAACTCCACAACTTGAAACTCCACAACTAGAAGTTCCACAACTAGAAACTGCAAAACTAGAGACTTCACAACTAGAAACTCAACAACTAGAAACTCCACAACAAGAAACTCCACAACTAGAAACTCCACAACTAGAAACTTCACAACTGGAAACTCCGCAACTAGAGACTCCACAACTAGAAACTCCACAACTTGAAACTCCACAACTCAAAACTCCACAGCTTGAGACTCCACAACTTGAGACACTGCACCTAGAAACTCCGCACCTAGAAACTCCACAACTAGAAACTCCACAACTCAAAACTCCACAACTAGAAACTCCACAACTAGAAACTCCACAACTCAAAACTCCACAACTAGAAACTCCACAACTCAAAACTCCACAACTTGAACTCCAAAGCTAGAAACTCCACAACTTGAGACTCCGCAACTTGAAACTCCAAAACTGGAAACTCCAAAACTAGATAATCCATATCTGGAAACTCCACAACTAGAAACTCCACAACTTGAAACTCCACAACTAGATACTCCACAACTGGAAACTCCAAAACTAGATAATCCATATCTGGAAACTCCACAACTAGAAACTCCACAACTAGATATTCAACAACTAGAAATTCCAACACTTGAAACTCCACAACTCAAAACTCCACAACTAGAAACTCCACAACTTGAAACTCCACAACTAGAAGTTCCACAACTAGAAACTGCAAAACTAGAGACTTCACAACTAGAAACTCAACAACTAGAAACTCCACAACAAGAAACTCCACAACTAGAAACTCCACAACTAGAAACTTCACAACTGGAAACTCCGCAACTAGAGACTCCACAACTAGAAACTCCACAACTTGAAACTCCACAACTCAAAACTCCACAGCTTGAGACTCCACAACTTGAGACACTGCACCTAGAAACTCCGCACCTAGAAACTCCACAACTAGAAACTCCACAACTCAAAACTCCACAACTAGAAACTCCACAACTAGAAACTCCACAACTCAAAACTCCACAACTAGAAACTCCACAACTCAAAACTCCACAACTTGAACTCCAAAGCTAGAAACTCCACAACTTGAGACTCCGCAACTAGAAACTCCACAACTTGAAACTCCACAACTAGAAACTCCAGAACTAGAAACTGCAAAACTAGAGACTTCACAACTAGAAACTCCACAACCAGAACCTCCACAACTAGAGATTCCACGACTAGAAACTCCACAACTTGAAACTCCACAACTAGAAACTCCACAACCAGAAACTCCACAACTAGAAACTCCACAACTAGAAACTGCACAACTGGAAACTCCGCAACTAGAGACTCCACAACTAGAAACTCCACAACTAGAAACTCCACTACTACAAACTCCAGAAATAGAGACTCGGCAACTAGAAATTCCGTATCTAGAAACTCCACAACTAGATACTGCAAAACTAGAGACTTCACAACTAGAAACTCAACAACTAGAAACTCCACAACTAAAAACTCCACAACTGGAAACTCCACAACTTGAGACTTCGCAACTTGAAACTCCACAACTAGAAACTCCGCTGTTAAAAACTCTGCAACTAGAAACTCCGCAACTAGAAACTCCACAACTTGAAACTCCACAACTAGATACTCCCCAACTGGAAACTCCACAACTAGATACTTCACAACTGGGAACTCCACAACTAGATACTCCATATCTGGAAACTCCACAACCAGAAACTCCACAACTAGAGACTCAACAACTCGAAACTCCACAACTAGAAACTCAACAATTAGAATCTCCACAACCCGACACTCCGCAATTCCACAACTGTAAACTCCACAACTAGAAACTCCACAACTAGATACTCCGCAACTAGAAACTCCACAACTAGAAACTTCACAACTAGAAACTCCGCAACTAGAAACTCCACAACTAGAAACTCTGCAACTAGAGACTCCACAACTAAAAACTCCACAACTAGAAATTCCACAACTACAAACTCCACAAATAGAGACTCGGCAACTAGAAATTCCATGTCTAGAAAGTCCACAAATAAAAACTCCACAACTGGAAACTCCACAACTAGAAACTCCACAACTAGAAACTCTACAACTAGAGACTCCGCTACTAGAAACTCCACAACCAGAGTACCTGCAACTAGAAACACCGCAGCTAGAAACTCCACAAATAGAAACTTCACAACTAGAAACTCCGCAACTAGAGACTCCACAACTAGACACTCCACAACTTGAAACTCCACAACTAGAAACTCCACAACCAGAAACTTCACAAGTAGAAACTCCACAACTAGAAACTCCACAACTAGAAACTCCGCAACTAGAGACTCCACAACTAGAAACTCCACAACTAGAAACTCCACAACTACAATCTCCACAAATAGAGACTCGGCAACTAGAAATTCCATATCTAGAAACTCCACAACTAAAAACTCCACAACTAGAAACTGCAAAACTAGAGACTTCACAACTAGAAACTCCACAACTGGAAACTTCACAACTAGACACTCCGCAACTAGCAACTCCACAACTAGAGACTCCACAACTTGAAACTCCACAACTTTAAACTCCACAACTTGAGACTCAACAACTAGAAACTCCACAACATGAAACTCCACAACTAGAAACTCCACAACCAGAAACTCCACAACCATAAACTCCACAACTAGAAACTCTTCAACTAGAGACTCCACAACTAGAAACTCCACAACTACAAACTCCACAACTACAAACTCCACAATTAGAGACTCGGCTACAAGAAATTTCATGTCTAGAAAGTCCACAACTAAAAACTCCACAACTGGAAACTCCACAACTTGAGACTCCACAACTAGAAACTCCACAACTAGAAACTCCACAACTAGAAACTCCACAAGTAGAAACTCCGCAACTGGAGACTCCACAACTAGAAACTCCACAACTTGAAACTCCAAAACTAGAAACTCCAAAACTAGAAACTCCACAACTTGAAACTCCACAACTAGAAACTCCACAACCAGAAACTTCACAAGTAGAAACTCCACAACTAGAAACTCCACAACTAGAAACTCCACAACTAGAGACTCCACAACTGGAAACTCCACAACTAGAAACTCCACAACTACAATCTCCACAAATAGAGACTCGGCAACTAGAAATTCCATATCTAGAAACTCCACAACTTGAAACTGCAAAACTAGAGACTTCACAACTAGAAACTCCACAACTAGAAACTCCACAACTGGAAACTCCACAACTAGACACTCCGCAACTAGCAACTCCACAACTAGAGACTCCACAACTTGAAATTCCACAACTTTAAACTCCACAACTTGAGACTCAACCACTAGAAACTCCACAACATGAAACTCCACAGCTAGAAACTCCACAACCAGAAACTCCACAACCATAAACTCCACAACTAGAAACTCCACAACTAGAAACTCTTCAACTAGAGACTCCACAACTAGAAACTCCACAACTACAAACTCCACAACTACAAACTCCCAAATTAGTGACTCGGCTACAAGAAATTTCATGTCTAGAAAGTCCACAACTAAAAACTCCACAACTGGAAACTCCACAACTTGAGACTCCACAACTAGAAACTCCACAACTAGAAACTCCACAACTAGAAACTCCGCAACTGGAGACTCCACAACTAGAAACTACACAACTTGAAACTCCACAACCAGAAACTCCACAACTAAAAACTCTACAACTAGAGGCTCCTCAACTAGAGAATTCGCAACTAGAGACTCTGCACCTAGAAACTCCGCAGCTAGAAACTCCACAACTCGAAACTCCACAACTATAAACTCCACAACTAGAAACTCCACAACTTGAAACTCCACAACTCAAAGTTCCAGAACTTGAAACAACACAACTAGACACTCCACAACTTGAGACTCCGCAACTAGAAACTCCACAACTAGAAACTTCACAACTAGAAACTCCGCAACTAGAGACTCCACAACTAGAAACTCCACAACTTTAAACTCCACAACTAGAAACTCCACAACTAGAAACTCCACAACTAGAAACTCCGCAACTAGAGACTCCACAATTAGAAACTCCACAACTAGAAACTCCACAACTAATAACTCCACAAATAGAGACTCGGCAACTAGAAATTCCATATCTAGAAACTCCACAACTACAAACTCCACAAATAGAGACTCGGCAACTAGAAATTTCATATCTAGAAACTCCACAACTAGAAACTGCAAAACTAGAGACTTCACAACTAGAAACTCAACAACTAGAAACTCCACAACTAAAAACTCCACAACTGGAAACTCGACAACTTGAAACTCCACAACTAGATACTCCACAACTGGAAACTCCAAAACTAGATAATCAATATCTGGAAACTCCACAACTAGAAACTCCACAACTTGAAACTCCACAACTAGATACTCCACAACTAAAAACTCCAAAACTAGATAATCCATATCTGGAAACTCCACAACTAGAAACTCCAAAACTAGAGACTCAACAACTAGAAACTCCAACACTGGAAACTCCACAACTCAAAACTCCACAACTTGAAACTCCACAGCTAGAAACTCCACAACTTGAAACTCCACAACTAGAAACTCCACAACTAGAAACTGCAAAACTAGAGACTTCACAACTAGAAACTCAACAACTAGAGACTTCACAACCAGAAACTCCACAACTAGAAACTCCACAACTAGAAACTTCACAACTAGAAACTCCGCAACTAGAGACTCCACAACTAGAAACTCCACAACATGAAACTCCACAACTCAAAACTCCACAACTTGAAACTCCACAACTTGATACTCTGCACCTCGAAACTCCGCAGCTAAAAACTCCGCAACTAGAAACTCCACAACTCAAAACTCCACAACTAGAAACTCCACAACTTGAAACTCCACAACTCAAAACTCCACAACTTGAAACTCCACAACTAGAAACTCCACAACTTGAGACTCCGCAACTAGAAACTCCACAACATGAATCTCCACAACTAGAAACTCCAGAACTAGAAACTGCAAAACTAGACTTCACAACTAGAAACTCCACAACCAGAAACTCCACAACTAGAAACTACACAACTAGAAACTTCACAACTAGAAACTCCGCAACTAGAGACTCCACAACTAGAAACTCCAAAACTTGAAACTCCACAACTAGAAACTCCACAACCAGAAACTCCACAACTAAAAACTCCACAACTAGAAACTGCACAACTAGAAACTCCGCAACTAGAGACTCCACAACTAGAAACTCCACAACTAGAAACTCCACAACTACAAACTCCACAACTAGAGACTCGGCAACTAGAAATTCCATATCTAGAAACTCCACAACTAGAAACTGCAAAACTAGAGACTTCACAACTAGAAACTCAACAACTAGAAACTCCACAACTATAAACTCCACAACTGGAAACTCCACAACTTGAGACTCCGCAACTTGAAACTCCACAACTAGAAACTCCGCTGTTAAAAACTCCACAACTAGAAACTCCGCTGTTAAAAACTCCGCAACTAGAAACTCCACAACTTGAAACTCCACAACTAGATACTCCACAACTGGAAACTCCACAACTAGAAACTTCACAACTGGAAACTCCGCAACTAGAGACTCCACAACTAGAAACTCCACAACTTGAAACTCCACAACTCAAAACTCCACAGCTTGAGACTCCACAACTTGAGACACTGCACCTAGAAACTCCGCACCTAGAAACTCCACAACTAGAAACTCCACAACTCAAAACTCCACAACTAGAAACTCCACAACTAGAAACTCCACAACTCAAAACTCCACAACTAGAAACTCCACAACTCAAAACTCCACAACTTGAACTCCAAAGCTAGAAACTCCACAACTTGAGACTCCGCAACTAGAAACTCCACAACTTGAAACTCCACAACTAGAAACTCCAGAACTAGAAACTGCAAAACTAGAGACTTCACAACTAGAAACTCCACAACCAGAAACTCCACAACTAGAGACTCCACAACTAGAAACTCCACAACTTGAAACTCCACAACTAGAAACTCCACAACCAGAAACTCCACAACTAGAAACTCCACAACTAGAAACTGCACAACTGGAAACTCCGCAACTAGAGACTCCACAACTAGAAACTCCACAACTAGAAACTCCACTACTACAAACTCCAGAAATAGAGACTCGGCAACTAGAAATTCCGTATCTAGAAACTCCACAACTAGATACTGCAAAACTAGAGACTTCACAACTAGAAACTCAACAACTAGAAACTCCACAACTAAAAACTCCACAACTGGAAACTCCACAACTTGAGACTTCGCAACTTGAAACTCCACAACTAGAAACTCCGCTGTTAAAAACTCTGCAACTAGAAACTCCGCAACTAGAAACTCCACAACTTGAAACTCCACAACTAGATACTCCACAACTTGAAACTCCACAACTAGATACTTCACAACTGGGAACTCCACAACTAGATACTCCATATCTGGAAACTCCACAACCAGAAACTCCACAACTAGAGACTCAACAACTCGAAACTCCACAACTAGAAACTCAACAATTAGAATCTCCACAACCCGACACTCCGCAATTCCACAACTGTAAACTCCACAACTAGAAACTCCACAACTAGATACTCCGCAACTAGAAACTCCACAACTAGAAACTTCACAACTAGAAACTCCGCAACTAGAAACTCCACAACTAGAAACTCTGCAACTAGAGACTCCACAACTGAAAACTCCACAACTAGAAATTCCACAACTACAAACTCCACAAATAGAGACTCGGCAACTAGAAATTCCATGTCTAGAAAGTCCACAAATAAAAACTCCACAACTGGAAACTCCACAACTAGAAACTCCACAACTAGAAACTCTACAACTAGAGACTCCGCTACTAGAAACTCCACAACCAGAGTACCTGCAACTAGAAACACCGCAGCTAGAAACTCCACAAATAGAAACTTCACAACTAGAAACTCCGCAACTAGAGACTCCACAACTAGACACTCCACAACTTGAAACTCCACAACTAGAAACTCCACAACCAGAAACTTCACAAGTAGAAACTCCACAACTAGAAACTCCACAACTAGAAACTCCGCAACTAGAGACTCCACAACTAGAAACTCCACAACTAGAAACTCCACAACTAAAAACTCTACAACTAGAGACTCCTCAACTAGAGAATTCGCAACTAGAAACTCCAAAAGTAGAGACTCTGCACCTAGAAACTCCGCAGCTAGAAACTCCACAACTAGAAACTCCACAACTCGAAACTCCACAACTAGAAACTCCACAACTTGAAACTCCACAACTCAAAACTCCACAACTTGAAACTCCACAACTAGAAACTCCACAACTTGAGAATCTGCCACTAGAAACTCCACAACTTGAAAATCCACAACTAGAAACTCCACAACCAGAAACTCCACAAATAGAAACTCCACAACTAGAAACTCCACAACTAGAAACTACGCAACTAGAGACTCCACAACTTGAAACTCCACAACTTGAAACTCCACAACTAGAAACTCCACAACTAGAAACTCCACAACTACAAACTCCACAACTACAAACTCCACAAATAGAGACTCGGCAACTAGAAATTCCATATCTAGAAACTCCACAACTAGAAACTGCAAACCTAGAGACTTCACAACTAGAAACTCAACAACAATAAACTCCACAACTAAAAACTCACAACTGGAAACTCCACAACTTGAGACTCCGCAACTTGAAACTCCACAACTAGAAACTCCGCTGTTAAAAATTCCGCAACTAGAAACTCCGCAACTAGAAACTCCACAACCCTAAACTCCACAACTAGATACTCCACAACTGGAAACTCCACAACAAGATACTTCACAACTGGGAACTCCACAACTAGATACTCCATATCTGGAAACTCCACAACTAGAAACTCCACAGCTAGAGACTCAACAACTCGAAACTCCACAACTAGAAACTCAACAATTAGGAACTCCACAACCAGACACTCCGCAGTTCCACAACTTGAAACTCCACAACTGGAAACTCCACAACTAGATACTCCGCAACTAGAAACTCCACAACTAGAGACTCCACAACTTGAAACTCCACAACTAGAAACTCCACAACAAGAAACTCTGCAACTAGAAACTCAACAACTAGAAACTCCACAACTAAAAACTCAACAACTAGAAACGCCACAGCTTGAGACTCCGCAACTTGAAACTCCACAACTAGAAACTCCGCAACTAGAAACTCCACAACTAGGGACTCCGCAACTAG
The DNA here is from genome assembly GCF_043290135.1 of Rhipicephalus microplus. Lineage (NCBI taxonomy): Eukaryota > Metazoa > Arthropoda > Arachnida > Ixodida > Ixodidae > Rhipicephalus > Rhipicephalus microplus. The sequence goes on from NW_027464650.1 coordinate 663,047, forward strand.
AAACTCCGCAACGAGAAACTCCACAACTGGAAACTCCACTACTAGATACTCCACAACTGGAAACTCGACAACTAGAAACTCCACATCTAGAGACTCCACAACTTCAAACTCCACAATTAGAGACTCTGCAACTAGAAACTCCACAACTAGAGACTCCGCAACTCCACAACTAGAAACTCTACAACTGGAAAATCCAATCTAGATACTCCACAACTAGAAAATCCACAACTAGAAACTCCACAACTTGAAACTCCACAAGCTTAAACTGCACAACTTGAGACTCCACAACTAGAAATTCCACAACTAGAAACTCCACAACTAGAAACTACCCAACTAGAAAATCGCAACCAGAGACTCCACAACTAGAAACTCCACAACTTGAAACTCCAGAACTAGAAACTCCACAACCAGAAACTTCACAACTAGAAACTCCACAACTAGAAACTCCACAACTAGAAACTCCGCAACTAGAGACTCCACAACTAGAAACTCCACAACTAGAAACTCCACAACTACAAACTCCACAAATAGAGACTCGGCAACTGGAAATTCCATATCTAGAAACTCCACAACAAAAAACTCCACATCTAGAAACTGCAAAACTAGAGACTTCACAACTAGAAACTCCACAACTGGAAACTCCACAATTAGATACTCCGCAACTAGAAACTCCACAACTAGAGACTCCACAACTTGAAACTCGACAACTTTAAACTCCACAACTTGAGACTCCACAACTAGAAACTCCACAACATGAAACTCCACAACTAGAAACTCCAAAACCAGAAACTCCACAACCATAAACTCCGCAACTAGAAACTCCACAACTAGAAACTCTGCAACTAGAGACTCCACAAATAGAAACTCCACAACTAGAAACTCCAAGACTACAAACTCCACAAATAGAGACTCGGCTACAAGAAATTTCATGTCTAGAAAGTCCACAACTAAAAACTCCACAACTGGAAACTCCACAACTTGAGACTCCACAACTTGAGACGCCGCAACTAGAAACTCCACAACTTGAAACTTCACAACTAGAAACTCCACAACTAAAAACTCTACAACTAGAGACTTCTCAACTAGAGAATTCGCAACTAGAAACTTCAAAAGTAGAGACTCTGCACCTAAAAACTCCGCAGCTAGAAACTCCACAACTAGAAACTCCACAACTCGAAACTCCAAAACTAGAAACTCCACAACTTGAAACTCCACAACTCAAAACTCCACAACTTGAAACTCCACAACTAGAAACTCCACAACTAGAAACTGCAAAACTAGAGACTTCACAACTAGAAACTCAACAACTAGAGACTTCACAACCAGAAACTCCACAACTAGAAACTCCACAACTAGAAACTTCACAACTAGAAACTCCGCAACTAGAGACTCCACAACTAGAAACTCCACAACATGAAACTCCACAACTCAAAACTCCACAACTTGAAACTCCACAACTTGATACTCTGCACCTCGAAACTCCGCAGCTAAAAACTCCGCAACTAGAAACTCCACAACTCAAAACTCCACAACTAGAAACTCCACAACTTGAAACTCCACAACTCAAAACTCCACAACTTGAAACTCCACAACTAGAAACTCCACAACTTGAGACTCCGCAACTAGAAACTCCACAACATGAATCTCCACAACTAGAAACTCCAGAACTAGAAACTGCAAAACTAGACTTCACAACTAGAAACTCCACAACCAGAAACTCCACAACTAGAAACTACACAACTAGAAACTTCACAACTAGAAACTCCGCAACTAGAGACTCCACAACTAGAAACTCCAAAACTTGAAACTCCACAACTAGAAACTCCACAACCAGAAACTCCACAACTAAAAACTCCACAACTAGAAACTGCACAACTAGAAACTCCGCAACTAGAGACTCCACAACTAGAAACTCCACAACTAGAAACTCCACAACTACAAACTCCACAACTAGAGACTCGGCAACTAGAAATTCCATATCTAGAAACTCCACAACTAGAAACTGCAAAACTAGAGACTTCACAACTAGAAACTCAACAACTAGAAACTCCACAACTATAAACTCCACAACTGGAAACTCCACAACTTGAGACTCCGCAACTTGAAACTCCACAACTAGAAACTCCGCTGTTAAAAACTCCACAACTAGAAACTCCGCTGTTAAAAACTCCGCAACTAGAAACTCCACAACTTGAAACTCCACAACTAGATACTCCACAACTGGAAACTCCACAACTAGATACTTCACAACTGGGAACTCCACAACTAGATACTCCATATCTGGAAACTCCACAACTAGAAACTCCACAACTAGAGACTCAACAACTCGAAACTCCACAACTAGATATTCAACAACTAGAAATTCCAACACTTGAAACTCCACAACTCAAAACTCCACAACTTGAAACTCCACAACTAGAAGTTCCACAACTAGAAACTGCAAAACTAGAGACTTCACAACTAGAAACTCAACAACTAGAAACTCCACAACAAGAAACTCCACAACTAGAAACTCCACAACTAGAAACTTCACAACTGGAAACTCCGCAACTAGAGACTCCACAACTAGAAACTCCACAACTTGAAACTCCACAACTCAAAACTCCACAGCTTGAGACTCCACAACTTGAGACACTGCACCTAGAAACTCCGCACCTAGAAACTCCACAACTAGAAACTCCACAACTCAAAACTCCACAACTAGAAACTCCACAACTAGAAACTCCACAACTCAAAACTCCACAACTAGAAACTCCACAACTCAAAACTCCACAACTTGAACTCCAAAGCTAGAAACTCCACAACTTGAGACTCCGCAACTAGAAACTCCACAACTTGAAACTCCACAACTAGAAACTCCAGAACTAGAAACTGCAAAACTAGAGACTTCACAACTAGAAACTCCACAACCAGAAACTCCACAACTAGAGACTCCACAACTAGAAACTCCACAACTTGAAACTCCACAACTAGAAACTCCACAACCAGAAACTCCACAACTAGAAACTCCACAACTAGAAACTGCACAACTGGAAACTCCGCAACTAGAGACTCCACAACTAGAAACTCCACAACTAGAAACTCCACTACTACAAACTCCAGAAATAGAGACTCGGCAACTAGAAATTCCGTATCTAGAAACTCCACAACTAGATACTGCAAAACTAGAGACTTCACAACTAGAAACTCAACAACTAGAAACTCCACAACTAAAAACTCCACAACTGGAAACTCCACAACTTGAGACTTCGCAACTTGAAACTCCACAACTAGAAACTCCGCTGTTAAAAACTCTGCAACTAGAAACTCCGCAACTAGAAACTCCACAACTTGAAACTCCACAACTAGATAATCCACAACTTGAAACTCCACAACTAGATACTTCACAACTGGGAACTCCACAACTAGATACTCCATATCTGGAAACTCCACAACCAGAAACTCCACAACTAGAGACTCAACAACTCGAAACTCCACAACTAGAAACTCAACAATTAGAATCTCCACAACCCGACACTCCGCAATTCCACAACTGTAAACTCCACAACTAGAAACTCCACAACTAGATACTCCGCAACTAGAAACTCCACAACTAGAAACTTCACAACTAGAAACTCCGCAACTAGAAACTCCACAACTAGAAACTCTGCAACTAGAGACTCCACAACTGAAAACTCCACAACTAGAAATTCCACAACTACAAACTCCACAAATAGAGACTCGGCAACTAGAAATTCCATGTCTAGAAAGTCCACAAATAAAAACTCCACAACTGGAAACTCCACAACTAGAAACTCCACAACTAGAAACTCTACAACTAGAGACTCCGCTACTAGAAACTCCACAACCAGAGTACCTGCAACTAGAAACACCGCAGCTAGAAACTCCACAAATAGAAACTTCACAACTAGAAACTCCGCAACTAGAGACTCCACAACTAGACACTCCACAACTTGAAACTCCACAACTAGAAACTCCACAACCAGAAACTTCACAAGTAGAAACTCCACAACTAGAAACTCCACAACTAGAAACTCCGCAACTAGAGACTCCACAACTAGAAACTCCACAACTAGAAACTCCACAACTAAAAACTCTACAACTAGAGACTCCTCAACTAGAGAATTCGCAACTAGAAACTCCAAAAGTAGAGACTCTGCACCTAGAAACTCCGCAGCTAGAAACTCCACAACTAGAAACTCCACAACTCGAAACTCCACAACTAGAAACTCCACAACTTGAAACTCCACAACTCAAAACTCCACAACTTGAAACTCCACAACTAGAAACTCCACAACTTGAGAATCTGCCACTAGAAACTCCACAACTTGAAAATCCACAACTAGAAACTCCACAACCAGAAACTCCACAAATAGAAACTCCACAACTAGAAACTCCACAACTAGAAACTACGCAACTAGAGACTCCACAACTTGAAACTCCGCAACTTGAAACTCCACAACTAGAAACTCCACAACTAGAAACTCCACAACTACAAACTCCACAACTACAAACTCCACAAATAGAGACTCGGCAACTAGAAATTCCATATCTAGAAACTCCACAACTAGAAACTGCAAACCTAGAGACTTCACAACTAGAAACTCAACAACAATAAACTCCACAACTAAAAACTCACAACTGGAAACTCCACAACTTGAGACTCCGCAACTTGAAACTCCACAACTAGAAACTCCGCTGTTAAAAATTCCGCAACTAGAAACTCCGCAACTAGAAACTCCACAACCCTAAACTCCACAACTAGATACTCCACAACTGGAAACTCCACAACAAGATACTTCACAACTGGGAACTCCACAACTAGATACTCCATATCTGGAAACTCCACAACTAGAAACTCCACAGCTAGAGACTCAACAACTCGAAACTCCACAACTAGAAACTCAACAATTAGGAACTCCACAACCAGACACTCCGCAGTTCCACAACTTGAAACTCCACAACTGGAAACTCCACAACTAGATACTCCGCAACTAGAAACTCCACAACTAGAGACTCCACAACTTGAAACTCCACAACTAGAAACTCCACAACAAGAAACTCTGCAACTAGAAACTCAACAACTAGAAACTCCACAACTAAAAACTCAACAACTAGAAACGCCACAGCTTGAGACTCCGCAACTTGAAACTCCACAACTAGAAACTCCGCAACTAGAAACTCCACAACTAGGGACTCCGCAACTAGAAACTCCGCAACGAGAAACTCCACAACTGGAAACTCCACTACTAGATACTCCACAACTGGAAACTCGACAACTAGAAACTCCACATCTAGAGACTCCACAACTTCAAACTCCACAATTAGAGACTCTGCAACTAGAAACTCCACAACTAGAGACTCCGCAACTCCACAACTAGAAACTCTACAACTGGAAAATCCAATCTAGATACTCCACAACTAGAAAATCCACAACTAGAAACTCCACAACTTGAAACTCCACAAGCTTAAACTGCACAACTTGAGACTCCACAACTAGAAATTCCACAACTAGAAACTCCACAACTAGAAACTACCCAACTAGAAAATCGCAACCAGAGACTCCACAACTAGAAACTCCACAACTTGAAACTCCAGAACTAGAAACTCCACAACCAGAAACTTCACAACTAGAAACTCCACAACTAGAAACTCCACAACTAGAAACTCCGCAACTAGAGACTCCACAACTAGAAACTCCACAACTAGAAACTCCACAACTACAAACTCCACAAATAGAGACTCGGCAACTGGAAATTCCATATCTAGAAACTCCACAACAAAAAACTCCACATCTAGAAACTGCAAAACTAGAGACTTCACAACTAGAAACTCCACAACTGGAAACTCCACAATTAGATACTCCGCAACTAGAAACTCCACAACTAGAGACTCCACAACTTGAAACTCGACAACTTTAAACTCCACAACTTGAGACTCCACAACTAGAAACTCCACAACATGAAACTCCACAACTAGAAACTCCAAAACCAGAAACTCCACAACCATAAACTCCGCAACTAGAAACTCCACAACTAGAAACTCTGCAACTAGAGACTCCACAAATAGAAACTCCACAACTAGAAACTCCAAGACTACAAACTCCACAAATAGAGACTCGGCTACAAGAAATTTCATGTCTAGAAAGTCCACAACTAAAAACTCCACAACTGGAAACTCCACAACTTGAGACTCCACAACTTGAGACGCCGCAACTAGAAACTCCACAACTTGAAACTTCACAACTAGAAACTCCACAACTAAAAACTCTACAACTAGAGACTTCTCAACTAGAGAATTCGCAACTAGAAACTTCAAAAGTAGAGACTCTGCACCTAAAAACTCCGCAGCTAGAAACTCCACAACTAGAAACTCCACAACTCGAAACTCCAAAACTAGAAACTCCACAACTTGAAACTCCACAACTCAAAACTCCACAACTTGAAACTCCACAACTAGAAACTCCACAACTTGAGACTCTGCCACAAGAAACTCAACAACTTGAAAATCCACAACTAGAAACTCCACAACCAGAAACTCCACAACTAGAAACTCCACAACGAGAAACTACGCAACTAGAGACTCCACAACTAGAAACTCCACAACTTGAAACTCCACAACTAGAAACTCCACAACTAGAAACTCCACAACTAGAAACTCCACCACTAGTGACTCCACAATTAGAAACTCCACAACTAGAAATTCCACAACTACAAACTCCACAAATAGAGACTCGGCAACTAGAAATTTCATATCTAGAAACTCCACAACTAAAAACTCCACAATTAGAAACTGCAAAACTAGAGACTTCACAACTAGAAACTCCACAACTAGAAACTCCACAACTGGAAACTCCACAACTTGAAACTCCACAACATGAAACTCCACAACTAGAAACTCCACAACCAGAAACTCCACAACCATAAACTCCACAACTAGAAACTTCACAACTAGAAACTTCACAACTAGAAACTCTTCAACTGGAGACTCCACAACTAGAAACTACACAACTACAAACTCCACAAATAGAGACTCGGCTACAAGAAATTTCATGTCTAGAAAGCCCACAACTAAAAACTCCACAACTGCAAACTCCACAACTTGAGACTCCACAACTAGAAACTCCACAACTTGAAACTCCACAACTAGAAACTCCCCAACTAGAAACTCCACAACTAGAAACTCCGCAACTAGAAACTCCACAACTAGAAACTCCACAACAAAAAACTTCACAATTCGAAACTCTACAACTAGAAACTCCACAACTTGAAACTCCACAACTAAACACTACACAACTAGAAACTCCACAACTAGAGACTGCGCAACTAGAGAACTCCGCAACTAGAAACTACGCATTTAAAAACTCCACAACTTGAGACGCCGCAACTAGAAACTCCACAACTTGAAACTCCACAACTAAAAACTCTACAACTAGAGACTCCTCATCTAGAGAATTCGCAACTAGAAACTCCAAAACTAGAGACTCTGCACCTAGAAACTCCGCAGCTAGAAACTCCACAACTAGAAACTCCACAACTAGAAACTCCACAACTAGAAACTCACCAACTTGAAACTCCACAACTAGAAACTCCACAACTTGAGACTCCGCAACTAGAAACTCCACAACTTGAAACTCCACAACTAGAAGCTCCACAACTAGAAACTCCACAACGAGAAACTCCACAACTAGAAACTCCACAACTAGAAACTCCGCCACTAGAGACTCCACAACTAGAAACTCCACAATTAGAAACTCCACAACTAGAAACTCAACAACTAGAAACTCCACAACTAAAAACTCCACAACTGGAAACTCCACAACTTGAGACGCTGCAACTAGAAACTCCACAACTTGAAACTCCACAACTAGAAACTCCACAACTAAAAACTCTACAACTAGAGACTCCTCAACTAGATAATTCGAGACTAGAAACTCCAAAAGTAGAGACTCTGCACCTAGAAACTCCGCAGCTAGAAACTCCACACCTAGAAACTCCACAACTCGAAACTCCACAACTTGAAACTCCAGAACTAGAAACTCCACAACCAGAAACTTCACAACTAGAAACTCCACAACTAGAAACTCCACAACTAGAAACTCCACAACTAGATACTCCACAACTGGAAACTCCACAACTAGATACTTCACAACTGGGAACTCCACAACTAGATACTCCATATCTGGAAACTCCACAACCAGAAACTCCACAACTAGAGACTCAACAACTCGAAACTCCACAACTAGAAACTCAACAATTAGAATCTCCACAACCCGACACTCCGCAATTCCACAACTGTAAACTCCACAACTAGAAACTCCACAACTAGATACTCCGCAACTAGAAACTCCACAACTAGAAACTTCACAACTAGAAACTCCGCAACTAGAAACTCCACAACTAGAAACTCTGCAACTAGAGACTCCACAACTAAAAACTCCACAACTAGAAATTCCACAACTACAAACTCCACAAATAGAGACTCGGCAACTAGAAATTCCATGTCTAGAAAGTCCACAAATAAAAACTCCACAACTGGAAACTCCACAACTAGAAACTCCACAACTAGAAACTCTACAACTAGAGACTCCGCTACTAGAAACTCCACAACCAGAGTACCTGCAACTAGAAACACCGCAGCTAGAAACTCCACAAATAGAAACTTCACAACTAGAAACTCCGCAACTAGAGACTCCACAACTAGACACTCCACAACTTGAAACTCCACAACTAGAAACTCCACAACCAGAAACTTCACAAGTAGAAACTCCACAACTAGAAACTCCACAACTAGAAACTCCGCAACTAGAGACTCCACAACTAGAAACTCCACAACTAGAAACTCCACAACTACAATCTCCACAAATAGAGACTCGGCAACTAGAAATTCCATATCTAGAAACTCCACAACTAAAAACTCCACAACTAGAAACTGCAAAACTAGAGACTTCACAACTAGAAACTCCACAACTGGAAACTTCACAACTAGACACTCCGCAACTAGCAACTCCACAACTAGAGACTCCACAACTTGAAACTCCACAACTTTAAACTCCACAACTTGAGACTCAACAACTAGAAACTCCACAACATGAAACTCCACAACTAAAAACTCTACAACTAGAGACTCCTCATCTAGAGAATTCGCAACTAGAAACTCCAAAACTAGAGACTCTGCACCTAGAAACTCCGCAGCTAGAAACTCCACAACTAGAAACTCCACAACTAGAAACTCCACAACTAGAAACTCACCAACTTGAAACTCCACAACTAGAAACTCCACAACTTGAGACTCCGCAACTAGAAACTCCACAACTTGAAACTCCACAACTAGAAGCTCCACAACTAGAAACTCCACAACGAGAAACTCCACAACTAGAAACTCCACAACTAGAAACTCCGCCACTAGAGACTCCACAACTAGAAACTCCACAATTAGAAACTCCACAACTAGAAACTCAACAACTAGAAACTCCACAACTAAAAACTCCACAACTGGAAACTCCACAACTTGAGACGCTGCAACTAGAAACTCCACAACTTGAAACTCCACAACTAGAAACTCCACAACTAAAAACTCTACAACTAGAGACTCCTCAACTAGATAATTCGAGACTAGAAACTCCAAAAGTAGAGACTCTGCACCTAGAAACTCCGCAGCTAGAAACTCCACACCTAGAAACTCCACAACTCGAAACTCCACAACTTGAAACTCCAGAACTAGAAACTCCACAACTAGAGACTGCGCAACTAGAGAACTCCGCAACTAGAAACTACGCATTTAAAAACTCCACAACTTGAGACGCCGCAACTAGAAACTCCACAACTTGAAACTCCACAACTAAAAACTCTACAACTAGAGACTCCTCATCTAGAGAATTCGCAACTAGAAACTCCAAAACTAGAGACTCTGCACCTAGAAACTCCGCAGCTAGAAACTCCACAACTAGAAACTCCACAACTAGAAACTCCACAACTAGAAACTCACCAACTTGAAACTCCACAACTAGAAACTCCACAACTTGAGACTCCGCAACTAGAAACTCCACAACTTGAAACTCCACAACTAGAAGCTCCACAACTAGAAACTCCACAACGAGAAACTCCACAACTAGAAACTCCACAACTAGAAACTCCGCCACTAGAGACTCCACAACTAGAAACTCCACAATTAGAAACTCCACAACTAGAAACTCAACAACTAGAAACTCCACAACTAAAAACTCCACAACTGGAAACTCCACAACTTGAGACGCTGCAACTAGAAACTCCACAACTTGAAACTCCACAACTAGAAACTCCACAACTAAAAACTCTACAACTAGAGACTCCTCAACTAGATAATTCGAGACTAGAAACTCCAAAAGTAGAGACTCTGCACCTAGAAACTCCGCAGCTAGAAACTCCACACCTAGAAACTCCACAACTCGAAACTCCACAACTTGAAACTCCAGAACTAGAAACTCCATAACCAGAAACTTCACAACTAGAAACTCCACAACTAGAAACTCCACAACTAGAAACTCCGCAACTAGAGACTCCACAACTAAAAACTCCACAACTAGAAACTCCACAACTACAAACTCCACAAATAGAGACTCGGCAACTGGAAATTCCATATCTAGAAACTCCACAACTAAAAACTCCACAACTAGAAACTGCAAAACTAGAGACTTCACAACTTGAAACTCGACAACTTTAAACTCCACAACTTGAGACTCCACAACTAGAAACTCCACAACATGAAACTCCACAACTAGAAACTCCAAAACCAGAAACTCCACAACCATAAACTCCGCAAATAGAAACTCCACAACTAGAAACTCTGCAACTAGAGACTCCACAAATAGAAATTCCACAACTAGAAACTCCACAACTACAAACTCCACAAATAGAGACTCGGCTACAAGAAATTTCATGTCTAGAAAGTCCACAACTAAAAACTCCACAACTGGAAACTCCACAACTTGAGACTCCACAACTTGAGACGCCGCAACTAGAAACTCCACAACTTGAAACTTCACAATTAGAAACTCCACAACTAAAAACTCTACAACTAGAGACTCCTCAACTAGAGAATTCGCAACTAGAAACTCCAAAAGTAGAGACTCTGCACCTAAAAACTCCGCAGCTAGAAACTCCACAACTAGAAACTCCACAACTCGAAACCGCACAACTAGAAACTCCACAACTTGAAACTCCACAACTCAAAACTCCACAACTTGAAACTCCACAACTAGAAACTCCACAACTTGAGACTCTGCCACTAGAAACTCCACAACTTGAAAATCCACAACTAGAAACTCCACAACCAGAAACTCCACAACTAGAAACTCCACAACGAGAAACTACGCAACTAGAGACTCCACAACTAGAAACTCCACAACTTGAAACTCCACAACTAGAAACTCCACAACTAGAAACTCCACAACTAGAAACTCCGCCACTAGAGACTCCACAATTAGAAACTCCACAACTACAAACTCCACAACTACAAACTCCACAAATAGAGACTCAGCAACTAGAAATTCCATATCTAGAAACTGCACAACTAGAAACTCCGCAACTAGATACTCCACAACTGGAAACTCCACAACTAGATACTTCACAACTGGGAACTCCACAACTAGATACTCCATATCTGGAAACTCCACAACCAGAAACTCCACAACTAGAGACTCAACAACTCGAAACTCCACAACTAGAAACTCAACAATTAGAATCTCCACAACCCGACACTCCGCAATTCCACAACTGTAAACTCCACAACTAGAAACTCCACAACTAGATACTCCGCAACTAGAAACTCCACAACTAGAAACTTCACAACTAGAAACTCCGCAACTAGAAACTCCACAACTAGAAACTCTGCAACTAGAGACTCCACAACTAAAAACTCCACAACTAGAAATTCCACAACTACAAACTCCACAAATAGAGACTCGGCAACTAGAAATTCCATGTCTAGAAAGTCCACAAATAAAAACTCCACAACTGGAAACTCCACAACTAGAAACTCCACAACTAGAAACTCTACAACTAGAGACTCCGCTACTAGAAACTCCACAACCAGAGTACCTGCAACTAGAAACACCGCAGCTAGAAACTCCACAAATAGAAACTTCACAACTAGAAACTCCGCAACTAGAGACTCCACAACTAGACACTCCACAACTTGAAACTCCACAACTAGAAACTCCACAACCAGAAACTTCACAAGTAGAAACTCCACAACTAGAAACTCCACAACTAGAAACTCCGCAACTAGAGACTCCACAACTAGAAACTCCACAACTAGAAACTCCACAACTACAATCTCCACAAATAGAGACTCGGCAACTAGAAATTCCATATCTAGAAACTCCACAACTAAAAACTCCACAACTAGAAACTGCAAAACTAGAGACTTCACAACTAGAAACTCCACAACTGGAAACTTCACAACTAGACACTCCGCAACTAGCAACTCCACAACTAGAGACTCCACAACTTGAAACTCCACAACTTTAAACTCCACAACTTGAGACTCAACAACTAGAAACTCCACAACATGAAACTCCACAACTAAAAACTCTACAACTAGAGACTCCTCATCTAGAGAATTCGCAACTAGAAACTCCAAAACTAGAGACTCTGCACCTAGAAACTCCGCAGCTAGAAACTCCACAACTAGAAACTCCACAACTAGAAACTCCACAACTAGAAACTCACCAACTTGAAACTCCACAACTAGAAACTCCACAACTTGAGACTCCGCAACTAGAAACTCCACAACTTGAAACTCCACAACTAGAAGCTCCACAACTAGAAACTCCACAACGAGAAACTCCACAACTAGAAACTCCACAACTAGAAACTCCGCCACTAGAGACTCCACAACTAGAAACTCCACAATTAGAAACTCCACAACTAGAAACTCAACAACTAGAAACTCCACAACTAAAAACTCCACAACTGGAAACTCCACAACTTGAGACGCTGCAACTAGAAACTCCACAACTTGAAACTCCACAACTAGAAACTCCACAACTAAAAACTCTACAACTAGAGACTCCTCAACTAGATAATTCGAGACTAGAAACTCCAAAAGTAGAGACTCTGCACCTAGAAACTCCGCAGCTAGAAACTCCACACCTAGAAACTCCACAACTCGAAACTCCACAACTTGAAACTCCAGAACTAGAAACTCCACAACTAGAGACTGCGCAACTAGAGAACTCCGCAACTAGAAACTACGCATTTAAAAACTCCACAACTTGAGACGCCGCAACTAGAAACTCCACAACTTGAAACTCCACAACTAAAAACTCTACAACTAGAGACTCCTCATCTAGAGAATTCGCAACTAGAAACTCCAAAACTAGAGACTCTGCACCTAGAAACTCCGCAGCTAGAAACTCCACAACTAGAAACTCCACAACTAGAAACTCCACAACTAGAAACTCACCAACTTGAAACTCCACAACTAGAAACTCCACAACTTGAGACTCCGCAACTAGAAACTCCACAACTTGAAACTCCACAACTAGAAGCTCCACAACTAGAAACTCCACAACGAGAAACTCCACAACTAGAAACTCCACAACTAGAAACTCCGCCACTAGAGACTCCACAACTAGAAACTCCACAATTAGAAACTCCACAACTAGAAACTCAACAACTAGAAACTCCACAACTAAAAACTCCACAACTGGAAACTCCACAACTTGAGACGCTGCAACTAGAAACTCCACAACTTGAAACTCCACAACTAGAAACTCCACAACTAAAAACTCTACAACTAGAGACTCCTCAACTAGATAATTCGAGACTAGAAACTCCAAAAGTAGAGACTCTGCACCTAGAAACTCCGCAGCTAGAAACTCCACACCTAGAAACTCCACAACTCGAAACTCCACAACTTGAAACTCCAGAACTAGAAACTCCATAACCAGAAACTTCACAACTAGAAACTCCACAACTAGAAACTCCACAACTAGAAACTCCGCAACTAGAGACTCCACAACTAAAAACTCCACAACTAGAAACTCCACAACTACAAACTCCACAAATAGAGACTCGGCAACTGGAAATTCCATATCTAGAAACTCCACAACTAAAAACTCCACAACTAGAAACTGCAAAACTAGAGACTTCACAACTTGAAACTCGACAACTTTAAACTCCACAACTTGAGACTCCACAACTAGAAACTCCACAACATGAAACTCCACAACTAGAAACTCCAAAACCAGAAACTCCACAACCATAAACTCCGCAAATAGAAACTCCACAACTAGAAACTCTGCAACTAGAGACTCCACAAATAGAAATTCCACAACTAGAAACTCCACAACTACAAACTCCACAAATAGAGACTCGGCTACAAGAAATTTCATGTCTAGAAAGTCCACAACTAAAAACTCCACAACTGGAAACTCCACAACTTGAGACTCCACAACTTGAGACGCCGCAACTAGAAACTCCACAACTTGAAACTTCACAATTAGAAACTCCACAACTAAAAACTCTACAACTAGAGACTCCTCAACTAGAGAATTCGCAACTAGAAACTCCAAAAGTAGAGACTCTGCACCTAAAAACTCCGCAGCTAGAAACTCCACAACTAGAAACTCCACAACTCGAAACCGCACAACTAGAAACTCCACAACTTGAAACTCCACAACTCAAAACTCCACAACTTGAAACTCCACAACTAGAAACTCCACAACTTGAGACTCTGCCACTAGAAACTCCACAACTTGAAAATCCACAACTAGAAACTCCACAACCAGAAACTCCACAACTAGAAACTCCACAACGAGAAACTACGCAACTAGAGACTCCACAACTAGAAACTCCACAACTTGAAACTCCACAACTAGAAACTCCACAACTAGAAACTCCACAACTAGAAACTCCGCCACTAGAGACTCCACAATTAGAAACTCCACAACTACAAACTCCACAACTACAAACTCCACAAATAGAGACTCAGCAACTAGAAATTCCATATCTAGAAACTGCACAACTAGAAACTCCGCAACTAGAGACTCCACAACTAGAAACTCCACAACTTGAAACTCCACAACTACAAACTCCACAAATAGAGACTCGGCAACTAGAAATTCCATATCTAGAAACTCCACAACTAGAAACTGCAAAACTAGAGGCTTCACAACTAGAAACTCAACAACTAGAAACTCCACAACTAAAAACTCCACAACTAGAAACTCCACAACTTGAGACTCCGCAACTTGAAACTCCAAAACTGGAAACTCCAAAACTAGATAATCCATATCTGGAAACTCCACAACTATAAACTCCACAACTTGAAACTCCACAACTAGATACTCCACAACTGGAAACTCCAAAACTAGATAATCCATATCTGGAAACTCCACAACTAGAAACTCCACAACTAGATATTCAACAACTAGAAATTCCAACACTTGAAACTCCACAACTCAAAACTCCACAACTAGAAACTCCACAACTTGAAACTCCACAACTAGAAGTTCCACAACTAGAAACTGCAAAACTAGAGACTTCACAACTAGAAACTCAACAACTAGAAACTCCACAACAAGAAACTCCACAACTAGAAACTCCACAACTAGAAACTTCACAACTGGAAACTCCGCAACTAGAGACTCCACAACTAGAAACTCCACAACTTGAAACTCCACAACTCAAAACTCCACAGCTTGAGACTCCACAACTTGAGACACTGCACCTAGAAACTCCGCACCTAGAAACTCCACAACTAGAAACTCCACAACTCAAAACTCCACAACTAGAAACTCCACAACTAGAAACTCCACAACTCAAAACTCCACAACTAGAAACTCCACAACTCAAAACTCCACAACTTGAACTCCAAAGCTAGAAACTCCACAACTTGAGACTCCGCAACTAGAAACTCCACAACTTGAAACTCCACAACTAGAAACTCCAGAACTAGAAACTGCAAAACTAGAGACTTCACAACTAGAAACTCCACAACCAGAACCTCCACAACTAGAGATTCCACGACTAGAAACTCCACAACTTGAAACTCCACAACTAGAAACTCCACAACCAGAAACTCCACAACTAGAAACTCCACAACTAGAAACTGCACAACTGGAAACTCCGCAACTAGAGACTCCACAACTAGAAACTCCACAACTAGAAACTCCACTACTACAAACTCCAGAAATAGAGACTCGGCAACTAGAAATTCCGTATCTAGAAACTCCACAACTAGATACTGCAAAACTAGAGACTTCACAACTAGAAACTCAACAACTAGAAACTCCACAACTAAAAACTCCACAACTGGAAACTCCACAACTTGAGACTTCGCAACTTGAAACTCCACAACTAGAAACTCCGCTGTTAAAAACTCTGCAACTAGAAACTCCGCAACTAGAAACTCCACAACTTGAAACTCCACAACTAGATACTCCACAACTGGAAACTCCACAACTAGATACTTCACAACTGGGAACTCCACAACTAGATACTCCATATCTGGAAACTCCACAACCAGAAACTCCACAACTAGAGACTCAACAACTCGAAACTCCACAACTAGAAACTCAACAATTAGAATCTCCACAACCCGACACTCCGCAATTCCACAACTGTAAACTCCACAACTAGAAACTCCACAACTAGATACTCCGCAACTAGAAACTCCACAACTAGAAACTTCACAACTAGAAACTCCGCAACTAGAAACTCCACAACTAGAAACTCTGCAACTAGAGACTCCACAACTAAAAACTCCACAACTAGAAATTCCACAACTACAAGCTCCACAAATAGAGACTCGGCAACTAGAAATTCCATGTCTAGAAAGTCCACAAATAAAAACTCCACAACTGGAAACTCCACAACTAGAAACTCCACAACTAGAAACTCTACAACTAGAGACTCCGCTACTAGAAACTCCACAACCAGAGTACCTGCAACTAGAAACACCGCAGCTAGAAACTCCACAAATAGAAACTTCACAACTAGAAACTCCGCAACTAGAGACTCCACAACTAGACACTCCACAACTTGAAACTCCACAACTAGAAACTGCACAACCAGAAACTTCACAAGTAGAAACTCCACAACTAGAAACTCCACAACTAGAAACTCCGCAACTAGAGACTCCACAACTAGAAACTCCACAACTAGAAACTCCACAACTACAATCTCCACAAATAGAGACTCGGCAACTAGAAATTCCATATCTAGAAACTCCACAACTAAAAACTCCACAACTAGAAACTGCAAAACTAGAGACTTCACAACTAGAAACTCCACAACTGGAAACTTCACAACTAGACACTCCGCAACTAGCAACTCCACAACTAGAGACTCCACAACTTGAAACTCCACAACTTTAAACTCCACAACTTGAGACTCAACAACTAGAAACTCCACAACATGAAACTCCACAACTAGAAACTCCACAACCAGAAACTCCACAACCATAAACTCCACAACTAGAAACTCTTCAACTAGAGACTCCACAACTAGAAACTCCACAACTACAAACTCCACAACTACAAACTCCACAATTAGAGACTCGGCTACAAGAAATTTCATGTCTAGAAAGTCCACAACTAAAAACTCCACAACTGGAAACTCCACAACTTGAGACTCCACAACTAGAAACTCCACAACTAGAAACTCCACAACTAGAAACTCCACAACTGGAGACTCCACAACTAGAAACTCCACAACTTGAAACTCCACAACTAGAAACTCCACAACTAGAAACTCCACAACTAGAAACTCCGCAACTAGAGACTCCACAATTAGAAACTCCACAACTAGAAACTCCACAACTAATAACTCCACAAATAGAGACTCCACAATTAGAAACTCCACAACTAGAAACTCCACAACTAATAACTCCACAAATAGAGACTCGGCAACTAGAAATTCCATATCTAGAAACTCCACAACTACAAACTCCACAAATAGAGACTCGGCAACTAGAAATTTCATATCTAGAAACTCCACAACTAGAAACTGCAAAACTAGAGACTTCACAACTAGAAACTCAACAACTAGAAACTCCACAACTAAAAACTCCACAACTGGAAACTCCACAACTTGAAACTCCACAACTAGATACTCCACAACTGGAAACTCCAAAACTAGATAATCAATATCTGGAAACTCCACAACTAGAAACTCCACAACTTGAAACTCCACAACTAGATACTCCACAACTAAAAACTCCAAAACTAGATAATCCATATCTGGAAACTCCACAACTAGAAACTCCAAAACTAGAGACTCAACAACTAGAAACTCCAACACTGGAAACTCCACAACTCAAAACTCCACAACTTGAAACTCCACAGCTAGAAACTCCACAACTTGAAACTCCACAACTAGAAACTCCACAACTAGAAACTGCAAAACTAGAGACTTCACAACTAGAAACTCAACAACTAGAGACTTCACAACCAGAAACTCCACAACTAGAAACTCCACAACTAGAAACTTCACAACTAGAAACTCCGCAACTAGAGACTCCACAACTAGAAACTCCACAACATGAAACTCCACAACTCAAAACTCCACAACTTGAAACTCCACAACTTGATACTCTGCACCTCGAAACTCCGCAGCTAAAAACTCCGCAACTAGAAACTCCACAACTCAAAACTCCACAACTAGAAACTCCACAACTTGAAACTCCACAACTCAAAACTCCACAACTTGAAACTCCACAACTAGAAACTCCACAACTTGAGACTCCGCAACTAGAAACTCCACAACTTGAATCTCCACAACTAGAAACTCCAGAACTAGAAACTGCAAAACTAGACTTCACAACTAGAAACTCCACAACCAGAAACTACACAACTAGAAACTACACAACTAGAAACTTCACAACTAGAAACTCCGCAACTAGAGACTCCACAACTAGAAACTCCAAAACTTGAAACTCCACAACTAGAAACTCCACAACCAGAAACTCCACAACTAAAAACTCCACAACTAGAAACTGCACAACTAGAAACTCCGCAACTAGAGACCCCACAACTAGAAACTCCACAGCTAGAAACTCCACAACTACAAACTCCACAACTAGAGACTCGGCAACTAGAAATTCCATATCTAGAAACTCCACAACTAGAAACTGCAAAACTAGAGACTTCACAACTAGAAACTCAACAACTAGAAACTCCACAACTATAAACTCCACAACTGGAAACTCCACAACTTGAGACTCCGCAACTTGAAACTCCACAACTAGAAACTCCGCTGTTAAAAACTCCACAACTAGAAACTCCGCTGTTAAAAACTCCGCAACTAGAAACTCCACAACTTGAAACTCCACAACTAGATACTCCACAACTGGAAACTCCACAACTAGATACTTCACAACTGGGAACTCCACAACTAGATACTCCATATCTGGAAACTTCACAACTAGAAACTCCACAACTAGAGACTCAACAACTCGAAACTCCACAACTAGATATTCAACAACTAGAAATTCCAACACTTGAAACTCCACAACTCAAAACTCCACAACTAGAAACTCCACAACTTGAAACTCCACAACTAGAAGTTCCACAACTAGAAACTGCAAAACTAGAGACTTCACAACTAGAAACTCAACAACTAGAAACTCCACAACAAGAAACTCCACAACTAGAAACTCCACAACTAGAAACTTCACAACTGGAAACTCCGCAACTAGAGACTCCACAACTAGAAACTCCACAACTTGAAACTCCACAACTCAAAACTCCACAGCTTGAGACTCCACAACTTGAGACACTGCACCTAGAAACTCCGCACCTAGAAACTCCACAACTAGAAACTCCACAACTCAAAACTCCACAACTAGAAACTCCACAACTAGAAACTCCACAACTCAAAACTCCACAACTAGAAACTCCACAACTCAAAACTCCACAACTTGAACTCCAAAGCTAGAAACTCCACAACTTGAGACTCCGCAACTAGAAACTCCACAACTTGAAACTCCACAACTAGAAACTCCAGAACTAGAAACTGCAAAACTAGAGACTTCACAACTAGAAACTCCACAACCAGAAACTCCACAACTAGAGACTCCACAACTAGAAACTCCACAACTTGAAACTCCACAACTAGAAACTCCACAACCAGAAACTCCACAACTAGAAACTCCACAACTAGAAACTGCACAACTGGAAACTCCGCAACTAGAGACTCCACAACTAGAAACTCCACAACTAGAAACTCCACTACTACAAACTCCAGAAATAGAGACTCGGCAACTAGAAATTCCGTATCTAGAAACTCCACAACTAGATACTGCAAAACTAGAGACTTCACAACTAGAAACTCAACAACTAGAAACTCCACAACTAAAAACTCCACAACTGGAAACTCCACAACTTGAGACTTCGCAACTTGAAACTCCACAACTAGAAACTCCGCTGTTAAAAACTCTGCAACTAGAAACTCCGCAACTAGAAACTCCACAACTTGAAACTCCACAACTAGATACTCCACAACTGGAAACTCCACAACTAGATACTTCACAACTGGGAACTCCACAACTAGATACTCCATATCTGGAAACTCCACAACCAGAAACTCCACAACTAGAGACTCAACAACTCGAAACTCCACAACTAGAAACTCAACAATTAGAATCTCCACAACCCGACACTCCGCAATTCCACAACTGTAAACTCCACAACTAGAAACTCCACAACTAGATACTCCGCAACTAGAAACTCCACAACTAGAAACTTCACAACTAGAAACTCCGCAACTAGAAACTCCACAACTAGAAACTCTGCAACTAGAGACTCCACAACTGAAAACTCCACAACTAGAAATTCCACAACTACAAACTCCACAAATAGAGACTCGGCAACTAGAAATTCCATGTCTAGAAAGTCCACAAATAAAAACTCCACAACTGGAAACTCCACAACTAGAAACTCCACAACTAGAAACTCTACAACTAGAGACTCCGCTACTAGAAACTCCACAACCAGAGTACCTGCAACTAGAAACACCGCAGCTAGAAACTCCACAAATAGAAACTTCACAACTAGAAACTCCGCAACTAGAGACTCCACAACTAGACACTCCACAACTTGAAACTCCACAACTAGAAACTCCACAACCAGAAACTTCACAAGTAGAAACTCCACAACTAGAAACTCCACAACTAGAAACTCCGCAACTAGAGACTCCACAACTAGAAACTCCACAACTAGAAACTCCACAACTACAATCTCCACAAATAGAGACTCGGCAACTAGAAATTCCATATCTAGAAACTCCACAACTAAAAACTCCACAACTAGAAACTGCAAAACTAGAGACTTCACAACTAGAAACTCCACAACTGGAAACTTCACAACTAGACACTCCGCAACTAGCAACTCCACAACTAGAGACTCCACAACTTGAAACTCCACAACTTTAAACTCCACAACTTGAGACTCAACAACTAGAAACTCCACAACATGAAACTCCACAACTAGAAACTCCACAACCAGAAACTCCACAACCATAAACTCCACAACTAGAAACTCTTCAACTAGAGACTCCACAACTAGAAACTCCACAACTACAAACTCCACAACTACAAACTCCACAATTAGAGACTCGGCTACAAGAAATTTCATGTCTAGAAAGTCCACAACTAAAAACTCCACAACTGGAAACTCCACAACTTGAGACTCCACAACTAGAAACTCCACAACTAGAAACTCCACAACTAGAAACTCCACAAGTAGAAACTCCGCAACTGGAGACTCCACAACTAGAAACTCCACAACTTGAAACTCCAAAACTAGAAACTCCACAACTAGAAACTCCACAAATTGAAACTCCAAAACTAGAAACTCCACAACCAGAAACTTCACAAGTAGAAACTCCACAACTAGAAACTCCACAACTAGAAACTCCACAACTAGAGACTCCACAACTGGAAACTCCACAACTAGAAACTCCACAACTACAATCTCCACAAATAGAGACTCGGCAACTAGAAATTCCATATCTAGAAACTCCACAACTTGAAACTGCAAAACTAGAGACTCTGCACCTAGAAACTCCGCAGCTAGAAACTCCACAACTAGAAACTCCACAACTGGAAACTCCACAACTAGACACTCCGCAACTAGCAACTCCACAACTAGAGACTCCACAACTTGAAATTCCACAACTTTAAACTCCACAACTTGAGACTCAACCACTAGAAACTCCACAACATGAAACTCCACAGCTAGAAACTCCACAACCAGAAACTCCACAACCATAAACTCCACAACTAGAAACTCCACAACTAGAAACTCTTCAACTAGAGACTCCACAACTAGAAACTCCACAACTACAAACTCCACAACTACAAACTCCCAAATTAGTGACTCGGCTACAAGAAATTTCATGTCTAGAAAGTCCACAACTAAAAACTCCACAACTGGAAACTCCACAACTTGAGACTCCACAACTAGAAACTCCACAACTAGAAACTCCACAACTAGAAACTCCGCAACTGGAGACTCCACAACTAGAAACTCCACAACTTGAAACTCCACAACCAGAAACTCCACAACTAAAAACTCTACAACTAGAGGCTCCTCAACTAGAGAATTCGCAACTAGAGACTCTGCACCTAGAAACTCCGCAGCTAGAAACTCCACAACTCGAAACTCCACAACTATAAACTCCACAACTAGAAACTCCACAACTTGAAACTCCACAACTCAAAGTTCCAGAACTTGAAACAACACAACTAGACACTCCACAACTTGAGACTCCGCAACTAGAAACTCCACAACTAGAAACTTCACAACTAGAAACTCCGCAACTAGAGACTCCACAACTAGAAACTCCACAACTTTAAACTCCACAACTAGAAACTCCACAACTAGAAACTCCACAACTAGAAACTCCGCAACTAGAGACTCCACAATTAGAAACTCCACAACTAGAAACTCCACAACTAATAACTCCACAAATAGAGACTCGGCAACTAGAAATTTCATATCTAGAAACTCCACAACTAGAAACTGCAAAACTAGAGACTTCACAACTAGAAACTCAACAACTAGAAACTCCACAACTAAAAACTCCACAACTGGAAACTCCACAACTTGAAACTCCACAACTAGATACTCCACAACTGGAAACTCCAAAACTAGATAATCAATATCTGGAAACTCCACAACTAGAAACTCCACAACTTGAAACTCCACAACTAGATACTCCACAACTAAAAACTCCAAAACTAGATAATCCATATCTGGAAACTCCACAACTAGAAACTCCAAAACTAGAGACTCAACAACTAGAAACTCCAACACTGGAAACTCCACAACTCAAAACTCCACAACTTGAAACTCCACAGCTAGAAACTCCACAACTTGAAACTCCACAACTAGAAACTCCACAACTAGAAACTGCAAAACTAGAGACTTCACAACTAGAAACTCAACAACTAGAGACTTCACAACCAGAAACTCCACAACTAGAAACTCCACAACTAGAAACTTCACAACTAGAAACTCCGCAACTAGAGACTCCACAACTAGAAACTCCACAACATGAAACTCCACAACTCAAAACTCCACAACTTGAAACTCCACAACTTGATACTCTGCACCTCGAAACTCCGCAGCTAAAAACTCCGCAACTAGAAACTCCACAACTCAAAACTCCACAACTAGAAACTCCACAACTTGAAACTCCACAACTCAAAACTCCACAACTTGAAACTCCACAACTAGAAACTCCACAACTTGAGACTCCGCAACTAGAAACTCCACAACTTGAATCTCCACAACTAGAAACTCCAGAACTAGAAACTGCAAAACTAGAGACTTCACAACTAGAAACTCCACAACCAGAAACTCCACAACTAGAAACTACACAACTAGAAACTTCAAAACTAGAAACTCCGCAACTAGAGACTCCACAACTAGAAACTCCAAAACTTGAAACTCCACAACTAGAAACTCCACAACCAGAAACTCCACAACTAAAAACTCCACAACTAGAAACTGCACAACTAGAAACTCCGCAACTAGAGACTCCACAACTAGAAACTCCACAACTAGAAACTCCACAACTACAAACTCCACAACTAGAGACTCGGCAACTAGGAATTCCATATCTAGAAACTCCACAACTAGAAACTGCAAAACTAGAGACTTCACAACTAGAAACTCAACAACTAGAAACTCCACAACTATAAACTCCACAACTGGAAACTCCACAACTTGAGACTCCGCAACTTGAAACTCCACAACTAGAAACTCCGCTGTTAAAAACTCCACAACTAGAAACTCCGCTGTTAAAAACTCCGCAACTAGAAACTCCACAACTTGAAACTCCACAACTAGATACTCCACAACTGGAAACTCCACAACTAGATACTTCACAACTGGGAACTCCACAACTAGATACTCCATATCTGGAAACTCCACAACTAGAAACTCCACAACTAGAGACTCAACAACTCGAAACTCCACAACTAGAAACTCAACAATTAGAATCTCCACAACCAGACACTCCGCAATTCCACAACTGGAAACTCCACAACTGGAAACTCCACAACTACATACTCCGCAACTAGAAACTCCACAGCTAGAGACTCCAGAACTTGAAACTCCACAACTAGAAACTCCACAACTAGAAACTCCACAACTAGAAACTCTGCAACTAGAGACTCCACAACTAAAAACTCCACAACTAGAAATTCCACAACTACAAACTCCACAAATAGAGACTCGGCAACTAGAAATTCCATGTCTAGAAAGTCCACAACTAAAAACTCCACAACTGGAAACTCCACAACTAGAAACTCCACAACTAGAAACTCTACAACTAGAGACTCCGCTACTAGAAACTCCACAACCAGAGACTCTGCAACTAGAAACACCGCAGCTAGAAACTCCAACACTAGAAACTCTGCAACAAGAGACTCCACAACTAGAAACTCCACAACTAGAAACTCCACAACTAGACACTCCACAACTAAAAACTCTTCAACTAAAAACTCCTAGAGACTTCACAACTAGAGAATCTACAACTAGAGACTTCAAACTAGAAACTCAACAACTAGAAACTCCACAACTAAAAACTCAACAACTAGAAACTCCACAGCTTGAGGCTCCGCAACTAGAAACTCCACAACTAGGGACTCCGCAAATAGAAACTCGACAACTATAAACTCCACAACTTGAAACTCCACTACTAGATACTCCACAACTTGAAACTCCGCAACTAGAGACTCTGCAACTAGAAACTCCACAACTAGAGAGTCTGCAACTCCACAACTAGAAGCTTCACAACTGGAAAATCCATAACTAGATACTCCACAACTAGAAAATCCACAACTAGAAACTCCACAGCTATAGACCCCACAACTTGAAACTCCACAAGTTTAAACTCCACAACTAGAAACTCCACAACTAGAAACTCCACCACTAGAGACTCCACAATTAGAAACTCCACAACTACAAACTCCACAACTACAAACTCCACAAATAGAGACTCAGCAACTAGAAATTCCATATCTAGAAACTGCACAACTAGAAACTCCGCAACTAGAGACTCCACAACTAGAAACTCCACAACTTGAAACTCCACAACTACAAACTCCACAAATAGAGACTCGGCAACTAGAAATTCCATATCTAGAAACTCCACAACTAGAAACTGCAAAACTAGAGGCTTCACAACTAGAAACTCAACAACTAGAAACTCCACAACTAAAAACTCCACAACTAGAAACTCCACAACTTGAGACTCCGCAACTTGAAACTCCACAACTGGAAACTCCAAAACTAGATAATCCATATCTGGAAACTCCACAACTAGAAACTCCACAACTTGAAACTCCACAACTAGATACTCCACAACTGGAAACTCCAAAACTAGATAATCCATATCTGGAAACTCCACAACTAGAAACTCCACAACTAGATATTCAAGAACTAGAAATTCCAACACTTGAAACTCCACAACTCAAAACTCCACAACTAGAAACTCCACAACTTGAAACTCCACAACTAGAAGTTCCACAACTAGAAACTGCAAAACTAGAGACTTCACAACTAGAAACTCAACAACTAGAAACTCCACAACAAGAAACTCCACAACTAGAAACTCCACAACTAGAAACTTCACAACTGGAAACTCCGCAACTAGAGACTCCACAACTAGAAACTCCACAACTTGAAACTCCACAACTCAAAACTCCACAGCTTGAGACTCCACAACTTGAGACACTGCACCTAGAAACTCCGCACCTAGAAACTCCACAACTAGAAACTCCACAACTCAAAACTCCACAACTAGAAACTCCACAACTAGAAACTCCACAACTCAAAACTCCACAACTAGAAACTCCACAACTCAAAACTCCACAACTTGAACTCCAAAGCTAGAAACTCCACAACTTGAGACTCCGCAACTAGAAACTCCACAACTTGAAACTCCACAACTAGAAACTCCAGAACTAGAAACTGCAAAACTAGAGACTTCACAACTAGAAACTCCACAACCAGAAACTCCACAACTAGAGACTCCACAACTAGAAACTCCACAACTTGAAACTCCACAACTAGAAACTCCACAACCAGAAACTCCACAACTAGAAACTCCACAACTAGAAACTGCACAACTGGAAACTCCGCAACTAGAGACTCCACAACTAGAAACTCCACAACTAGAAACTCCACTACTACAAACTCCAGAAATAGAGACTCGGCAACTAGAAATTCCGTATCTAGAAACTCCACAACTAGATACTGCAAAACTAGAGACTTCACAACTAGAAACTCAACAACTAGAAACTCCACAACTAAAAACTCCACAACTGGAAACTCCACAACTTGAGACTTCGCAACTTGAAACTCCACAACTAGAAACTCCGCTGTTAAAAACTCTGCAACTAGAAACTCCGCCACTAGAAACTCCACAACTTGAAACTCCACAACTAGATACTCCACAACTGGAAACTCCACAACTAGATACTTCACAACTGGGAACTCCACAACTAGATACTCCATATCTGGAAACTCCACAACCAGAAACTCCACAACTAGAGACTCAACAACTCGAAACTCCACAACTAGAAACTCAACAATTAGAATCTCCACAACCCGACACTCCGCAATTCCACAACTGTAAACTCCACAACTAGAAACTCCACAACTAGATACTCCGCAACTAGAAACTCCACAACTAGAAACTTCACAACTAGAAACTCCGCAACTAGAAACTCCACAACTAGAAACTCTGCAACTAGAGACTCCACAACTAAAAACTCCACAACTAGAAATTCGACAACTACAAACTCCACAAATAGAGACTCGGCAACTAGAAATTCCATGTCTAGAAAGTCCACAACTAAAAACTCCACAACTGGAAACTCCACAACTAGAAACTCCACAACTAGAAACTCTACAACTAGAGACTCCGCTACTAGAAACTCCACAACCAGAGTACCTGCAACTAGAAACACCGCAGCTAGAAACTCCACAAATAGAAACTCCAAAACTAGAAACTCCGCAGCTAGAAACTCCACAACTAGAAACTCTGCAACTAGAGAATCCACAACTAGAAACTCCACAACTAGAAACTCCACAACTAGACACTCCACAACTAAAAACTCTTCAACTAGAAACTCCTAAACTAGAGACTTCACAACTAGAGAATCTACAACTAGAGACTTCAAACTAGAAACTCAACAACTAGAAACTCCACAACTAAAAACTCAACAACTAGAAACTCCACAGCTTGAGGCTCCGCAACTAGAAACTCCACAACTAGGGACTCCGCAACTAGAAACTCGACAACTATAAACTCCACAACTTGAAACTCCACTTCTAGATACTCCACAACTTGAAACTCCGCAACTAGAGACTCTGCAACTAGAAACTCCACAACTAGAGAGTCCGCAACTCCACAACTAGAAGCTTCACAACTGGAAAATCCATAACTAGATACTCCACAACTAGAAAATCCACAACTAGAAACTCCACAGCTATAGACCCCACAACTTGAAACTCCACAAGTTTAAACTCCACAACTTGAGGCTCGACAACTAGAAACTCCACAACTAGAGACTCCACAACTAGAAACTCCCCAACCAGAAACTCCACAACTAGAGACTCTGCAACTATAGAACTCCGCAACTAGAAACTCCGCGTTTAAAAACTCCGCAACAAGAAATTCCACGGCTAGAAACACCACAACTAGACACTCCGCAACTAGAAACTCTACAACTAGAGACTCCTCAACTAGAGAATTCGCAACTAGAAACTCCAAAACTAGAGACTCTGCAACTAGAAACTCCGCAGCTAGAAACTCCACAACTAGAAACTCCACAACTAGAAACTCCACAACTTGAGACTCCGCAACTAGAAACTCCACAACTTGAAACTCCACAACTAGAAACTCCACAACCAGAAACTTCACTACTAGAAACTCCCCAACTAGAAAATCGCAACCAGAGACTCCACATCTAGAAACTCCACAACTTGAAACTCCAGAACTAGAAACTCCACAACCAGAAACTTCACAACTAGAAACTCCGCAACTAGAAACTCCACAACTAGAAACTCCACAACTGGAAACTCCACTACTAGATACTCCACAACTGGAAACTCGACAACTAGGAACTCCACATCTAGAGACTCCACAACTTGAAACTCCACAACTAGAGACTCTGCAACTAGAAACTCCACAACTAGAGACTCCGCAACTCCACAACTAGAAACTCCACAACTAGAAAATCTACAACTAGAAACTCCACAACTATAGACTCCACAACTAGAAACTCCACAACTAGAAACTCCAAAACTAGAAACTCCACAACTAAAAACTCCACAACTAAAAACTTCACAATTCGAAACTTTACTAGAAACTCCAAAACTTGAGACTCCACAACTAGGCACTCCACAACTAGAAACTCCACAATTAGAGACTCTGCAACTATAGAACTCCGCAACTAGAAACTCCGCATTTAAAAACTCCGCAACAAGAAACTCCATGGCTAGAAACACCACAACTAGACACTCCACAACTAGAAACTCTACAACTAGAGACTCCTCAACTAGAGAATTCGCAACTAGAAACTCCAAAACTAGATACTCTGCAACTCTAAACTCCGCAGCTAGAAACTCCACAACTAGAAACTCCACAACTCGAAACTTCACAACTAGAAACTCCGCAACTAGAGACTCCACAACTAGACACTCCACAACTTGAAACTCCACAACTAGAAACTCCACAACCAGAAACTTCACAAGTAGAAACTCCACAACTAGAAACTCCACAACTAGAAACTCCGCAACTAGAGACTCCACAACTAGAAACTCCACAACTAGAAACTCCACAACTACAATCTCCACAAATAGAGACTCGGCAACTAGAAATTCCATATCTAGAAACTCCACAACTAAAAACTCCACAACTAGAAACTGCAAAACTAGAGACTTCACAACTAGAAACTCCACAACTGGAAACTCCACAACTAGACACTCCGCAACTAGCAACTCCACAACTAGAGACTCCACAACTTGAAACTCCACAACTTTAAACTCCACAACTTGAGACTCAACAACTAGAAACTCCACAACATGAAACTCCACAACTAGAAACTCCACAACCAGAAACTCCACAACCATAAACTCCACAACTAGAAACTCTTCAACTAGAGACTCCACAACTAGAAACTCCACAACTACAAACTCCACAACTACAAACTCCACAATTAGAGACTCGGCTACAAGAAATTTCATGTCTAGAAAGTCCACAACTAAAAACTCCACAACAGGAAACTCCACAACTTGAGACTCCACAACTAGAAACTCCACAACTAGAAACTCCACAACTAGAAACTCCACAAGTAGAAACTCCGCAACTGGAGACTCCACAACTAGAAACTCCACAACTTGAAACTCCACAACTAGAAACTCCACAACTAGAAACTCCACAACTTGAAACTCCACAACTAGAAACTCCACAACCAGAAACTTCACAAGTAGAAACTGCACAACTAGAAACTCCACAACTAGAAACTCCACAACTAGAGACTCCACAACTGGAAACTCCACAACTAGAAACTCCACAACTAAAATCTCCACAAATAGAGACTCGGCAACTAGAAATTCCATATCTAGAAACTCCACAACTTGAAACTGCAAAACTAGAGACTTCGCAACTAGAAACTCCACAACTAGAAACTCCACAACTGGAAACTCCACAACTAGACACTCCGCAACTAGCAACTCCACAACTAGAGACTCCACAACTTGAAATTCCACAACTTTAAACTCCACAACTTGA
Organism: Rhipicephalus microplus; assembly: GCF_043290135.1. Lineage (NCBI taxonomy): Eukaryota > Metazoa > Arthropoda > Arachnida > Ixodida > Ixodidae > Rhipicephalus > Rhipicephalus microplus. The sequence goes on from NW_027464650.1 coordinate 693,343, forward strand.
GACTCAACCACTAGAAACTCCACAACATGAAACTCCACAACTAGAAACTCCACAACCAGAAACTCCACAACCATAAACTCCACAACTAGAAACTCCACAACTAGAAACTCTTCAACTAGAGACTCCACAACTAGAAACTCCACAACTACAAACTCCACAACTACAAACTCCCAAATTAGTGACTCGGCTACAAGAAATTTCATGTCTAGAAAGTCCACAACTAAAAACTCCACAACTGGAAACTCCACAACTTGAGACTCCACAACTAGAAACTCCACAACTAGAAACTGCACAACTAGAAACTCCGCAACTGGAGACTCCACAACTAGAAACTCCACAACTTGAAACTCCACAACCAGAAACTCCACAACTAAAAACTCTACAACTAGAGGCTCCTCAACTAGAGAATTCGCAACTAGAGACTCTGCACCTAGAAACTCCGCAGCTAGAAACTCCACAACTCGAAACTCCACAACTATAAACTCCAACCCTAGAAACTCCACAACTTGAAACTCCACAACTCAAAGTTTCAGAACTTGAAACAACACAACTAGACACTCCACAACTTGAGACTCCGCAACTAGAAACTCCACAACTAGAAACTTCACAACTAGAAACTCCGCAACTAGAGCCTCCACAACTAGAAACTCCACAACTTTAAACTCCACAACTAGAAACTCCACAACTAGAAACTCCACAACTAGAAACTCCGCAACTAGAGACTCCACAATTAGAAACTCCACAACTAGAAACTCCACAACTAATAACTCCACAAATAGAGACTCGGCAACTAGAAATTCCATATCTAGAAACTCCACAACTACAAACTCCACAAATAGAGACTCGGCAACCAGAAATTTCATATCTAGAAACTCCACAACTAGAAACTGCAAAACTAGAGACTTCACAACTAGAAACTCAACAACTAGAAAGTCCACAACTAAAAACTCCACAACTGGAAACTCCACAACTTGAAACTCCACAACTAGATACTCCACAACTGGAAACTCCAAAACTAGATAATCAATATCTGGAAACTCCACAACTAGAAACTCCACAACTTGAAACTCCACAACTAGATACTCCACAACTAAAAACTCCAAAACTAGATAATCCATATCTGGAAACTCCACAACTAGAAACTCCAAAACTAGAGACTCAACAACTAGAAACTCCAACACTGGAAACTCCACAACTCAAAACTCCACAACTTGAAACTCCACAGCTAGAAACTCCACAACTTGAAACTCCACAACTAGAAACTCCACAACTAGAAACTGCAAAACTAGAGACTTCACAACTAGAAACTCAACAACTAGAGACTTCACAACCAGAAACTCCACAACTAGAAACTCCACAACTAGAAACTTCACAACTAGAAACTCCGCAACTAGAGACTCCACAACTAGAAACTCAACAACATGAAACTCCACAACTCAAAACTCCACAACTTGAAACTCCACAACTTGATACTCTGCACCTCGAAACTCCGCAGCTAAAAACTCCGCAACTAGAAACTCCACAACTCAAAACTCCACAACTAGAAACTCCACAACTTGAAACTCCACAACTCAAAACTCCACAACTTGAAACTCCACAACTAGAAACTCCACAACTTGAGACTCCGCAACTAGAAACTCCACAACTTGAATCTCCACAACTAGAAACTCCAGAACTAGAAACTGCCAAACTAGAGACTTCACAACTAGAAACTCCACAACTAGAAACTACACAACTAGAAACTTCACAACTAGAAACTCCGCAACTAGAGACTCCACAACTAGAAACTCCAAAACTTGAAACTCCACAACTAGAAACTCCACAACCAGAAACTCCACAACTAAAAACTCCACAACTAGAAACTGCACAACTAGAAACTCCGCAACTAGAGACTCCACAACTAGAAACTCCACAACTAGAAACTCCACAACTACAAACTCCACAACTAGAGACTCGGCAACTAGAAATTCCATATCTAGAAACTCCACAACTAGAAACTGCAAAACTAGAGACTTCACAACTAGAAACTCAACAACTAGAAACTCCACAACTATAAACTCCACAACTGGAAACTCCACAACTTGAGACTCCGCAACTTGAAACTCCACAACTAGAAACTCCGCTGTTAAAAACTCCACAACTAGAAACTCCGCTGTTAAAAACTCCGCAACTAGAAACTCCACAACTTGAAACTCCACAACTAGATACTCCACAACTCGAAACTCCACAACTATAAACTCTACAACTAGAAACTCCACAACTTGAAACTCCACAACTCAAAGTTCCAGAACTTGAAACAACACAACTAGACACTCCACAACTTGAGACTCCGCAACTAGAAACTCCACAACTAGAAACTTCACAACTAGAAACTCCGCAACTAGAGCCTCCACAACTAGAAACTCCACAACTTTAAACTCCACAACTAGAAACTCCACAACTAGAAACTCCACAACTAGAAACTCCGCAACTAGAGACTCCACAATTAGAAACTCCACAACTAGAAACTCCACAACTAATAACTCCACAAATAGAGACTCGGCAACTAGAAATTCCATATCTAGAAACTCCACAACTACAAACTCCACAAATAGAGACTCGGCAACTAGAAATTTCATATCTAGAAACTCCACAACTAGAAACTGCAAAACTAGAGACTTCACAACTAGAAACTCAACAACTAGAAACTCCACAACTAAAAACTCCACAACTGGAAACTCCACAACTTGAAACTCCACAACTAGATACTCCACAACTGGAAACTCCAAAACTAGATAATCAATATCTGGAAACTCCACAACTAGAAACTCCACAACTTGAAACTCCACAACTAGATACTCCACAACTAAAAACTCCAAAACTAGATAATCCATATCTGGAAACTCCACAACTAGAAACTCCAAAACTAGAGACTCCACAGCTAGAAACTCCACAACTTGAAACTCCACAACTAGAAACTCCACAACTAGAAACTGCAAAACTAGAGACTTCACAACTAGAAACTCCACAACTAGAAACTGCAAAACTAGAGACTTCACAACTAGAAACTCAACAACTAGAGACTTCACAACCAGAAACTCCACAACTAGAAACTCCACAACTAGAAACTTCACAACTAGAAACTCCGCAACTAGAGACTCCACAACTAGAAACTCAACAACATGAAACTCCACAACTCAAAACTCCACAACTTGAAACTCCACAACTTGATACTCTGCACCTCGAAACTCCGCAGCTAAAAACTCCGCAACTAGAAACTCCACAACTCAAAACTCCACAACTAGAAACTCCACAACTTGAAACTCCACAACTCAAAACTCCACAACTTGAAACTCCACAACTAGAAACTCCACAACTTGAGACTCCGCAACTAGAAACTCCACAACTTGAATCTCCACAACTAGAAACTCCAGAACTAGAAACTGCCAAACTAGAGACTTCACAACTAGAAACTCCACAACTAGAAACTACACAACTAGAAACTTCACAACTAGAAACTCCGCAACTAGAGACTCCACAACTAGAAACTCCAAAACTTGAAACTCCACAACTAGAAACTCCACAACCAGAAACTCCACAACTAAAAACTCCACAACTAGAAACTGCACAACTAGAAACTCCGCAACTAGAGACTCCACAACTAGAAACTCCACAACTAGAAACTCCACAACTACAAACTCCACAACTAGAGACTCGGCAACTAGAAATTCCATATCTAGAAACTCCACAACTAGAAACTGCAAAACTAGAGACTTCACAACTAGAAACTCAACAACTAGAAACTCCACAACTATAAACTCCATAACTGGAAACTCCACAACTTGAGACTCCGCAACTTGAAACTCCACAACTAGAAACTCCGCTGTTAAAAACTCCACAACTAGAAACTCCGCTGTTAAAAACTCCGCAACTAGAAACTCCACAACTTGAAACTCCACAACTAGATACTCCACAACTGGAAACTCCACAACTAGATACTTCACAACTGGGAACTCCACAACTAGATACTCCATATCTGGAAACTCCACAACTAGAAACTCCACAACTAGAGACTCAACAACTCGAAACTCCACAACTAGAAACTCAACAATTAGAATCTCCACAACCAGACACTCCGCAATTCCACAACTGGAAACTCCACAACTGGAAACTCCACAACTACATACTCCGCAACTAGAAACTCCACAGCTAGAGACTCCAGAACTTGAAACTCCACAACTAGAAACTCCACAACTAGAAACTCTGCAACTAGAGACTCCACAACTAAAAACTCCACAACTAGAAATTCCATAACTACAAACTCCACAAATAGAGACTCGGCAACTAGAAATTCCATGTCTAGAAAGTCCACAACTAAAAACTCCACAACTGGAAACTCCACAACTAGAAACTCCACAACTAGAAACTCTACAACTAGAGACTCCGCTACTAGAAACTCCACAACCAGAGACTCTGCAACTAGAAACACCGCAGCTAGAAACTCCACAACTAGAAACTCTGCAACTAGAGACTCCACAACTAGAAACTCCACAACTAGAAACTCCACAACTAGACACTCCACAATTAAAACTCTTCAACTAAAAACTCCTAAACTAGAGACTTCACAACTAGAGAATCTACAACTAGAGACTTCAAACTAGAAACTCAACAACTAGAAACTCCACAACTAAAAACTCAACAACTAGAAACTCCACAGCTTGAGGCTCCGCAACTAGAAACTCCACAACTAGGGACTCCGCAACTAGAAACTCGACAACTAGGGACTCCGCAACTAGAAACTCGACAACTATAAACTCCACAACTTGAAACTCCACTACTAGATACTCCACAACTTGAAACTCCGCAACTAGAGACTCTGCAACTAGAAACTCCACAACTAGAGAGTCCGCAACTCCACAACTAGAAGCTTCACAACTGGAAAATCCATAACTAGATACTCCACAACTAGAAAATCCACAACTAGAAACTCCACAGCTATAGACCCCACAACTTGAAACTCCACAAGTTTAAACTCCACAACTTGAGGCTCGACAACTAGAAACTCCACAACTAGAAACTCCCCAACCAGAAACTCCACAACTAGAGACTCTGCAACTATAGAACTCCGCAACTAGAAAATCCGCGTTTAAAAACTCCGCAACAAGAAATTCCACGGCTAGAAACACCACAACTAGACACTCCGCAACTAGAAACTCTACAACTAGAGACTCCTCAACTAGAGAACTTGCAACTAGAAACTCCAAAACTGGCGACTCTGCAACTAGAAACTCCGCAGCTAGAAACTCCACAACTCGAAACTCCACAACTAGAAACTCCACAACTTGAGACTCCGCAACTAGAAACTCCACAACCTGAAACTCCACAACTAGAAACTCCACAACCAGAAACTTCACTACTAGAAACTCCCCAACTAGAAAATCGCAACCAGAGACTCCACAACTACAAACTCCACAACTTGAAACTCCAGAACTAGAAACTCACAACCAGAAACTTCACAACTAGAAACTCTGCAACTAGAAACTCCACAACTAGAAACTCCACAACTGGAAACTCCACTACTAGATACTCCACAACTGGAAACTCGACAACTAGGAACTCCACATCTAGAGACTCCACAACTTGAAACTCCACAACTAGAGACTCTGCAACTAGAAACTCCACAACTAGAGACTCCGCAACTCACAACTAGAAACTCCACAACTAGAAAATCCACAACTAGAAACTCCACAACTATAGACTCCACAACTAGAAACTCTACAACTAGAAACTCCAAAACTAGAAACTCCACAACTAGAAACTCCACAACTAAAAACTCCACAACTAGAAACTTCACAACTAGAAACTCCGCCACTAGAAACTCCACAACTAGAAACTCCACAACATGAAACTCCACAACTCAAAACTCCACAACTTGAAACTCCACAACTTGAGACTCTGCACCTCGAAACTCCGCAGCTAAAAACTCCGCAACTAGAAACTCCACAACTCAAAACTCCAAAACTAGAAACTCCACAACTTGAAACTCCACAACTCAAAACTCCACAATTTGAACTCCAAAGCTAGAAACTCCACAACTTGAGACTCCGCAACTAGAAACTCCACAACTTGAATCTCCACAACTAGAAACTCCACAACTAGAAACTGCAAAACTAGAGACTTCACAACTAGAAACTCCACAACCAGAAACTCCGCAACTAGAAACTACACAACTAGAAACTTCACAACTAGAAACTCCGCAACTAGAGACTCCACAACTAGAAAATCCACAACTAGAAACTCCACAACTAGAAACTCCAAAACTAGAAACTCCACAACTAGAAACTCCACAACTAAAAACTTCACAATTCGAAACTTTACTAGAAACTCCAAAACTTGAGACTCCACAACTAGGCACTCCACAACTAGAAACTCCACAATTAGAGACTCTGCAACTATAGAACTCCGCAACTAGAAACTCCGCATTTAAAAACTCCGCAACAAGAAACTCCACGGCTAGAAACACCACAACTAGACACTCCGCAACTAGAAACTCTACAACTAGAGACTCCTCAACTAGAGAATTCGCAACTAGAAACTCCAAAACTAGACACTCTGCAACTATAAACTCCGCAGCTAGAAACTCCACAACTAGAAACTCCACAACTCGAAACTCCACAACTAGAAACTCCGCAACAAGAGACTCCACAACTAGAAACTCCACAACTTGAAACTCCACAACTAGAAACTCCACAACCAGAAACTTGACAAGTAGAAACTCCACAACTAGAAACTCCACAACTAGAAACTCCGCAACTAGAGACTCCACAACTACAAACTCAACAAATAGAGACTCGGCAACTAGAAATTCCATATCTAGAAACTCCACAACTACAAACTCCACAAATAGAGACTCGGCAACTAGAAATTCCATATCTAGAAACTCCACAACTAGAAACTGCAAAACTAGAGACTTCACAACTAGAAACTCAACAACTAGAATCTCCACAACTAAAAACTCCACAACTGGAAACTCCACAACTTGAAACTCCACAACTAGATACTCCACAACTGGAAACTCCAAAACTAGATAATCAATATCTGGAAACTCCACAACTAGAAACTCCACAACTTGAAACTCCACAACTACATACTCCACAACTAGAAACTCCAAAACTAGATAATCCATATCTGGAAACTCCACAACTAGAAACTCCACAACTAGAGACTCAACAACTAGAAACTCCAACACTTGAAACTCCACAACTCAAAACTCCGCAACTAGAGACTCCACAATTAGAAACTCCACAACTACAAACTCCACAACTACAAACTCCACAAATAGAGACTCCGCAACTCCACAACTAGAAACTACACAACTAGAAACTCCGCAACTAGAGACTCCACAACTAGAAACTCCACAACTAGAAACTCCACAACTACAAACTCCACAACTAGAGACTCGGCAACTAGAAATTCCATATCTAGAAACTCCACAACTAGAAACTGCAAAACTAGAGACTTCACAACTAGAAACTCAACAACTAGAAACTCCACAACTATAAACTCCACAACTGGAAACTCCACAACTTGAGACTCCGCAACTTGAAACTCCACAACTAGAAACTCCGCTGTTAAAAACTCCACAACTAGAAACTCCGCTGTTAAAAACTCCGCAACTAGAAACTCCACAACTTGAAACTCCACAACTAGATACTCCACAACTCGAAACTCCACAACTATAAACTCCACAACTAGAAACTCCACAACTTGAAACTCCACAACTCAAAGTTCCAGAACTTGAAACAACACAACTAGACACTCCACAACTTGAGACTCCGCAACTAGAAACTCCACAACTAGAAACTTCACAACTAGAAACTCCGCAACTAGAGCCTCCACAACTAGAAACTCCACAACTTTAAACTCCACAACTAGAAACTCCACAACTAGAAACTCCACAACTAGAAACTCCGCAACTAGAGACTCCACAATTAGAAACTCCACAACTAGAAACTCCACAACTAATAACTCCACAAATAGAGACTCGGCAACTAGAAATTCCATATCTAGAAACTCCACAACTACAAACTCCACAAAGAGAGACTCGGCAACTAGAAATTTCATATCTAGAAACTCCACAACTAGAAACTGCAAAACTAGAGACTTCACAACTAGAAACTCAACAACTAGAAACTCCACAACTAAAAACTCCACAACTGGAAACTCCACAACTTGAAACTCCACAACTAGATACTCCACAACTGGAAACTCCAAAACTAGATAATCAATATCTGGAAACTCCACAACTAGAAACTCCACAACTTGAAACTCCACAACTAGATACTCCACAACTAAAAACTCCAAAACTAGATAATCCATATCTGGAAACTCCACAACTAGAAACTCCAAAACTAGAGACTCAACAACTAGAAACTCCAACACTGGAAACTCCACAACTCAAAACTCCACAACTTGAAACTCCACAGCTAGAAACTCCACAACTTGAAACTCCACAACTAGAAACTCCACAACTAGAAACTGCAAAACTAGAGACTTCACAACTAGAAACTCAACAACTAGAGACTTCACAACCAGAAACTCCACAACTAGAAACTCCACAACTAGAAACTTCACAACTAGAAACTCCGCAACTAGAGACTCCACAACTAGAAACTCAACAACATGAAACTCCACAACTCAAAACTCCACAACTTGAAACTCCACAACTTGATACTCTGCACCTCGAAACTCCGCAGCTAAAAACTCCGCAACTAGAAACTCCACAACTCAAAACTCCACAACTAGAAACTCCACAACTTGAAACTCCACAACTCAAAACTCCACAACTTGAAACTCCACAACTAGAAACTCCACAACTTGAGACTCCGCAACTAGAAACTCCACAACTTGAATCTCCACAACTAGAAACTCCAGAACTAGAAACTGCCAAACTAGAGACTTCACAACTAGAAACTCCACAACTAGAAACTACACAACTAGAAACTTCACAACTAGAAACTCCGCAACTAGAGACTCCACAACTAGAAACTCCAAAACTTGAAACTCCACAACTAGAAACTCCACAACCAGAAACTCCACAACTAAAAACTCCACAACTAGAAACTGCACAACTAGAAACTCCGCAACTAGAGACTCCACAACTAGAAACTCCACAACTAGAAACTCCACAACTACAAACTCCACAACTAGAGACTCGGCAACTAGAAATTCCATATCTAGAAACTCCACAACTAGAAACTGCAAAACTAGAGACTTCACAACTAGAAACTCAACAACTAGAAACTCCACAACTATAAACTCCACAACTGGAAACTCCACAACTTGAGACTCCGCAACTTGAAACTCCACAACTAGAAACTCCGCTGTTAAAAACTCCACAACTAGAAACTCCGCTGTTAAAAACTCCGCAACTAGAAACTCCACAACTTGAAACTCCACAACTAGATACTCCACAACTGGAAACTCCACAACTAGATACTTCACAACTGGGAACTCCACAACTAGATACTCCATATCTGGAAACTCCACAACTAGAAACTCCACAACTAGAGACTCAACAACTCGAAACTCCACAACTAGAAACTCAACAATTAGAATCTCCACAACCAGACACTCCGCAATTCCACAACTGGAAACTCCACAACTGGAAACTCCACAACTACATACTCCGCAACTAGAAACTCCACAGCTAGAGACTCCAGAACTTGAAACTCCACAACTAGAAACTCCACAACTAGAAACTCTGCAACTAGAGACTCCACAACTAAAAACTCCACAACTAGAAATTCCACAACTACAAACTCCACAAATAGAGACTCGGCAACTAGAAATTCCATGTCTAGAAAGTCCACAACTAAAAACTCCACAACTGGAAACTCCACAACTAGAAACTCCACAACTAGAAACTCTACAACTAGAGACTCCGCTACTAGAAACTCCACAACCAGAGACTCTGCAACTAGAAACACCGCAGCTAGAAACTCCACAACTAGAAACTCTGCAACTAGAGACTCAACAACTAGAAACTCCACAACTAGAAACTCCACAACTAGACACTCCACAATTAAAACTCTTCAACTAAAAACTCCTAAACTAGAGACTTCACAACTAGAGAATCTACAACTAGAGACTTCAAACTAGAAACTCAACAACTAGAAACTCCACAACTAAAAACTCAACAACTAGAAACTCCACAGCTTGAGGCTCCGCAACTAGAAACTCCACAACTAGGGACTCCGCAACTAGAAACTCGACAACTAGGGACTCCGCAACTAGAAACTCGACAACTATAAACTCCACAACTTGAAACTCCACTACTAGATACTCCACAACTTGAAACTCCGCAACTAGAGACTCTGCAACTAGAAACTCCACAACTAGAGAGTCCGCAACTCCACAACTAGAAGCTTCACAACTGGAAAATCCATAACTAGATACTCCACAACTAGAAAATCCACAACTAGAAACTCCACAGCTATAGACCCCACAACTTGAAACTCCACAAGTTTAAACTCCACAACTTGAGGCTCGACAACTAGAAACTCCACAACTAGAAACTCCCCAACCAGAAACTCCACAACTAGAGACTCTGCAACTATAGAACTCCGCAACTAGAAAATCCGCGTTTAAAAACTCCGCCACAAGAAATTCCACGGCTAGATACACCACAACTAGACACTCCGCAACTAGAAACTCTACAACTAGAGACTCCTCAACTAGAGAATTTGCAACTAGAAACTCCAAAACTAGCGACTCTGCAACTAGAAACTCCGCAGCTAGAAACTCCACAACTCGAAACTCCACAACTAGAAACTCCACAACTTGAGACTCCGCAACTAGAAACTCCACAACCTGAAACTCCACAACTAGAAACTCCACAACCAGAAACTTCACTACTAGAAACTCCCCAACTAGAAAATCGCAACCAGAGACTCCACAACTACAAACTCCACAACTTGAAACTCCAGAACTAGAAACTCACAACCAGAAACTTCACAACTAGAAACTCTGCAACTAGAAACTCCACAACTAGAAACTCCACAACTGGAAACTCCACTACTAGATACTCCACAACTGGAAACTCGACAACTAGGAACTCCACATCTAGAGACTCCACAACTTGAAACTCCACAACTAGAGACTCTGCAACTAGAAACTCCACAACTAGAGACTCCGCAACTCACAACTAGAAACTCCACAACTAGAAAATCCACAACTAGAAACTCCACAACTATAGACTCCACAACTAGAAACTCCACAACTAGAAACTCCAAAACTAGAAACTCCACAACTAGAAACTCCACAACTAAAAACTCCACAACTAGAAACTTCACAACTAGAAACTCCGCCACTAGAAACTCCACAACTAGAAACTCCACAACATGAAACTCCACAACTCAAAACTCCACAACTTGAAACTCCACAACTTGAGACTCTGCACCTCGAAACTCCGCAGCTAAAAACTCCGCAACTAGAAACTCCACAACTCAAAACTCCAAAACTAGAAACTCCACAACTTGAAACTCCACAACTCAAAACTCCACAATTTGAACTCCAAAGCTAGAAACTCCACAACTTGAGACTCCGCAACTAGAAACTCCACAACTTGAATCTCCACAACTAGAAACTCCAGAACTAGAAACTGCAAAACTCGAGACTTCACAACTAGAAACTCCACAACCAGAAACTCCGCAACTAGAAACTACACAACTAGAAACTTCACAACTAGAAACTCCGCAACTAGAGACTCCACAACTAGAAAATCCACAACTAGAAACTCCACAACTAGAAACTCCAAAACTAGAAACTCCACAACTAGAAACTCCACAACTAAAAACTTCACAATTCGAAACTTTACTAGAAACTCCAAAACTTGAGACTCCACAACTAGGCACTCCACAACTAGAAACTCCACAATTAGAGACTCTGCAACTATAGAACTCCGCAACTAGAAACTCCGCATTTAAAAACTCCGCAACAAGAAACTCCACGGCTAGAAACACCACAACTAGACACTCCGCAACTAGAAACTCTACAACTAGAGACTCCTCAACTAGAGAATTCGCAACTAGAAACTCCAAAACTAGACACTCTGCAACTATAAACTCCGCAGCTAGAAACTCCACAACTAGAAACTCCACAACTCGAAACTCCACAACTAGAAACTCCGCAACAAGAGACTCCACAACTAGAAACTCCACAACTTGAAACTCCACAACTAGAAACTCCACAACCAGAAACTTGACAAGTAGAAACTCCACAACTAGAAACTCCACAACTAGAAACTCCGCAACTAGAGACTCCACAACTACAAACTCAACAAATAGAGACTCGGCAACTAGAAATTCCATATCTAGAAACTCCACAACTACAAACTCCACAAATAGAGACTCGGCAACTAGAAATTCCATATCTAGAAACTCCACAACTAGAAACTGCAAAACTAGAGACTTCACAACTAGAAACTCAACAACTAGAATCTCCACAACTAAAAACTCCACAACTGGAAACTCCACAACTTGAAACTCCACAACTAGATACTCCACAACTGGAAACTCCAAAACTAGATAATCAATATCTGGAAACTCCACAACTCCACGTTGAAAGAAAGTACTGGTGAAACAACTGAATCACTTCGTAAAACTGTTCTTGACGATATTTTTACTGCTAAAATGGGTGTCACCTTAATGAGTGTTGAAAGAATTCACCGCATTGGAGCAAAGAAGCGGGGGAAGAACAGACCAGTCATTCTACGGCTTTACAACTTTCGAGAAAAAGCTGATCTCTACAAAAATGCACACAAATTGAAAGATTCTGGCTTATCAATCAGTGACGACTATTCCAAGCAGGTGCGCGAAAAAAGAAAGCACTTATGGGAATATGCAAAATCAAAAAAAGCAGATGGTCACACAGTGAAACTTTCTTTTGATAAGCTTATCATTGACGGTAGGACTTACACTTGGGATAGCGTTGCGCAAGATGTCACAAAAGTAAGACGTTCGTGACGCGATAACAAAGAAGTGAGACAAAAGCCCCAAGGTGCCCGAGATATTGCCCTTCTGATGATGAATTGCCGAAGTGTTAAGAATAAAGCTGATGAGCTGGGTGGCCTTATTGGGTCAGTGAACGCTGACTTAGTCATTGGGTCAGAATCTTGGCTTGACGAAGCAGTTTCGAACTCTGAAATGTTTCCTTGCAATTTTCAAACATATCGAAAAGACCGGTCAACGCATGGTGGTGGTGTTTTCATTCTTGTGAAGGATTCTTTGATGTCCGAAGAAATTTTTATTGATAACAATGAAACTGAATCTGTTTGGTGCCGAGTAGTGCAAAGTAATCGTTCTAGTTTCATTGTTGGTGCTTTCTATCGGCCTCCTGTCTTTGAACCGAATGTTATGCGTCAGCTGAGAAAAATTGCCTGCACATTTTCTAAAGAATGTGTCGTTCTTGCTGGTGACTTTAATTTACCGGATGCTGAGTGGAATAACGGTAATTGTGTCTTAAAGTCTCAGGCAGCGACATACTGTGAATTGAAAACGTTGACTGACGTGCTCGGCCTCATGCAGTATGTTTCCAGTCCTACGCGAGGTGACAACATTCTGGATTTGTTGTTTTGTAATACCCCTGATGTCATTAATGAAACACACGTTATTCCCGGTATTAGTGATCACAACGCCGTCTTTGCAAAGCTAACAAGATCTCGGGTAAATACAAAGAAATGCGAATCTAGGAGAATCTTCTTTTATAGTAAAGCAAACTATCAGCAAATATCAGCTGGTCTTGAGCAACAATTTCTGTCTTTTGAATGCAGTGCAGACGAAGCAACTGTTGAGCAGCTATGGCAAGTGTTTAAGGAACGCATTACTGGGCTCATTCGGCGTCACGTCCCGAGCGTCTCAAGCGATAAACTGAGTAAAATAAAGAAACCTTGGATTAAGGGGCATCTTATTCAGCTTATCAAAAAGCGCAAGAGGGCTTTTTCCCGATACTGCCAAAAAAAATCCCCTGAAAATTTTAATAAAATGAAAGATTTGACATCACTTTATAAAATGGAACTGAAAGAAGCCAAGAAAAAGTATTTTAAGAGTCTGGCCGCTGACTTTTCTAATAAGAAAAGGTTTTGGAAATATATGAGACGATGTGGTACTGAGAAGGTTAGCCCACCAAACCTACGTTACGGTGGCGAGATTGTAATTGAGGATCGAGATAAAGCCACACTTTTTAACGACTTCTTTAAATCGGTCTTCCGCCCACCTACACAAGTGATTGTCACGAATAAAAAAGAACAATATTTGCCTATGGGTGAGATAGAGCTTTCATTCAATGGCATAATGAAGTTATTACAGCGCATTGACGAAGGTAAAGCAACTGGCCCAGATGGCATATCACCAAGAGTTTTAAAACTTTGCTCTGAGGCAGTGGCTCGTTACCTTTATGTTATCTATAAAAAATCACTCGATGAAGGCAAGCTTCCTGATGATTGGAAAATAGCTAATGTTGTGCCAGTTTTCAAAAGTGGTTCTAAATCAGACGTATCAAATTACAGACCAATTTCTTTGACGCCGATTTGTTGTAAAGTACTTGAACATGTTCTTTTTTCCGCTTTAATGAATCACCTGACTTCAATTAAATTTTTTAATCCTAAACAACACGGATTTAGACAGGGTTTTTCATGCACAACCCAATTAATTGAATTCTATCATGATATAGCATCAGTTTTAGATAATCGAGGACAGATTGATTGTTTATTTTTAGACTTCAGAAAGGCTTTCGATACGGTATCACACTCTATTCTGATTCAAAAACTGCAGAACTTGAACATTCATCAAACCATTTGCCGTTGGATTGCGGACTATTTAACTTCAAGAAAACAAAAGGTTGTGCTTGGTGGATCTTGTTCGTGTTTAGCTTCGGTGACATCAGGGGTACCTCAGGGTTCCGTACTCGGTCCGCTTCTCTTCCTTGTGTTTATTAATGATATTTCGGATACAATTAGGTGTCGTATTAGAATGTTTGCTGACGACTGTGTGTTGTATACTGAATTGACCGACCAAACGGATTCCACCCAGCTTCAGGATGACCTTAATCACGTGGAGGCATGGTGTAAAAATAATGACATGGTATTAAACACGAATAAATGTGTTCACGTCAGTTTCACCAAAAAGGTTAATAGATTTACAAATCAGTACATCTTAAACAATGAAGTTATTAGGTATGAACACAAATATAAGTATTTGGGTGTCACGCTTTCTGAGGATGGGGGATGGTCTGAGCACATTGGCAATGTTGTAAGTAGAGCGGGAAAAGCCCTAGGCTTTTTACAAAGAAATCTTAAACATGTAACCAAGGAGGTTAAACAGGCCGCATATTATGCCTATGTGAGACCAATACTAGAATACGCCTGTCCTGTGTGGGATCCGTTTAACAAAATACATATTCATGAATTAGAGCGCATTCAGTCGATGGCAGCAAGATTTGTTCTGGGAAAATATGGCCGAACTGAAAGCTCCCGTTGTATGAAAAGAGAACTTAATTGGCAATACTTACAAGATCGAAGACGTAATCTAAGATTAAAACTATTTTATTCGATATATAACAATAAAACGGGCATTAATGCTTCAGATTATTTAAAAAAAGCGTATTATCAATCCTCCCGTCATGATCACAAATTTAAAGTACGGCCATACAACCCCAGAACGGATCTTTTTAAGCATTCTTTTTTTCCGCAATCCATTGTTGAATGGAACACGTTACCAGCCGATGTAGTTGGCCGCAAGACTGCGGATTCATTTTATGAGGCTCTGTGCCCCCCGCAATAATGCCTAAGTGGCGCTGCGGGTTTTGTTTCAAATAAAAAAAAAAAAAAAAACTAGAAACTCCACAACTTGAAACTCCACAACTACATACTCCACAACTAGAAACTCCAAAACTAGATAATCCATATCTGGAAACTCCACAACTAGAAACTCCACAACTAGAGACTCAACAACTAGAAACTCCAACACTTGAAACTCCACAACTCAAAACTCCGCAACTAGAGACTCCACAATTAGAAACTCCACAACTACAAACTCCACAACTACAAACTCCACAAATAGAGACTCCGCAACTCCACAACTAGAAACTACACAACTAGAAAATCCACAACTAGAGACTCCACAACTATAGACTCCACAACTAGAAACTCCACAACTAGAAACTCCAAAACTAGAAACTCCACAACTAGAAACTCCACAACTAAAAACTTCACAATTCGAAACTTTACTAGAAACTCCAAAACTTGAGACTCCACAACTAGGCACTCCACAACTAGAAACTCCACAATTAGAGACTCTGCAACTATAAAACTCCGCAACTAGAAACTCCGCATTTAAAAACTCCGCAACAAGAAACTCCACGGCTAGAAACACCACAACTAGACACTCCGCAACTAGAAACTCTACAACTAGAGACTCCACAACTAGAGAATTCGCAACTAGAAACTCCAAAACTAGATACTCTGCAACTATAAACTCCGCAGCTAGAAACTCCACAACTAGAAACTTCACAACTCGAAACTTCACAACTTGAAACTCCGCAACTAGAGACTCCACAACTAGAAACTCCACAACTTGAAACTCCACAACTAGAAACTCCACAACCAGAAACTTCACAAGTAGAAACTCCACAACTAGAAACTCCACAACTAGAAACTCCACAACTAAAAACTCTACAACTAGAGGCTCCTCAACTAGAGAATTCGCAACTAGAGACTCTGCACCTAGAAACTCCGCAGCTAGAAACTCCACAACTCGAAACTCCAACACTATAAACTCCACAACTAGAAACTCCACAACTTGAAACTCCACAACTCAAAGTTCCAGAACTTGAAACAACACAACTAGACACTCCACAACTTGAGACTCCGCAACTAGAAACTCCACAACTAGAAACTCCACAACTAGAAACTCCGCAACTAGAGACTCCACAACTAGAAACTCCACAACTTTAAACTCCACAACTAGAAACTCCACAACAAGAAACTCCACAACTAGAAACCCCGCAACTAGAGTCTCCACAATTAGAAACTCCACAACTAGAAACTTCACAACTACAAACTCCACAAATAGAGACTTGGCAACTAGAAATTCCATATCTAGAAACTCCACAACTAGAAACTGCAAAACTAGAGACTTCACAACTAGAAACTCAACAACTAGAAACTCCACAACTAAAAACTCCACAACTGGAAACTCCACAACTTGAAACTCCACAACTAGATACTCCACAACTGGAAACTCCAAAACTAGATAATCAATATCTGGAAACTCCACAACTAGAAACTCCACAACTTGAAACTCCACAACTAGATACTCCACAACTAAAAACTCCAAAACTAGATAATCCATATCTGGAAACTCCACAACTAGAAACTCCACAACTAGAGACTCAACAACTAGAAACTCCACAACTAAAAACTCTACAACTAGAGGCTCCTCAACTAGAGAATTCGCAACTAGAGCCTCTGCACCTAGAAACTCCGCAGGTAGAAACGCCACAACTCGAAACTCCACAAATATAAACTCCACAACTAAAACTCCACAACTTGAAACTCCACAACTCAAAGTTCCAGAACTTGAAACAACACAACTAGACACTCCACAACTTGAGACTCCGCAACTAGAAACTCCAAAACTAGAAACTCCACAACTAGAAACTCCCCAACTAGAGACTCCACAACTAGAAACTCCACAACATTAACCTCCACAACTAGAAACTCCACAACTAGAAACTCCACAACTAGAAACTCCGCAACTAGAGACTCCACAATTAGAAACTCCACAACTAGAAACTCCACAACTACAAACTCCACAAATAGAGTCTCGGCAACTAGAAATTCTATATCTAGAAACTTCACAACTAGAAACTCAACAACTAGAAACTTCACAACTAGAAACTCCGCCACTAGAGACTCCACAACTAGAAACTCCACAACATGAAACTCCACAACTCAAAACTCCACAACTTGAAACTCCACAACTTGAGACTCTGCACCTCGAAACTCCGCAGCTAAAAACTCCGCAACTAGAAACTCCACAACTCAAAACTCCAAAACTAGAAACTCCACAACTTGAAACTCCACAACTCAAAACTCCACAATTTGAACTCCAAAGCTAGAAACTCCACAACTTGAGACTCCGCAACTAGAAACTCCACAACTTGAATCTCCACAACTAGAAACTCCAGAACTAGAAACTGCAAAACTAGAGACTTCACAACTAGAAACTCCACAACCAGAAACTCCGCAACTAGAAACTACACAACTAGAAACTTCACAACTAGAAACTCCGCAACTAGAGACTCCACAACTAGAAAATCCACAACTAGAAACTCCACAACTAGAAACTCCAAAACTAGAAACTCCACAACTAGAAACTCCACAACTAAAAACTTCACAATTCGAAACTTTACTAGAAACTCCAAAACTTGAGACTCCACAACTAGGCACTCCACAACTAGAAACTCCACAATTAGAGACTCTGCAACTATAGAACTCCGCAACTAGAAACTCCGCATTTAAAAACTCCGCAACAAGAAACTCCACGGCTAGAAACACCACAACTAGACACTCCGCAACTAGAAACTCTACAACTAGAGACTCCTCAACTAGAGAATTCGCAACTAGAAACTCCAAAACTAGACACTCTGCAACTATAAACTCCGCAGCTAGAAACTCCACAACTAGAAACTCCACAACTCGAAACTCCACAACTAGAAACTCCGCAACTAGAGACTCCACAACTAGAAACTCCACAACTTGAAACTCCACAACTAGAAACTCCACAACCAGAAACTTCACAAGTAGAAACTCCACAACTAGAAACTCCACAACTAGAAACTCCGCAACTAGAGACTCCACAACTACAAACTCAACAAATAGAGACTCGGCAACTAGAAATTCCATATCTAGAAACTCCACAACTACAAACTCCACAAATAGAGACTCGGCAACTAGAAATTCCATATCTAGAAACTCTACAACTAGAAACTGCAAAACTAGAGACTTCACAACTAGAAACTCAACAAATAGAATCTCCACAACTAAAAACTCCACAACTGGAAACTCCACAACTTGAAACTCCACAACTAGATACTCCACAACTGGAAACTCCAAAACTAGATAATCAATATCTGGAAACTCCACAACTAGAAACTCCACAACTTGAAACTCCACAACTACATACTCCACAACTAGAAACTCCAAAACTAGATAATCCATATCTGGAAACTCCACAACTAGAAACTCCACAACTAGAGACTCAACAACTAGAAACTCCAACACTTGAAACTCCACAACTCAAAACTCCGCAACTAGAGACTCCACAATTAGAAACTCCACAACTACAAACTCCACAACTACAAACTCCACAAATAGAGACTCCGCAACTCCACAACTAGAAACTCCACAACTAGAAAATCCACAACTAGAGACTCCACAACTATAGACTCCACAACTAGAAACTCCACAACTAGAAACTCCAAAACTAGAAACTCCACAACTAGAAACTCCACAACTAAAAACTTCACAATTCGAAACTTTACTAGAAACTCCAAAACTTGAGACTCCACAACTAGGCACTCCACAACTAGAAACTCCACAATTAGAGACTCTGCAACTATAAAACTCCGCAACTAGAAACTCCGCATTTAAAAACTCCGCAACAAGAAACTCCACGGCTAGAAACACCACAACTAGACACTCCGCAACTAGAAACTCTACAACTAGAGACTCCTCAACTAGAGAATTCGCAACTAGAAACTCCAAAACTAGATACTCTGCAACTATAAACTCCGCAGCTAGAAACTCCACAACTAGAAACTCCACAACTTGAAACTCCACAACTAGAAACTCCACAACCAGAAACTTCACAAGTAGAAACTCCACAACTAGAAACTCCACAACTAGAAACTCCACAACTAAAAACTCTACAACTAGAGGCTCCTCAACTAGAGAATTCGCAACTAGAGACTCTGCACCTAGAAACTCCGCAGCTAGAAACTCCACAACTCGAAACTCCAACACTATAAACTCCACAACTAGAAACTCCACAACTTGAAACTCCACAACTCAAAGTTCCAGAACTTGAAACAACACAACTAGACACTCCACAACTTGAGACTCCGCAACTAGAAACTCCAAAACTAGAAACTCCACAACTAGAAACTCCGCAACTAGAGACTCCACAACTAGAAACTCCACAACATTAAACTCCACAACTAGAAACTCCACAACTAGAAACTCCACAACTAGAAACTCCGCAACTAGAGACTCCACAATTAGAAACTCCACAACTAGAAACTCCACAACTACAAACTCCACAAATAGAGTCTCGGCAACTAGAAATTCTATATCTAGAAACTTCACAACTAGAAACTCAACAACTAGAAACTTCACAACTAGAAACTCCGCCACTAGAGACTCCACAACTAGAAACTCCACAACATGAAACTCCACAACTCAAAACTCCACAACTTGAAACTCCACAACTTGAGACTCTGCACCTCGAAACTCTGCAGCTAAAAACTCCGCAACTAGAAACTCCACAACTTGAGACTCCGCAACTAGAAACTCCACAACTTGAATCTCCACAACTAGAAACTCCAGAACTAGAAACTGCAAAACTAGAGACTTCACAACTAGAAACTCCACAACCAGAAACTCCGCAACTAGAAACTACACAACTAGAAACTTCACAACTAGAAACTCCGCAACTAGAGACTCCACAACTAGAAAATCCACAACTAGAAACTCCACAACTAGAAACTCCAAAACTAGAAACTTCACAATTCGAAACTTTACTAGAAACTCCAAAACTTGAGACTCCACAACTAGGCACTCCACAACTAGAAACTCCACAATTAGAGACTCTGCAACTATAGAACTCCGCAACTAGAAACTCCGCATTTAAAAACTCCGCAACAAGAAACTCCACGGCTAGAAACACCACAACTAGACACTCCGCAACTAGAAACTCTACAACTAGAGACTCCTCAACTAGAGAATTCGCAACTAGAAACTCCAAAACTAGACACTCTGCAACTATAAACTCCGCAGCTAGAAACTCCACAACTAGAAACTCCACAACTCGAAACTCCACAACTAGAAACTCCGCAACTAGAGACTCCACAACTAGAAACTCCACAACTAGAAACTCCAAAACCAGAAACTTCACAAGTAGAAACTCCACAACTAGAAACTCCACAACTAGAAACTCCGCAACTAGAGACTCCACAACTACAAACTCAACAAATAGAGACTCGGCAACTAGAAATTCCATATCTAGAAACTCCACAACTACAAACTCCACAAATAGAGACTCGGCAACTAGAAATTCCATATCTAGAAACTCCACAACTAGAAACTGCAAAACTAGAGACTTCACAACTAGAAACTCAACAACTAGAATTTCCACAACTAAAAACTCCACAACTGGAAACTCCACAACTTGAAACTCCACAACTAGATACTCCACAACTGGAAATTCCAAAACTAGATAAACAATATCTGGAAACTCCACAACTAGAAACTCCACAACTTGAAACTCCACAACTACATACTCCACAACTAGACACTCCAAAACTAGATAATCCATATCAGGAAACTCCACAACTAGAAACTCCACAACTAGAGACTCAACAACTAGAAACTCCAACACTTGAAACTCCACAACTCAAAACTCCGCAACTAGAGACTCCACAATTAGAAACTCCACAACTACAAACTCCACAACTACAAACTCCACAAATAGAGACTCCGCAACTCCACAACTAGAAACTCCACAACTAGAAAATCCACAACTAGAGACTCCACAACTATACACTCCACAACTAGAAACTCCACAACTAGAAACTCCAAAACTAGAAACTCCACAACTAGAAACTCCACAACTAAAAACTTCACAATTCGAAACTT